>NW_001813981.1:1958665-1980982 GCF_000149585.1 Histoplasma mississippiense | reverse complement strand
GCTCCCAATTTGTCTTGTGGGGGGGGGAGAGGCAGCGTAGGTCCGAAGGCATATAAAGCCAGCCCTCCTCCCACTTTGCTTCTATCGCTCCATCTTCCCTTTTCTCCTCAGAGGTCATCCCAGCTTTGCAAACTATCCGACGCTACACTTCCATCATGAGCACCCGAACAACTCGAACTCGTAAGATCGAGGAATCAGAGACCGACCCAGTGGACAGTAGAGGCGGCAGTGGTTCAAGTTCTGCCACAGGTGCAACAGAAACTCCCATCATCCTATTGATAACCAGTTCCTTCGCAGTAGCAGCACTTGATGGCTCGATTAACCCAGGTCTTCCATTTTTGTTGCATCTTTCTCCAGTTTCTGCTTCAGTTTAGTGTAGGGCAACATATAGAGCGCTTCTGGATCCCCATCACTATCGATAGCTTGGCTAAGACGGATCGCCGGGACTGAGCTTTTTTGGAGATTTGTTTGAGTATCATGACGGCTATTCGCTTGGTTCAGTTCGTGTGATGGGTCAACTGATCTTTTTTCCCCACACAGTCTCCTTTCGTGCAAGCACTCCGGACACGATGCATGGCCACATCGTCGACATTCCCCCCCCACCACTAACATCCTCCTCACATCTGCAGCAGTAGAGTCTCAGACGTTGGCGAACTGCTTTTTGAACATATCCTTCCTTGATTTGGCTTTTTCCCTGTATTTTGTTCAATAGATCATGTGCTGTGATTTGGTTGTCATCTTGATCCTGAGATCTGTTGGTTCTTTTGTTGGGCTCTGCATTTTTTCGCATCGCATCAGTGCTTGCTCTTTTCCGTACTTGCTGGCCCGAGGTCAAATCTTTGTCCATCTCTGAAAAGGCGTTAGCTACACAATGAAAAGAACATCCTAAGAAGATCAATACCTCTCAAACCCAGAATTACTTTGCTTGCTGCTGTGTCTAAACCGTTTGTGTACTCAATTGTACCTTCACCAGACCATGAAGTGAAGAATATCATATAAGGTCTGAAGATATTTGTGCTCGAGCCTTTAGCTTTAATATCCTTATTCTGAAGCTATAAGACTAGAGTAAGAAGCATCCAGCCGCATGACAAGCTTCCCAGCAAAGAAGACAAGGCGGGAGCAGAAATGAAACCTGGAAGTTAGGTCAATTGATATTGTTATGGTATTAAATAGAAATAGCTAAAACCCTTCAATGTTCAAGCAATTAGAAGCAAGTAAATTTAGAAGAGCATGGGACCTTGCTACACGACTAGAGGCAGCCACATTCCAATGCAATCAGAAACAGGAAAAATCAGATGTTGTCTGGGAAGCTATGTAACAGCACAGTGTAGAGGGGCCAGTCATGGACAAGGGTTGTAGGGGAAAAAGAAGCAAAATAAAAAAGAATTTAAAAAATCAGGGCTGGAACGATTGAAGCGCAGCTTTCCCGTCGCTACGAGCAGTCAATTCAGGGTATCTCAGGTGCCGCAGATAGTTCCCCTCGCGTCCCTCGCATAGCACAGTAAATATCCCCGTGCTCAAGATTGGCAGATCTGGATAGTAAATTGAGATCACCGCCTTAATTTTCTAGAAATTACTGTTAGACCATCACAGCAGAAACAGGAGAGGATGATGTACCAAATGTCCTGATTCAGGGCGAGCCGTCCCAACCTCGTCTAGTTGTGTGTAGTCCTCGGTCATTGATGTGGCCCCGGTGCCAAACCCCACTACGGTCTTTATCATCGCCATGGCCCTATCACGGCTTGGAATGAAAGGGAGGTGAGCAGAACGATTTTCTTGGTGGGGCCTGAGCTGGTCTAGATTGGATGTGTCGTCTGGGTTCGGTAACGGCACTGTGTTCCCCGGCTCGCCAGACAGGGTGGGAATATTTCGAGCCAGATAGGCACCAATAGTGATAATCAACATTACCTAGATCCATATCAGCACACGTTGGAGCGACATCCATGGTTTCACTGAACTTACTTCGATCCAGAGGGGCCAGTCGTGGACAAGTCCACCTGCAGCAAACCCTGCCGTTATGATAACGAGAAGTGTATGGATTGCAACTTCACAGATAATAGACCCCTGAGATGGTATACCGCGAATTCCGCACCAAAAAAGCAGACCGGCAATCGCGAGGACCGTGTAGTCGATAGATACAGCCACAGCTGTACCTTTTACCAACGCTTCATAGGCGACCGAGCTAACTCAATGAGCAAAGGCCTATCAAGACTAGGGGGAAGAGCACCCCATAAGATCAACCCGAGCTTTACCGCAGGGGACAGAAAACAATACCCTAAAAATAATCGATGCAGGAGGGCGTCCGTAAGTGGTCCGGCCTGGATTTTGCTCAGCCGAATCATCTAGACATCACGGTTAGCAGGGACCAAAGCAGGGGACTGGGAATAACACACCTCAAGGGCTAGCGGAAATGCTGTACATATTGCCAGGGGATAGTAAAATGCTGGCGTATCTGAAACAAGCATTTAGCATTTATCATCACCATCTCGGTAGAAGGGACTGCTCACCCCCGTGCCTTAAGCCTGATAGACTAACACCAATGACAACGGCATTGACACAGATAAAGAGAACAAAGATTGATATCTCAGGCGAACGGTGAGGCTGGGGGCGGTGAACGGTAAGCAAGATGAGATGCACCGTACTTAGCACGATGAGCGCCGCCGACAGAAGCGCATATGAGATGTTAGGATACATTTTGTAAGAAAAGGCAGCCAAGTTGGTCCATTTTGAAATGATCCGGCGGAGAGATGTCTTGTGGTTTATAACTATCCGGCAGCGACTCTCTGTGCGCCTCGAATATAGCTTTTTCGATACAAGGGGTAATGCTATCCTAACTTCAGCAAATGTTGGACGGAGCTGTCCAGAACCTGTACAAATAGTTACACTATTGTTATTAATCTGTTGTGATCCCTTTGCATGAGGATGGCACGGACTCAAGCTGGACATGTATATCGCACTCGCCTTCCACGGATTGAGATATCCTTTCCCCGTGCCCTCGACACAACCTGGCGCCCCTGACTGCACTTTGCATACTCCTGGTTATTGGGCTTTGCTGTGGCAGCCATCATCCCGCATGTACTGCAATAGCCCAGGTGATGAGTACAAAAGCAGCATCGACCACGATGTGATATCTGTTAAAGCTGTCCTCAATGGGAAAAGGAAGTCCAAAAGGCTCATTTTCAGGCTCAATATCACTCTTGCTGGAGTCTACGCCATCACGGTGCAGCTGCTGCTTTTGGGGAAAGTTCATCCCACAGTATGCAGCGTTGGCGAGGAGAAACCGAGTAGTGTTGGCGATGCTGTAGAGGTCAAAGCAACTATAATGCAACATCAGTAATCATTCTTTCCGAACAGAGGGTTGTCTTCTGTTGGGAATCCAAGGAGAAAGCAGCTATGCATCCAACTTGGCGGGTCATGGGAGTAGTGTGTGAGCCCAAATTTAGGAAAACAAAGACAACAATCTAAGACAACAACGACAACAATCTAGGTAAACAATATCCGAGTCCACCAGACCCGTCAGTGCTACCAAATTTACTCCACTAATGAAAAGAAATCCATGTGAGCATAATGCAAGTACATGGCAGATCATATTTCTCAGTTTGATGACTATCGTTTCGATCGACAGTCTGGACTGTACGAGGGTGGGAAATGGCCCGTCTATGGCACGTCAACTTCGGAGAGCCACAAAACAACGATGGCAGGCTATATTTTTCCCCCATAGCATGATGGGAAGCCCACACCAGTCAAGCATGAACTTGCACACCATGTTTAGTTCGCCGGAGCACCCTACTCCGTAGTTCCTTCCAAAAGGACACTATGTCACTAGACGCTGCTCAAATTGCTTATCCAATTGTAGGCTGCGCCAGGCTTACATTGTAGGCCAATACTCCGTAGAATGAATGTGCATTAAGCTAGGATCAATGGGGGTGAGACAATGCCAGCATCGCTTTTCTACCAGGTCACCATTGGCTGAGAAAAATCACGTGCATACGACGCTGAGCGTTGTATGCACGTGATATGATCAAGAGGCGTGTCAAACGCCTGGCTGATTGCATCTCCCCTCTTTCTCAAGCACATTGCCCTTCCAATATATTTCTCAAAAAGATTGAGACTGAAAATATGGAGGCTCGCACTCTTTCGCAAGTATTACAGAAACTCTCTCCCTCGGTAGTTCTTGATTCAGAGGTAATTAACACATCCTAGATTAGACGTTATTTTCTGACCTGAGCATAGGATTCTAAACGGGATTTTCACCTTTTTTTCTTAGAGGAGCTCCAGAGCAGTGTTGGAAGCTCATTCCAGCACAATACAGACCCTCGAATAATGCAAATTTCTCTCTCCCTCAGTTACCGTCTACTCAGGCTTCATCGCTGGATCAGCTTTCCTCACGATTACCTTCTCTTCGGCCTGTATTATCCAAAGAACCAGTGCTACATCCACCCAGTTCTTTGATCGCTTCCAACCCCTATCAGCAGTTGGCGTACAGAGAGAATCTGTCATCATGTCCTACTAGTTCATCCATTTCGGCCTCTTCCAGTCCCTATCACCAGCCAGCGGGTAGATGCCCGTTGCCGTGCCCCACCAGTTCTTCCAACCCTTCCAATCCAAGGGTTGGGATGAGCCGGAATAATACCCTACCACCTTCAAACAGTTCACACGAGCCTCAAAGTCGTCCCCCCAAGAAAAGACGAGGAAACTTTGACACGGATAAACAAAAGAAATCGCCTGTACTCTGCCAATGGATGGAATTAAAAATGGCCTACAAAAATGAGCCTTTGCCAACATCATGCAAAGAGATTTTGGGACCTACTGAAGGTCTCATTGATCGGTCACTTTCAACACCAGGACGACGCTTGCGTAAATTTATAACAAATGCAGAAGAAAACATAACCAACAATATTTTTGCACAACGCCTTTCATTAATCTATTCAGTCCATGAGATTGAGTATAAGTCCTTGGCAGTAGTGGACTATGCAGGTGGGAACAAACACATTACTGACGCATACAAATTGATTGCTGAAGAATGGGGTTGCGATTTGGAGAAAGTGAAACTATGGTGGCGACGGGGTAAGGGCTATACTAAGTTGATGCAAGAAGCTGGTCCAGCTATTATATTCGAGCTGGACCTTAATGTCTCGGGTTTGTGAGTTAGCCTGTTCTTTATTAGTTTATTAACCATTAGCTGACATTGCCAGATGCGAACATCGTTTGAGGGACACGCAACGGAACTTATTCACCAAGTGGCTTCAACTTCAAAAGTTCAAGGAAAATAGGATCGAGAAATGCAGATTGGCAGCAAAAATCATACTTGATGGGTTGATAACTTATGGACAAGAGGACTACACCTATGCCTTTTTGAGAGACGCTCCTAGCCGTCTGTTGGACATAGTGAGAAAATACCTGAGCTGGGAAGACAATGGTACCATCACGCCCAAACCCCTTTCCGAACTGCTGGATAACCCGTGCCAGCCATCCAACCAAACAGGGGATTCCCCGAGTCCAAGCCAGCCAGCTTCCCCGATAATCTATACCAGACTGGATTCTCTGGCAATTGCTGCGAGCAACCTAGGTCACTCTGGAGATCAGACAAAGAGCCTGGACAGAGAACACACTTTGACTTCTTCTGAGTCATACAATACTAATATGGAGCAGTCGATGGCTCCCCAGGATTACCCTCATGGCACAGAGGAGCATCCAACCAGCCCTTTTGACCCCTCAGGATACATGGATATGGGAACCTTACCAAGTGCTAGAGGAGTGGAACATCCAGCTGGCTCTTTCGATCCTAATATTGATGATATGGGGCATCCAACTCCCCCTTTCGACCCTTCTAGCTATATGGAGATAGGGTCTTTGCCATATGATGAGACGGGACGTTCGAATCCCCCTTTCGACCCTTACCGTTATATGCAGATGGGGAGTTTGCCATATGATGATGAGGTGGGACGTTCAACTACCCCTTTCGACCCTTCTATGTATATGCAAAACGGGATACATGGAAATGGGGACTTTGGTAAATATACAGTCAATCACATTTCAATCAGTCACGCTACATGCAAACGGAGGATCTACCCAATTTCAATGCTGACTGCCAAATTCTACCCGTATAGTATTACTAGTGTCAAGCCAACTGCCCTCTTCATACCCGATGAATATTGACGTTAATACTTGCGATCTCAGCCCTACCGTGGACGACCGACAAAGAGACACACTAGTGTTGGAAGAAGCTCGCTAGTTCCGTCATGGTATATATATGTCCCGGGATCTAGGGACCCACCGGGAAGCAGACACGGATCGCCAGATATTTTGTTGATCGGGATAATGTATTCAGGGCCGGTTTTGTTGGCGATGGGTATACGCGTGGAAATTCGCCATGCAGTGTAGCCGAAGTGCTTGAAGCGGGGCGTTAGATTGATGTCTGGTTTGGGAAGGTGCTCACTTACACCGAGCTTCAGTTCCTTTAGAAGAGGAACAACATAATCATTGAGGCTTTCATTCGCATATTTCACATTTCCATTGCTCTCAGTCATCTCAACAACTGCTTTGCCAGTCAAAATGGCATCTTGTAACTTCTTTGAGTTTTTCGTTTCCCTCTTCTGAAATTTGATGGCACTCTGTCAATGTAGGCATTATAACAAAATGACTTGTTGAAGAATATGCAGTATGGATCTGTTTGGCATGGTTAGGTTAGCCTGAATATATGTAGTTTCAAGAGAATAAACACTACCTTGGCTGATGAAGGCTTAATGCATATTGGGTCTCACCGGGGAATAGTCTTGAGGTTTTAGAAACTTATCAATACCAGATATGGGGTGCAAAGCTCTCCTCCTAGTTTATCTGTCTTCATGAAAATCAGTATTTGCTCCAGAACAGTTGCAAAAATATCATATTGGTAAATAGCGGGGTTTGGTGGGAAAGATTGCTGACACAGCAATCTTTCATCATGTGACAGAGTGTTTTCTTGGACATTCTTGGCATAGTGTGTGGAGAAGTGTTTCTGGAATGTTATTGCCTAACGGAACAAGAATGTGTTTGTCTTGGTTATGACATCGAACAGATCTCTCGAATCCACTGCACCTTCTTCACCCTTGAATTATGTTTTTGGCCGTTCCCCAAAAGTAGTCCTGGAACAGAGGATCGTATATACGTCGTTTTGTAACTGATCAGAGGCTACATGATTGTAATTTGAAAACCATATAGATTACTAGGCAGGGAATGAACTTTTGAAAGGGACCTCCATACAGAGTAGTCACTAAATCTGGAAAGGTCTATTAACATGTGTGAGGCTCAAGTATGGATGGTTACAGAAGAAGATTTATATTTGCCAGCGCCGGAAACGGATGAGAAGCCTCCAACACCTTACAAGCCACTGAAAAGCAAAGAACCGTCTGTAAGGATGGAACTCGGCGTTGCACGCAAAAGTGCTTGCTTGGTCTCTTGAATGGGTGGCCGCTGGATGGAGCCTGTCCAAATGCCAAAGAGCATAGAACAGAAGTCCATAAGATCGATCACCCCACTTTCCTCTCCCTTCTCTTTGAAACAGATATGGACAGATGTATGTACATACAAGAAATAGTAGACTAGGCCCATATCGCTTCTTCTGAGACTAGGGTAAACGTTGATCCGTGTTATTTTGGGCGAGGTGGCTAGCTCGTCATCGCCTATCGCTATGCCACTAAATTCCTGGTACCCACTTTTGCTTTTTGATATAACTCTTTTATCCCTCTCTAATGGCCGATAACAGTTCACCAGATTACAAGGCTCTCTTCCATAGAGCGGAAGCGGAACGAAAGCGGGCAGAAGATCGAGAAAGGCAGGAAGCAGAGTTGCGAAGGCAGGAAACAGAGTTGCGAAGGCAGGCAGAAGAGCGAGAGGCAGAGGAAAAAGTGCGCAGCCAGCCGACAACACTCGAAGAGCTCATCAAAGGTTGTCATGATTCATTCTCCCGGCCTTTGCAGGTTGGAACGCCATCCCGCTCCACGAAGGGGAGTATTCCACTACCCACTGGGAAATACTGCCCAACAAGTCTTTGCTTTTGGTCAAACTGCCTGGCTCAACTGCAAGAAATTTATGATTCGGTTTCCACTTACCTCCAGCCAGCTGAAAAAGACGCACCTCGGCTATTCACATCTCTTCTTGTGCTAAATGAACTTGGTCGGCGGTATTCTAGCCGAAAACTACGAAGTGAAAAGGATTTGGAACACTACGAGCGAACCGCTGTGGAAGATCATGTCCATGATATCATAGCCGAGCTATGCAAAATACCTGATGCCCGAGAGAGATTCCGGCTTGGAGATGGGATCCTGTTTGAAAATCATGAAAATCTTCTACAGACATCAGAAGAGTCAGATGTACAGCTGCTTGATGAATCCAGCACAAAGCATCCCAAACCAGATTCATTCTGTATTCATCGGATCAACGATTCCACGAATACTTTGATTACAACAGTCGAGTATAAGCCGCCACACAAGCTCTCGGTTGAAAATCTCCGAGTGGGTCTTCGATCGATGAAGCTCTGGGAAGAGATTGTTCAGTCAGACACAATCCCCAAGAGTGATGAGCTGAACAAGGATGAAAAGCTGAGATATAATGCGGAACAGCTGACTTGCTCAGTTTTGGTTCAGGAGTATCATGTCATGATCCAAGCTGGACTGGAGTACTCCTACATAACTAATGGATTTGCTATCGTTCTTCTTCGTGTTCCATACAGCGACCCTAGTACACTCTATTACTATCTCTGTGAACCAAACATGGATGTGATTTCAGAAAATCCTGGGGTCTTTTATCAGTCAAAAACAGCTATTGCCAGAATATTATGTCTCTGTCTGATGTCCTTTCTCTCGGATATCCGTGACCAGAAGTGGCGGAATGCTGCAAGATCCCAGCTCCATATATGGAAAACAAGTTTTGACTTTACACGGTCGCAAATCCCCGATGACGAGCTGCAACAAACTCCTCCAGGATCGGAATATGCAAGCTCGGAATATATGCCCTCTGAACATCTGCCATCGTCTCCATTACAGCCCGGCCGTCGAGTTTCTACCCGATCTCAAACCACCTGTGCACCAATGGATACCTCGCCTTTGAATGATCATATGGATTCTTCCGACTCCGACTCTAACCAAGCAGCGCACGGCCGGAAGCGGGGCTTCAGCCAAGTGATGTCCTCCCCGCCCAACCAGCGTTCATCGGCGCGCCCAGCAGGTCCTAGGCCATCGAGCGGCCAGAGCCAACACACGGCACGTTACTGTACACAGCGATGCTTATTGGGTTTGCAACAAGGAGGTGAATTGGACCATCAATGCCCAAATGTTTCTCTCCACCAGCGAGGTCAGAATGATGATCGACATTGTATCGATGCAAGGAAGCTTGTACAAATACTGAATGAACAGCTCGATCGTGACCTTGATCATAACTGCACACCATTTGGGACTTGTGGATCGTATGGTGCACCCTTCAAGATCACTTGTGCTGCATATGGCTACACTCTTGTTGGAAAGGGGACAACAGCCGGGTTATGGAAAGTTGTCTCACGTGAAGCAGAAATATACCAGGTTCTTCAGAAAGCACAGGGTTCTGCTGTCCCTGTATTTCTGGGGACGATTGATTTGAAATTGTTCCTTTTCCTCCATGGTGCTGGGGACATCCGCCATATGCTTCTCATGGGTTGGGCGGGGGAAAGTATAGAGAACGTCAAAGACAAGGAAGTGCTAAGTCGTGAGGTTTCCAGGTCGAAGAGGGAAATCCGCATGCTGGGAGTGGTACATAAAGACCTGCGGTCTGCCAACATGTTATGGAATAACGAACTGCGCCGGGTTCTGATCATAGATTTTCACCGGTCCGACATAGACCGGCGCCCAAAGAAAAGGCGGGTTGGATCTTTGAAAAGGTCAATCCGTCAGAAGGGCATAAAACGACCTTGTAATAACAGTGGCTGGACTGGGCATATCTCTACGACAACAGGGTCAAACGTCCAGAGCAGCGTCTGAGCAGAGTTGGAAACGGGCCCTTGAGAAACAGCCTGAAGGTGTTGTTGCCTTCTTGTCAAATTGTTCTTCTTTTTGCCTGTGGATTGAACTGTCCAAATATATTTTTATTTTTATTTCACCAATTAATTTCACATATTTTTAATTTTTACATCTAAGAATAGAACTACACAGCTGGAAAGATCCGAATGTTTAGGTCTAGATAATCCAGTAACAGCAACTCGTACCTGAATTACACATCAACCAGCAATGACAATTGGGTTTCAGAAAGTCACTTTGTCTTCCGCGTCTGATTTGGCAAGGAACCAACAATCTCAATAACCCGATGTCAATTCCCATTCATTTCATTCATTGTACTCATTCTCGACGTACCTTGCTGAACGGTCAGCAATAAAGCCCACTGAATATGGAAATATTGCTTACCGGCACTCAAATGTTACGTGCTACATCCCGATTTTCTTTCGCAGAGGCCCGTAGATCGGCATCATATTGTTCTTTACTCCCTCTTTCTATCGTCTCGAGTATCGCGGACATTCGTTTAAATATTTCAATCATTTCGAGCGCCCGGCTATGGATCTCCATGATTTCATCTTGCGGAGACGTATTGTTGCCGCGCTTGGTGTTCGAGGAGGAGGTTGCTGACGGTCTTCGCATGTCATAGTTCGCATTCGGCATTGCGGCAAATGCCCCCTGTTACAAGCCAGACGGCTTTCTAGATAGCTACAGGGTTCTGTTGAGACGTGAATTTCCAGTGGACATGCAGAGTATGGTTTATTACGGTTTAAGAATATGAATATACATATCCAGAACCTCGCCATTGGTCAACAGTACGACGAGCATGCGCCCGCAGTTGCAGGCGCACACCTCCCATGTCATATCCCAGCGTACAGCCGCATTCCTCGTAATCTCGCTACGCCACAGGTGGGGGTGTCGGATGAAGGCAATCTCAAACTCCGCCGTCGTGAGGGATTTTTGCCATTGGTCGATGGCATGATGCGCATGCGCCGAATGGCAGTTCGAACGGAAGAAGGAGGAGGGTGAAGGAGGAGGGTGAAGGCAATGCAATGCAAATGAATCACAGCAGTAACAGAGCGAGGGAGCGCAGTTTGAGATGTCTAGGAACAAAGGAACAGCACAAGGTGAGTGAGGAAATGAAGAATTCAAGCACGACGCACGTAGTTGTAATCCTCCAGACTCACATGGCTTGCTGAGAAGACAGAACAGAGCGGAAGGCGCAGATCTGAGAGATTTGAAAAGGGCAGAGGGATTATTTTTCTCTGATGAGGAAAATGTGACAGTGAAACAGTTCAGCAATGGAGATCAGCAGATTATTTCCTGCCAGGACAGCGGGCTGAGAAGGTGGGAAGGGGTAAGTGGGAAGGGGAAAGGAGAAAGCGGGATGAGAAGGGTTTATATAGATATTCCAGCACAGGGCGGCGAGGTCAGGGCGCGCCAAACCCGAAGGGGTGACGGCAGGGCCGTGTGGGCCAATGGGCGGCGTCCGCGACGGCAGGCCAGGCCCGTTCGGGGATGCCCAGAAGGCGAGGGCCGCATGCGGCCGCGTACTCACCGTCCGATTGTTTACTAAATTATTTAAAAATTGCAGCAACACAAAATCCGACTCAAAATAGAAAACACAACCACACAATCAAAACTTCGAATCTCACAATAAAAATCGCATGGGAAGATACAGTGTATTTTGCTTGATAAATTGACATATTCTCTTTTAAATAAAAAATCGTTAGTGGTGATGTTGGTGATGATTTCATTAGAATATGATTTTTGATGTAAATGTTAAAGAAAAAAGGTTCAGAGATTGTGTTTAAATCATGATTGAACTGCAATAACATCAGAGCTGAAGAAACATTTTTCTAAGACAACATCATATTTCCACAATTAATTCAGTTCTATTCTGCGAATTTTATACAACATCAACTACACAACATATATTATATTATAAACTTCATATGTTATGATGAGAAGCCCTGAAGATCAGGCTTTTGAAGAAGAAAGATAATTGTAATAGATGTAATGAAAGTATCTATATTAGAAAATAGCTATGTGATGATAGAAGAGCACAGAACACATTAGAATCAATTGTGATAAATATAATATAATGGCAATATGCTACCGAGTCTCTAACTCAGCAAGCTTCTCACTGGGTATAAGGTAAGGTCGGGGCTTATATAGTGTTGCTGAGCTTGTTCACTGAGTCAGGAGGTAGTGCCACTATCACAGGTTAAGATATAACGTCAAGAGGAATATCTAGGATGACTAGCGATAGCTACGGCGGCGGCCTAAGGTAAACAATAAGGATACCTAGTAGGGCTCACAAGGTAGGGCGGATACTTAAGGTATGCGTCGTGAAGAAGTATACTTAAGGTGAACTTATAGTCGTACTATGTAACTTGAGTATAAGTAAAGGGGTAGTAGGGCGAGTTAATAAGAAAAGTAAGATTGATCGTGATCAAGAAGATAAGCTCCTTGATCCTAAGGGTAATGAGTGTGTTTAAATACATTTGAGTCCTCATACAAAATATCCTGCTCGCTCTGCTCACTTGCTCACTTTGCTCACCGGTGATCATGGTGAGCACGGTGATCAGGGTGATCAGTCACGTGACCTCATACTAGCGTCGGTTGTGGGTTGTTCCGTTCCTGCATTCCTTCGGTTCTTATCCAATAAGCCCCGGTCCGTGCCGCAGGTTTATAACACAATATTGTTTATATAATACTCACTGATATTCATAAATCTTAGAAGATCAGTGATTAACTTTAAATAATAGAGATTGCTATCTTTTTAATATCCTTTGTGCATACTTCACATTACTCTTATAATTACTCTTATAGCCCATCTCTTACAAGTATTTTTAATATATTGTATGAAAGTTTAAATATAGAGACTCTAGTTTCTGAATGAAGAAAGATTTCAATTTGTAAAAATTAAATATATGAATATATTTCTTGATCTGCTCAAATCATCTCTGTTTCATATGAAATCTTGATGAATGAACAGGTCTTTGAGTATCATTTTTATTTCAATAATCTTCAATTATTAGAGATTTATACACTTTTATATAGATAATCTGTTCAAGAAA
Source organism: Histoplasma mississippiense (assembly GCF_000149585.1). Lineage (NCBI taxonomy): Eukaryota > Fungi > Ascomycota > Eurotiomycetes > Onygenales > Ajellomycetaceae > Histoplasma > Histoplasma mississippiense. Next base: position 1,967,901 of record NW_001813981.1, on the reverse strand, counting down.
TACTTTGATTTCTGCAGAAGTAATTAACTGTCAATTCTGCAGATTGAAAGTTGAATTCTTTAATATTTGTATTTCTGTATCTCTCTTTATATTATAGAAAAACCAACTTTTTCTGTGAAAAAAATACTGTAACGTGACCTCACGTGATATCATGTGCACCTCATTAAATGTTGGGCACTAGTTGCCCAGGCGGCCCTCCACCGCACGTGATTACCCCTATATATAGTTAGCTAGCGATCGCACAATGAGAAGATCAACCATCCCACAGGTTATGGCCCGGATTGCAGATTTTTAAGAAAAACAGACGTTTTGATTAGAATACGCTGCGACTGATGTTATATTGGATGAGTTAAACATTATTCCCCTGAAAAGAGAGCTCTTTGCCTATAAAAGTGGTGTAATTGACGGAATTGCTGTCGAGACTGCTGCAGAGATTTCATTACTATCTTGAAGGGATCAAAAACTTATTTATTTATTTTCATTCAGAACCTCCCTAAGTCAGATTGATTATGAGTGGTTCTCGATTACCTGCGACCCCAATATCAGGACGTAAGAAGACACTACGTTCGCAATCAAGGGTCCCCCAATCCTTCCCCCCTATTACTGAGCAAGAATCCGGCTCAGAAGCGGAGGGTGATCAAACTGAATACGCGATGGCAGAGGAAGATATGACAACCTCTGGCTCCGCACGCGATACTGGCAAGATGCCAGAACGCGAGGAATCCGAGGATGGCACGCCCAGTCCTATGCCGATACCTACGCCGAATCCTAACGGCATGGTGACCATGGCAGCAGCAGATCTCATTGCACTCTGCGAGCGACTGATATCAGCACGCGCGCCGCCACCTCCTCCACCTCCTCCGAACCCTATACCAGAAGAAGATCCGAACATGCTGGCTCGCGAATACCAGAAGGAAGCGCAGGCCTCGTTGAACACAAAGTCCGTCACCACGTTCGATGGCACCAACTACCAGACGTGGAAGATGGCGTTCTTGTCAGATGCAGAAGTGATCGGTGGTGCAGATATTCTTAATAAGAACCAACAGGAACCACCTGAAGGTTTATCATCGCTCGATCAGCGATATTGGGTGATACGTTCAAAACTTCTCTTCCGTCGCATGTTGCAATCCCTAGTAGGTTCTGTCCGTTTGACCATGGGATCCATTCAACCCGACAACGCGGCGGCCCTATGGAACAAGGTAAGCGCAGTATACGCGATATCCCTAGGGGAAGAAAGGATTAACATCCTTAAAGAATTTACCCACTTGCATGTCAAGGACGGTGATTACCTGGCGTACGTACGCCGATATCAATACCTGTCTGCTCGCATGCGACAACTAACGGAGGACCGTGGTGAGAACTACCTCCATGATTTCTTTATTATCGGCCTCCGAGATTATCAGAGGACCTATGTTAAATCACGCCTCGATACGTTCTACGGGACGGGTCAGGGTCCGATTGTCAACCTAGATATCAACGATCTCACAAAACAAATTGCTCACCGGATGAGTAAATCAGAGGGTACTGGACGCCCTAAAGCTCCAAAGGCCAACGCGGCCACCAATGATAATGACAACACAACTTCCGCCGCAACCGCAAAGTGCGGATACTGCAAGGTCCCAGGGCATATAAAGGCTAATTGCTATCATCTGAACCCTGACAAAGCACCCGAGTGGTGGAGGAAAGAGAATAAGGATAATAAGGGCACTGACAACACTGAAGGTGCCAAAAAGAAGGGAAAGGATAAGAAGAAGGACAAGGATGACGACAAACCTACTGGCACCAGAGCGCCAGATCTCCTTGCATCGCAACCTAATGCCAACGCAGCAATTGCTTTATCTACGTCGTCCGCTACAACATCCAAACCTTGGTATCTCGACACCTGCGCAAGCTTCAATATGACGGGTGAAAGGCACTCGTTGGTGCGCGCAAAGTCGTTCGAAGGTGATTTAGAAATTACTACCGCGGACGGTGGCGTAGGACGGGTTGAGGAGATAGGTGATATCCTTCTAGAATCAGAAGGGGGGGATATCTCAGTGGGTTACGTCCACTGGATCCCCAATCTAACAGTCAACCTTCTATCCTTTGCGAAGCTAGAAGATCAAGGCTTCAGATACCAACTATCAGATACCACCCCTTCCTATTTTACAATAAGGGCCCCGAACGGTGCCAACTTCACCGCTGTTCGCACGTCCAAAGAATCGGTCTACAAGATAATAGAACGAGAATCTCAAATAGACGTCCATCACCCGTCCCAGGCCGTCCATTTTATGGCCAAATCTTACAATTACGGGGACGCAATGTCGACAATCGCGGGGAAACCTAACGATCAACCTAGCGATCGCAACCCCCTGACAAGAACACTCATGGAATGGCACGTCACACTAGGGCATATCCACGCTGGCGCGATCATTGCACTAGCGAAGGACCCATCATCCGGCATCCGCATCAAAGGATCTAAAACAGGCTTCTTCTGCGATAGCTGCGTCAAAGCAGGCATGACACGCAAGTTCTCGCAAACTCCCATGCCACGAGCGTTGCGAGCAATGCAACGTGTTCATATCGACCTTGCTGGCGGTGGTCGTACGCTGGATGACATGTCCGATTACCCTATCGAATCTCGTCAAGGGACCAAATATTATATGCTCATCACCGATGACGCCACCCGCTACAGGTGGATCTATTTTTTACATACCAAGGACCAAGCTGTCGAAATTTACGCTCACTGGGTCCAATTCATGAAAAATCTCGGCTTCACGCCACCGGCGCTAGTTAGGACTGATATCGATGGTGTCTTTCGATCTAACAAGATGACAACAATGATGACCAAAGATGGCACTATCTGGGAACCTACTACGCCCCAATCTCCCCACCAAGATGGTGTTTCTGAGAGAGGAATCCGTACGATAATGACACGCGCAAGGGCAGTGCTTTTAGGCATGAATATACCGAAGAAGTTCTGGGCAGACGTTCTCGAAACGGTGGTTGCAATTACCAACAACACACCAACATCTACCACCCTGTATAATGAGAAATACTGGCCTACCAACAACGCCGACGAAGCACCTGCGCGATGCCCCTATACGGTCCCATTCTCAGCACTAACCAACGCCCCGCCCCAACTTCGCCATTTTAGGGAGCTAGGTGTTGATGTTTAAGCGCACCTTCATGGATCTCAAAAACCTACTGACAAGCTGTCCGCTAGAGCAGAAATTTTTAAACTTATAGGATTCCGTGGTAACTCAATCTACCGCCTCTGGAGTCCTACAACTGATAAAATAATTGTCACCAGTGATGTCGTTTTCCCTGCAAAGGAACCTACAACCTCGCAGGATGACACTAACCACACGACACCCGAACCTGCAAGTCCAGCGACTTATCTTGTTGATGATACTACCGTTCCTGAATTAGCTGGACGTCCGAGGGGATGGGTAAGACCAGCGAAAGCGTTCGCCACCTACGTATCCTGTCTCCCCTCACCGGTTCCGTTCCGAAAGGATATAAGGATGCCGTTAGTAGACCTGGGGGGGTTGGCGTAATATTGGCAGAAATCGATGGAACGCGAGATTGCAGATTTGGAACGAAGGAACACTTGGACAATGATCCCACGTTCTGACGTCCCTTCTGGTGAGCCAGTGGCCCCCGGCCGCTGGGTTTATGTCGAAAAAGATCGCCCCCAGGATCCCAACGCGGATCCTGATGGTATATTACGAAAATCTCGATGGGTAGTGTGCGGTAATTGGTTAAAGAAAAGCGCACGCGAAGAAACATACGCGCCCGTCGTTAATGACGCTACTAATCGCATGATGTTCGCGATAGCAGCGAAGCGAGGTTGGACCTTGCGCCAGGTCGATATAGTGATGGCCTACCTACACGGCCGACTTGGTAAAACGATTTATATGCGGCAACCTACCGGATTTGAGGTGGGGACTCCACACGCGATGGTTTGCGCTGTCGGAGGCTCCCTATACGGATTGGACCCCTGCTGCTAAGATTTGGTACGATTTCCTTACGGCATTACTCCGCGAGAATGGCTTCAAACCTAGCCCCTACGACCCTGCTCTATGGCGCCACACGTCCCGCAATCACCTTTATATGACAATCTACGTGGACGACCTTCATATTATAGCAGAGGATCCGGGCAGATGCCGATTTGGGCTAGTTGACACCCTCGCCAATAAATTAGAAATAAAGGATTTAAAAGAACCTTCAAAAATACTTAGGCATGGAGGTTGAACGTCGCCTGATGGTGCTATAAAATTGACATTGAGACGCTATATCGATCGTTTAGTGCAAGATTTCCGCCTAGATGACGCCGTCCCTGTCCCTACACCAATACTTGAAGGGTTGAAGATAGACGATACCCCTGTGTCAGAACGAGAAGGAGGGTTCACCAAAAAGCGATACCAACACGGAGTAGGGTGCTTGCAGTATCTGGCAGTCAAATTACGCCCAGATATTGCGCGAGCAGCATCCCTACTAGCGCAGAAGAATACTGCGCCTACACCTAAGGCGTGGAGGGCTCTCCTCCGCGTCATACAATATCTAAAAGGAACGAGCGACCTTGGCATCTTATACGAAGGCCCCAAGAACGAGATCGATGAATTCCCCAACGCGTCATATCTGCCGATAGGTTATACAGATTCGGATTGGGCAGGACCGTTGAACGGCGAACGCAAATCTACTTCAGGCTTCATATTCAAGTTAGCAGGTGCACCAATTTCATGGCGTTCGTCCAAACAACCTTGTGTTTCTTTAAGTTCAAATGAGGCAGAATACGTGGCACTTAGCGAAGCAGTACGCGAAGCAACGTGGTTGCGCAATATGATGATGGAACTAGGATTCGTTACAGCAAAGGACCCCTTGCCTATCAGGGCAGATAACAAAGGTTCAATCGACCTAGCTACCGTTGCCGCGATCACGGCACGCAGCAAGCATATCGACACTCGCTTCCACTATTCTCGCACGCAATTGAACGAAGGCGTTATTTCTATTAAACACGTTCCCACTGAGGATATGGTAGCAGACGGATTAACCAAACCTCTGGGCACAGTGGCATTTAGGCGTTTCATTGATTTACTAGGACTTTTCGCTGGTAACAGTGAGAATGATTAAATTTCTGTATGTAGCATGATTTTGGGATGATCCAAGTTGAGATAGCTAGCATGGAAGATTCGTAGGAACACATCACGCACGTTGGCGCGTGGGGGGGTGTTGGGCACTAGTTGCCCAGGCGGCCCTCCACCGCACGTGATTACCCCTATATATAGTTAGCTAGCGATCGCACAATGAGAAGATCAACCATCCCACATTAAATTCATGAATGGATTGAACTTATCTCAGTGCCTCAGCCTCTCTCAAGATATTTTCGTTGCAAACTAGCCACAGACTAACTCCTTTGAATACCTGCCAAGCCCTGCTAACTTCTTTGATCACCTGCCAAGTCCTGCTAACTTCTGCACCAATGAGAACACAGCAACGTAAGCAACAAAAAATATCTCGTAGAGAGTCTGAGAAAGAACGGTCGCCCCTCTGGTGATACTGAAAATCTCCACCATACAAATTCATCCTCTATCTGCGAAGGCATACATCGACATCAACCACACAGGTTTTCTGACTGAAAACCATACCATTCAATTCTTTTATATATTATCTACAACTTGTACTATCCTAAAAGTTATCACAGCCTAATACCAGCATGGAAACTCCAGTTGAAAATACCTCCTCATTTGGCCTCTTTGACCTCACGTCCGGCGCATACTCTTCTGAGTTATCATCACCTCCTCCTTCATCAGACATCAATGATGGTTATGAGACAGTGGATGATACTGAGGAATCTTCTGGATTAGACAATGAGTCCAACAACAGTCCTTCCCAACGCCGATACTATGTTCAAAAACAAGGCCCTCGTCGCAACCGTGGCACTATCAGCAGGTTGCAGGATTTCACACAATTTATGGCTGGTCGATCGATAGATGTTCGGATTATCTCAGTCTCACAAGGCTTGTTACCAATTGCTCGGAATCCACCATTCAATAGGATATCTTTCTCACATGCACTGCTGGCTGTTGCTGTACAGCCAAACCAGACAATATCCTCACGAAGTAAGAGCCTTAACTGTCCCAGCATAGCAAATTGTGTACGGAAGTTCTTCCACTGATGTATAAGATGGCATTCATCAATAGCCACAAGTCCAATCCGTGCTTGGAAGTCAGGCTTCATCAAGGCTCCCTTAAAGACCTTGGAGAGAGCCTGCTCTGGGCTGAGAAGAACATGGGTATATAACCCCCGTTGAATGGACTGCAACCATGAGTGTTCAGCTCTCTTGGAGTCTGCAGTGATCATACAAGGCCGTGCCCCTGGGAATTCAGCAATATCCCGTTGTTGCTGCTCACCAAGTCCAGTCAATGGAACAAGTTGGATGGTTATCCTTCCTGTTAATATTGAATAGGAATGAAGAATAAGGCTTTTGCCAAACCCAGTCCGCGCAATAAACAGAGTGTCACCATATCCATATATTAATCGCCGTACAGTACGGACCTGTTCTGGATGAGGACAGAGGGTACTTTCTGGCTTTCCATCTCTTAGCAGCCGCTTCAGACATGCCTCAATCACACTATACTGCTGCTTAACATGGTCTGGATGTGAGTATTTCCCAATTAATTCAGGCATACTTTGGATATCCATCACTAATATAGCATCTAGAGCGCTAGGTGATAATGTTGTTTCAATGTCTTGTGGCTCTGCCAGTGCAGCCCTTCTGTGCCGTATTTGATGTCGACTTCGCCGTTTCCGACGGTCCGGTGTGGGGTCTGATTTGCCACGAACCATCTCACAGGATTCTCAATAATTGGAAGATATTATCAGGAGCTCATAGAAGCCTATGGGAGGTCGCAGAGGTTTGCAGGGGTTCACTGTGTAAGGTATAACCCTACTTTGTGCCACAGAAACCAGATGGTCTGACTGAGAGGTAGTATCATCAAGAGAATGTTATTTGTTGGTAGTCGGACATTCTAGGCTTAATTCTGAGCATCCGAGTATGTTTATCTTGCTGATAGGATATGTGGTTGAGAATCTATAGATTATTTTTGAAAAATCAGTATACATTCTGGTGAAAAAACACGAAGTGACCATCTTTGACACGGTTGTTCGTACCTCAAAAGGGCTCCTATCATAATAAAAAATAGTGTGTTCTATAGCTTTTTGATAGACAAATCTCCCTTGCTATGCCGAATTGTGTCAATTGATAAGGATGGAGTTGGCGCATGGAGCAAAGTTGGCCATCCCTTCAAAATGACCCGGGGTTACTAACAACACGCGACCGTTCTTTCTCAGACGCTTCGCGAAGGAAAATTTTCCTCTTTCCTAATTAAGACTAGTTTAAGCCATGTAGATTATGATTGGTCCAGAAGATCTCAGCACTTGGCAGAAGTCAAAAGGAGTTAGCTTATAATTTTACGAAGCGAAGTGGCTGAGGAACTGAGATAAGATTGAACAGCTGGCTCTGCGGCCTGTACAGCTCTGATATTAATCTTCATTATTTTCTTTACAAATGTTCTCTATTGTATTTATGTTCTTTATACTCTTCTCTACATTCATTACAATCTATATATTAATGTACTCATTTCATACCCCTCTGATCAACTGCTGAGCTTTTAATTATGAACATGTTTATGATGTCAAATATCATTATTTGACAGCTGTCACTGCAGTTTCTGCAGCAGATGAGCTTGCTGATCATATATATATAAATTCACTGAATTAGTCAACTTTTAATGATTTCAACATTTGAATTAATTTAATTATTTCTGAATCAATTGTTAATTTTCTAATCATTTACAATTGCTGATCTGTTTTCTGCAGCTTTCATTTTTACATTCATTGTTATCAATTATTTAATTTTGATTGAATGAATGTTTACTGCTTTGCTTGCAGAGCTAAGTATTGAATTGATAAATGTATACACAGATTGTTAAAAACTTTTTCAATATTTTTCATATACTGTATAAAAGATGCTGTGAAATTGTCATTTGTTAGAAAATCTTCATCAGAGTTATATGAGCTGTTTTGTAATGTGACGGCGCCGAGGCGATTGCTACTCGGCAGCGGCACAGAGGAGGATGGTATATAATGGAAAGCCTTATGGGTGGGCTTGATTATCTCGCTTGAACCGCGAACTCGTAGAATACTATACAAATACTGAACTACCAGAGGTACTCGGCACACTAAGAATATTGTATGAGGACAGTGGTAACTCTGGTATCTTATTGTCAAAAGATAAAAGACGAATCGCTGGCTCCTGGAATAGAGAGCCAGCATCTAACTATTCTATATAGACAACGTGCAGCCATCCTCCCCTCACTCTATGAGCGAGGGTAGCCGAAGCAACTCCGCAGTGGCGCTGCATTGATCTGCCAGAAGGAATCTACTGACCCCGTATAGAAACAGGATTCTCATATCCCATCAATCGGATCCTCTTCTATTGCATCCAAATGATGTCATAGGGTAGTTGGAAACCGGTTCGGACACCTGCGTGACGTTATGGGATAGATGGGATTATCCGAGGGGAAGCGATGGGCCGTGTGGAGCCGTCACGGGGCCTTGGCACAACCAAGGGTGTGACAGCATCTTATCTGATTCTATTACCATCAGAGTTGTAAGTAAATTGTTCTGTACTCACTGATCAGTTGCTTTGTAGTAATTTCGGCTTATTATTCTTCCGTGGCGTACGCCACCCCCTATTATCAAGGATGGCGTACGCTACCGCACTAGTTAATTCGTATAAGAAGGGCTGCAAAGCTTAGAAGCTTTCAACAGCTCAAGCAACCTTTGAATCACAGCTTAGACATGTTCATGCTCTGAAGAAAGAGTTCCACAGTTTGAAGCTGATGGCTCTGAGTGATCCCCGGCCGCCTCCTCTGGATCCGCGTGGCAGGGATGCTGATCAGATGTTGAAAGTGATAGAGCACTCATTGAAACCCTTGCTGTTAAAGCAGTTCTCCCACTCCACTAATTGATTCTCTTGATTGTTGAGAAGAGTTTCATGATCATTGAATTGCTTCTTCAAACTTGCCAGCTGATTCTTGTGTTCAGTTAAAAGAGTCTTGCATTTACTGAGTCAGTTCTTCAGACTTGTCAGCTGAGTCTTACATTCTGTTAGAAGGCACTTCTACATCTTCAGACAGTCTTCTCACTCATTCAGCTGGACTTTTAGCTCTCAAGCTCATCTATCATGT
>NW_001813981.1:1939538-1957512 GCF_000149585.1 Histoplasma mississippiense | reverse complement strand
AAAGGAGCAGAGTGGACGGTAAGAATAGAGGCGGAATGCCACAGTGGCTATACGCCGGCCCGACACTCAACAATAGCATAAAAATCAAGAATCATGGTAAGCAATAGAGATAATGCAACTCAGAAAGCAGTACAACAGTATTTTGTCAGGTCAACTGCCCTGGCTTAGTAATCCTTCCACCATATAACTTGCCACGTAGCTAGCAATCCTTCAATCAAGCAAGCTTTACACCTTCCACATATTTATATTATAGACAGCAATTAATTAAGCTTGCAGCTGCAGAAGTGATCTATCAGAGCATCTCAATTATCTCATCAAATATACAATTTATGTATTCTGATTCATTCCATGATTTGCAATTTACCATATAGTTGTTGAATCCCGATTCCCACCCACTGTGTATAAAGAATATGACATAGATAAGCGTTAATACATTCATTGCACTGATTGATTGACTGAGAATGAATATCAATATCTGTGAATCTGAAGCATTACATATCATAAAAATCAAGCAGAAGCTTTTTATATTCTTGCATATTACAATTCAAAATATGAGCTATCAGAACACTGCAGAGATGTTTCATCATTCATTAAACACAATATTCAAATAAATATAGTAAAAATAATAAATAAATAGACTTATTAAAAATGTTATAATAATGATTTTTATAGAGTGTTTCATGAGGTTTTGAAATCACTCTGTGTATTTTATGAGTATTATATCAAATTGCCTGAATCTCTAATGGAATATAGCAAGAAAGCTCTCAGTTTAAATCCATATTATTGACTGTTTTTTAAAAAGTGTATTGAAGCTTTGAATGACATTCATTTATCTATTTCTATTTCATTAAATCAGCAATTTGTATGGTAAAACTGAAAAGATTGAATATTTCAAAATGTTCTAACTATCTGTGATCATGATATAAACTTTTTATATATCTATCTTAGAATGAAAGGATCTTCTTATGATAGCTGGGTTATTGTGCAGATATAAAAAAAAATTAATTTGAAATGACATTATTTAATGAATTCTGCCACTTTTTAACAGATGCTGACTACTCACAAAGATCTAATTTGATGTTGATTTCATATTCAGAAGTTTAATATCATCTAAAAAAATGAAAAAAAACGAATTTTCAATCTGTCAATGTTTCAGAGTTGTATAATCTTCATTATATCAGTTTGTGAGATGTAATCAAGCAAGTGTTTGAAGTGTTTATGCTACGCCCTGCCACACGCAGTGCCACGCCTTCGCTCCATCATACGCGTAGTCACATGACTACGCACAGGGCTTCACCTCCTGCTTGTTTCCGCTTGCACAGCATATCTTAGAGTTACGACGACAAAGAATAAGAATAGCATGCCCAAGAGCTTCTTCGTACGGCTTCGCCTTACAGTTTAAATGACAGTTTCAAATATATAATCAAGCTCAAGATGGATTCTTTATAATTATTTAGATTCATTTGATTTTTATATTGATAGCAGTTAATAACTTTATGAATTAGTATAAGAAAATGAATAAGATTGCTGAAGATGATGAGAATTCTATTAATGAGAAGAAAACAAGAGAAATTGTAAGAATTCAACAAAAAAATAATGATGAAATGATGAAAAAGTGAGATAATATCATTACATAGATGTGAATGCAGTATAATGAATATTTTACTGAGAATTATAATAATAATGAAGTAAGCTAGCTAGTTAGACTTAATTATTAAGCAATCAAATAGATAGTATAGATAGTTTTCACAGCAATATTGATCTTTTAAACATCCTCCCACTTTCATTGCGGTAATATATGTATTTTATCAATGTATTTGATAGTATATATTATCAGATGTAATTTATCAATCAATAAAATCAATAGATTTATCTAACCTCCTCATACAAAAAGTGGTGATGTTTTATAACCATGTTTTTCAATGTAAATACTGCCATATTTGTAATTTATCAAAGAAATCATCATATATATTTTTTATTTCACTAATATTGTAAATATAAAGAAGGAATTGTGATTTCTGCCACTTTTCTATCATTTTTCTACTACAATTTCTGCCACAATTTCTGTTATGATTTTCATTATTTTTTTCTTCATCAATTTATTCATTTATTACTGCTTTTCTGAATCAAATAAAGTTAGTATAAAGCTTTGTTTATTCTTTATTGAATCTGCATTATAATCAATTAAACAATCGGACGGTGAGTACGCGGCCGCATGCGGCCCTCGCCTTCTGGGCATCCCCGAACGGGCCTGGCCTGCCGTCGCGGACGCCGCCCATTGGCCCACACGGCCCTGCCGTCACCCCTTCGGGTTTGGCGCGCCCTGACCTCGCCGCCCTGTGCTGGAATATCTATATAAACCCTTCTCATCCCGCTTTCTCCTTTCCCCTTCCCACTTACCCCTTCCCACCTTCTCAGCCCGCTGTCCTGGCAGGAAATAATCTGCTGATCTCCATTGCTGAACTGTTTCACTGTCACATTTTCCTCATCAGAGAAAAATAATCCCTCTGCCCTTTTCAAATCTCTCAGATCTGCGCCTTCCGCTCTGTTCTGTCTTCTCAGCAAGCCATGTGAGTCTGGAGGATTACAACTACGTGCGTCGTGCTTGAATTCTTCATTTCCTCACTCACCTTGTGCTGTTCCTTTGTTCCTAGACATCTCAAACTGCGCTCCCTCGCTCTGTTACTGCTGTGATTCATTTGCATTGCATTGCCTTCACCCTCCTCCTTCACCCTCCTTCTTCCGTTCGAACTGCCATTCGGCGCATGCGCATCATGCCATCGACCAATGGCAAAAATCCCTCACGACGGCGGAGTTTGAGATTGCCTTCATCCGACACCCCCACCTGTGGCGTAGCGAGATTACGAGGAATGCGGCTGTACGCTGGGATATGACATGGGAGGTGTGCGCCTGCAACTGCGGGCGCATGCTCGTCGTACTGTTGACCAATGGCGAGGTTCTGGATATGTATATTCATATTCTTAAACCGTAATAAACCATACTCTGCATGTCCACTGGAAATTCACGTCTCAACAGAACCCTGTAGCTATCTAGAAAGCCGTCTGGCTTGTAACAGGGGGCATTTGCCGCAATGCCGAATGCGAACTATGACATGCGAAGACCGTCAGCAACCTCCTCCTCGAACACCAAGCGCGGCAACAATACGTCTCCGCAAGATGAAATCATGGAGATCCATAGCCGGGCGCTCGAAATGATTGAAATATTTAAACGAATGTCCGCGATACTCGAGACGATAGAAAGAGGGAGTAAAGAACAATATGATGCCGATCTACGGGCCTCTGCGAAAGAAAATCGGGATGTAGCACGTAACATTTGAGTGCCGGTAAGCAATATTTCCATATCCAGTGGGCTTTATTGCTGACCGTTCGGCAAGGTACGTCGAGAATGAGTACAATGAGTGGAGCTACAAGGAGACATGGTTAAGGCGGAAACACTGCACCCCTTTTTACGTGGTCCAAATCATGTGCCATCCATTCCAAACCTGTGAAATTTAGCCCTGTCAATGAATAACCTGTCCCGATGCTATATATCCCGTTTCGTCGACCGAAGTCTAAGTTTTTCAATCCAATCTTCCACCATGGATGTCAATATACTGTAAAAGTATGATCCACCTTACCGTCCGCAGCTTCTTAGACTGTGCTCCATAAGCAATATTCACGTTCCTAGGGCAATTCCTTGCAAGCTACGCCTCGTGTTGAAAAGAGCTCCTTTGTAGGTGTGGAGTGGGCTGAAGCTAAAAACGGTTGCTCTTTTATGCCTGTTTAGATGTTTTGGACGACGCCCGATAGGCTCCCGATCTATATATGTATATGTGAAAAAATAGTGTTCGGCTATTGATGACAGGGTTGGAATTGTTATCTAATCACTTTGGCATCCAATCAAAGATATCGCATCGTCGTACGCTTTGATAATGGGATTGTATAAACGTTTTGGGTCTTGCGGGGTACCAACGATAATTCCTCTGCCTCCATACGGGAAAAGAATGTCTCGTATAGCTCTGCAGAGAGGTTTGGCACACTCAAATATTGGCGGAAACTCAGATAAAATATCCTCAAACCCATCTGCACCCATGTCGCTTCGCTTAATTCTTGCGATCTCCCTGTAAGTATCGGTGTACCATTTTGTCAGTAAACTGTTGTTCGGTGGAGAAACTTCAACTGTTAAGATGCGCTCAAATCCACCGGCTCCGATGTTGCCTTGTTTGGTATTTGTGATTGTCTCATGACTTCCGGCGCACCATATTTCTAACATACTATTTCCCAACCAGCCATGCAAGCGATACAACGCTCGCAACTGCTTTAACTTGTTCCAACCATGACGGGCACATTGCCAGATAAGCACGTAGAAGAACGACTCGAGATCATGCCGATAGGTATGGTCGATATTAAGCAGCACCTCAATCGCCATGAATTCCATCGTGCCAGTCTGGTGCCGCGCGCCACTTCTCCCGCTCCCAACCTCTTTGGCAAGATCCAAATCGATTAGCATGCCCGAGTGACCGTCCGCCTTGCCTGGATCGGTTATTATTATATTGTTCTCCGAAATATCCCGATGAAGGATGTTCCCATCCAGGTAAAGAGACTGGTGCGCCTTTATTGCATCGCGCAGCGCCGTGAGAAGCTCCAACGGTGATCTGTAGTCATAGATCGGCCGGCCAGCGGGCGAGATCACGAGACACCGGAGGACACGGTTGTCGTAGAGTTCCTCACCATTCTTGTCGAAGAGACTCGGTTTGTGCGCTGACTGAATGGAGAAAGCTAGTTCATTTTCCTCCTGGGTGTCCCTGGATGGCTGATTGGTGGAACGTGATCGTTTGGACGCCTGTATCCCCTTATCCGGGGATCTGCGTTTCCTGGAAGATGACTTTCGACGGATATCTAAGCGGCGCGGCTCGATGAGCGGCTGAGATTGATGAAACGAGGAGGCTGCGCTGGGGGGTGCGCTTTTGAAGTGGTGGCGCTTGTCGAACGTCAGGCCGCAGCGCATGTCAGCGATGCTGGTGATGGTACAGTGACCGATGATCCTTGCGACTCCTTGGACATTCTTTTGACATGCTAGCTCGAGGAGTTCCACCTCCGGCCGCCGCTTGTCCGACACCCACGAGAATTTAGCTACGCCTTGTCCATCGTTTGTGAGAAAACACGTGGTCCCGCGACACACGATGGCATGTTGAAAGGAAAGTATTTCACCCAGCCGCAGCACTTTTTCGTCTAGGGTTCCAGGCCCTTTGACGGTTATTGATTTGTTGCCGTCTTCATCCCTAGCAATAAAACTATCCAGTCCTAGTTCCTCATCACTCATCATGGTGTAGCCAACAAGCACCTGAAAGAACCGTCTTGAGTCCTCGTAGACGTCGATGACGCCGGAGCTATAGGGACCCGAACGGTCGAACACCCACGCCTCCATCTTGGTCCCGCAGACGGCGAACGCGTGGATGAACCGCCGGGTGGGCTGGGCGGTAAAGACCTCGCGCACGTAGCGGCTCATCTGAAGCAGAGTGTCCTTGGTCTTGATCTCCTCCGTGGATTTTTTGAGCTCGCCAACTACCAGGATGTCTCTCCAGTCGTGTTTGTTTCGCGAGGGGGTCCCACCCCTAGCTCGCAAGAGAAGGTCGACTTGCCGTTCCGCCTTCGAACCAGTAAGATCCGCTTTGCTCGCCGTGGTGTAGTAGGTGCCGCGTGATTCCGAGAGAAGGTCTTCTTGAAGACGAAACCACCAGGTGAGGACATTGTTCTGTGTAGGAGGATTGGGAAACTGGGCCCAATTACCGTCGCTGGTTGGGGCCAGCACGCGTCGACAGATGGCATCTGCTTTGCGGCTCCAGTTCTTCTCCTCAAAATATTTCTCAAAGAAGCCCTCGACGTTTCGAAATGTGCAGCCATGTATCTCCTCGAAGATTCTTGGATTCACCAACTCAAGCGTCTGCTCGGAACCTTTCTGCGATGACGAGGTGGATTTGACTGGGGTGCCGTCAAAGGATGGGGGGACGCTCGCCGGAGGAGTTGTTCGTCGAGGGAGGGTGTCAATGAGGGTAAATACAGCTTTCCAGACATCGAAGTTCCAGGGTTCGGGCATTCTGGGATTCAGTGGGAGGCCTTTTGAATAACCCAGGTGCACCAGCGGATGGTAGTCGTCGTACCTGAAATTTCCTTTTGCCTTTCGGAGGCGCTCGAATAATTGTGCAAGATCAGACGCCACGTCCCCATCATTTAGCCGCGACGGAAGGCTGTAGGCTGCACCCTCTCCCTGCAAAGTATAGACGAGTTCGGAAATCACATTTCGATAGAGTGGGTCAAGGCTATCAACAGCGCCATTGTAGGAAATTAGACGCGACTCATATATTCTTTCAGCTTCCTGAAGCGCGTCTCGTAAACGGTCAACTAAGTTGGTTAGAGGATGGTTCTTGATAATGATGCGATCTTCTTGTGAAAGTCCCGCCATTTTGACGGTATAAAAGACTGTTGAGTTGGTGTGAGATTAACTAGGAGCTGGTAAGGGGAAAAAAATTAGGTTGGTATGCTAATATTATGTGATGGGAAGCAAACAGGGAAACAAAAATGCAGAATTGTTAGGAAGTTATGATCTATGATACTCTGCGAGAGAATATAACTCGCTAGGAAAAGATGCTGATATATATAATCAAAGGGAGGATTATGGTCAAAGGGTTGATCCGGCTTGGCTTTGATGCACAACGCGAATGTGGGAACGGATAGAGCTGCCGAGCAAGGAACCAGGCGAAGATGAATCCTACAGCGTAATTATTTCGCGACGGAATGAAGCGCGAACAAAATAGAGGATTGAAATTGTATTTTGCGGAAGTTCGGCTATTCCCGTTTAGGATTAATGTACGCTAACTGCAACCGCTGGAAAAATATTGGTCCGAAGTACAAGGAAAATATTTTCATCCAGCCTAACACTCATCTATTCAAAATACAAACAGTTTCTAATCCTTGCAGCCTGTATCACCCGGAAATCAAAAGCCTGGAGGCGGAGTGACGCGACTTCGCGTGACAGTTGAAGTGCCAACTTTTGACCCACTTTTATGGAAACCATTCTCAACACTTAGCGTAGAGGTGTAGATTAGATGGGACTATCAGAGTTACAAAGGGTTAGAGCCTTGAGATATATGAAAAATCAATATTACAGAGGGTGTATGTCTAGTGCATGTACTGTTGGAACTACGCGGAGCTGTTTTTCCGGCCGAAGTTGGCACCACGATCAAGTTAACACCCACGCGACTTCTGTGATGATTTGTTGGCCCTAGGCTTTCTATTGCGGACTAGCGTACCGCACATATATGCCTCAGCTGTCGACATGCTAGTATTGTTGGGGGTTTAGATTGGTTCGTCCCAGCATGGCGCTGGTGGTGATCGAGCTCTTTTGCCCCAGTGGCCTAACAGAATGTACTGGCGTATTTTCAGTCAGTATCGAACTGCTGGAGCAAAAGCCAATAAGCGAATGCGCGGTAGCATCGAGCAGCAGATCGCCAACCACATTGACTACCCAATAATGATACTACTGCAAGCTACAATTTTGCCCTTCGATTGTCTCAAGCAACAACTGTCCATAATCGATTGTTCCAGCTGCAGTGGGGTTCATGGACAACTAACTTAGCAATACAAGATCAACTGCGGATATTTATGGCGCAGGACGCAATGTGCAGGACGCAATGTATGTGCCGGGATTGTCAGAATGGCATATAAGGAAGCGATCGATGGTATAGACACGGCACCTAGCACTATGGCATAAAAGGGGGCAATTTCCTCAGACTCCTGAGGCATGAACGGGCTGTGTTCGAACATTCAAGCAAGCCTTCAAATCCAACGCTCAATTTCCGTCTCCGAAAGTCTTCACACTTCGCCACCCTGTCTTTGTCCATAACGATGTCCATACCTACAATCACCAACAGCGCCGATATCACCAGAGATGCCAAAACACGTCCAAACTCCCCTACCCATGGGATGGTCGATAATGGGAACAAAGGACCAGTTCCTATTAGCTCAAGGAATGACAAAAAGGTTTCAGAAGAGTATGCCTATAGAATTCTCTCATATATTTTCCTTGCTGAGCGTTGTCAGACCTTCCAAACCACCTCCCAATACCCCTACTCGTCGAACGGCCGAAGATGGGAGCAAGGGACGAGCTTTTACTGGCCCTGGGAGTGACAAGGACGCTCCGGAAGAGTATGTCTATAAAATGACTCATTGTATTTTCCATGCTAACCATCATTTAGTCGGGTAGACAGGAGTACCGAACCGAATCACCTAGAGCAACAGCCCAAAGAGGAGAAACACCAGCTGTCCACTGCCGAGAAATCCCGATTTTGTTCCAGTGAGCGTGAGCAGAAGCCACGCCCTGACTCTATTCCTTCACCATATGATCCTTTATTCCTTGATGATTCAAGAGGTGATATAGATCCTCTCTTTGAAAAGTGCTGAAACTGCTACTTTCCACTTGTAAGTTGCTGTGGAGGTCTATCTTCTTTCTTAAATGAATGTTGAATTTACTAATGATGAAGTGACATGATTGGATCCTCCAGTTTGTTTCAGTTCTGAGCAATAAATCTGAACGCATGCCTTCTCCTGTAAACCCACAGATATCTACCCTTTCGTAAACGTAGTCCCATCATGCAATAATAACAAAAACGCGGAGGCTCGTACAAACATGCCATACTCCGCTGTATGCAAGTGAAATGGTATGTCCAAGTTTCCCGGGAAAACGTCTGATGGAAGCATACGAATATTGAGATTGAATGTGCTGGACGGATACCGCCTTCTGAAAAAAGTGCGGAAAAATTCTCTTTCCTTCCGTATAAGCACACCTGACTTTCATATCCAGCGCCTACAAAGAGGAATATTATTGCAACATGGGCGGTTCAAGAAAGACACTATATAATTCGGCTGGTATCCCAACAGAGATGCAGAAACTTTGATTTCAGCGACTGGCCTTGGAAAAACTATTAATCCGAAGACTCTGAGCTACAGCTAGTAATTAGGCCACAGACGCAAAAGTGAGGGGTAAAATGGCGATGCAAAAGCGCAAAATAGAGAATGAGAGTCCCAACGGTACAAAACGAAAGAAAACAGAAAAGGCGATCATTACAGCCATGGCCCAGGATCGAGGATATATCATCATCCAGCGAAAAAAAAGCAAACTGCAGGAAGACAACGAGTTCCCACCAAAAAAGCTATTCGAAGCATTAGAGAATGAAATCGGAAAGGAGAGGTTCCAGGACCTGCGGAGGAGCACACTGGCGCTGCCTGGCGTTCCAATCGACGGAGGAGAGGCCAGTGAAGCATTGCTGAATTATGGGATCGATGTAAGTGTTGACAATATCGGAAATGATAATTCGAAGCTGACCCTTATCAGTTTTCCGACCCTTCTGATCCCGAATTGAACCCTTTCTTCCAAGATGTCCTCGGCTGCTCTTTTTGCGAAGCAGATAAAGCCATGCTAAAAGTTATATTCTGGGCAAGAAACGAAACCAAGTTGCGGCGTTACACCGCCGGCCGTCCCAGTACAGCCTACATATACTGCCCGGCAACCGCTGAAGGGCTCAACGATGGCAATGGTCTGTTTCGCATTGTGGAAGGTTCCCACAAAATGACGAGGGGCAATATAGATCGCACCGAAGCTACACCGATCTGTCTGCAATCAAATGAAATATTAATTATGTCCGCTGAACTAATGATAGAGTATCCGCAAACCGGGGGAGGGGTTGGTGTCTGGATGCGGGTATCCCGTCGAGAAGGAAATCACATCCGCTAGTATTTATCTTCTTGAGAAACTTCTTGCTTTGAAGAAACTTGAACCAAGCATGGATATCAGTTCTTATTCTCTTGATTGTTACATATCATACCGCCAGGACGGCGGTTCCTAATATACTTAATGCTATACAGATCACTGCGTGCTGAAGAGAGGATTGAAGAGTGGATCGAAGAGTGGATCACAACCTGAACCATCGTAGAGCATCGGATCGTAGGCCATATTTTCGTCCTCCAGCATGTAAAACTGGCGGTACGTCTTGCCCACCGTTTCGTAGTTATACTGTAGAATGTCGCAGATGTCGCGTAGCCTGGAAGCATATTAGCACTCGTCAACTGCAGATTAACAGACGGACTCACGAAATGGATTGGTCACCCAGGCGTTTGATGATACACGGAATAGAGATCGGTATCCACCCGGGTACTTCCTCCGGAGCTGTCCCTGTTATTTTCTTTCGCTCAGTGAAGTGCTCAACGCTCGCCTTAACTGAGGAAATGCGCCCGTAGTAGCTTATTTCTCGGTCGTCTGTGACAGGTTAGCGGTAGTTTCCAGGATCCACAACCGATCCAGACGGAAACGCACTTAGAAAGAAAACCTCCTCCGCTCGACTGCCCCATCCATTTTCAGAAAGAATCCTAATGCATGTGTTCACCCAGCGGATCCCCTGGCGATACACTTGCAGGTTTCTATGCTTAGTAGGACTAATGCTTTGTTGCATTATAGAATCGACGATGTCAACCGATACCCCCATCTTGAGCATTATTTCACAATTTAAGACGACAATAAACTGGCGAAAGCGCGCCGTCCTCAGACCAAGCTTTGACTTCACGTCCAAGCACCCTGTTTGAACAGCGTACGTATATGACTTCGCCGCCCATGTGGGAAATCGCGAACAATTAGGGACGGGCGATGGTGTATCTACTCTCTTCACTTTCACGCTGTTGGATTTTCCGAGGAGTAGATCAATCGCCGCATGGTTTTCCTCGATGGTACTAAAGCCGTGAGCCCTTCTCAACTCAGCCCATTTAGTGATATCCGGGATATCTTTGATCAACTCATTCAATTGTAGTTGCCATCGTTGAGGGGTTTGCTCCCGTTGTTTGTCCGTCTGCTTGTCTGGGTTCCAGAAGATAAACTTGGCTTGTTCCTGGTCTGGTACAGCGCGTACCATGACTTTGCCGAGATGGGGCTATCTCGGTGATGAGGAGCTGGGCAAAAAGTTCGACGACCACGGACCTCGAACATCCGCACACTTCAAACCAAGATCGACCACATCGTCATGGAAAATGCCCCGAAGGAGACGTGTGCTCCTCACCCTGATCGGCATATGTATCGTCTATATTCTCTTCAAAGCCGTCCCTCCTTCCGAGCTAACCCCCGCAACGAAGCCATTCGACGCGCCACTCAATAATAACGACCCTCCCGGGCCTGGCGAGCCCGGACAACGAGCAGAAAATGGCGGCTCCGTTTCCTCTGAACCACCTCCTAAGGCCCCGCCTGCTACGGATGAAATTCCCACCAATGATTCGTATGAATATAATGGGCCGATAAAGTTCCCCTTCCTTACCCAATCGCTGCACTCGAACCAGGCACTCCATTATAGCTGGTATAATAACGCAGTGCTTTTCGCCGCGGCGAACTTGCAAGCTCTTTCCTACCTTCTCCCTTTAGCCTGTGAGATAGCTAAGGAGGAGCGGAACAGCGTGCATTTTGCAGTGATGGGGAGGAGCAGCGTATCGGGTGAAAGGAATACAAATGGGTTAATGGTGTGGATGAGGAGTGGTGTCCGCTGTTTTGGCATGGTGGGTTTTGCGATCATACGAACAATGGCACGTATTTGGAAGAATGTGTTACTAATTATTTTTTTTTCTGGCAAGATGCACGTCCCGACCATGCCTCTACGTCTACCGATGCCCGTATGGAATCAAGTGTAATCACGGGGCTCTCCCGCATTGCCAATACTTTTCGTCCCAAAGTCGTAATTACCCACAGCCATGACATTGATGAAACATTTCATTGGACCGCTGCCAAAGCAACAGCTGGCCGGATCGGAGTGCCTCATATCAGCCTTCCGGCTCGTGGGGGCGATTTCATATGGTTGTCAAAACTGGACTCCCACTCACTTGGAGGTACGTAGGATGTCAATTTTTGAATACATTCCTAGAATCCCTACGAACCCCGAGGGCGTGAAAAGATGATATTTACCTTCATTCAGCTTGGGACAAGGTCGATGTGCAAATCCTGGTGCAGGCACCCCCAGCCTCCTCGGGCTCCCTAACTCGATTGCTTCGTTCTCTCCAAAGGGCAGATTACTTCGGTGATACCCTGGGGCTAACCATCGAGTTGCCGCATAATGTTGATCCTCCACTGCTTGAATATTTGAAATCCTTCCATTGGCCACCGAGGAGCGTGCATAACCATTTCACACTCCGACGCCGAATACAACATGGGAACATAACTTCTGAAGAAGCAACCCTTCGAACAGTCGACTCACTCTACCCTAAAAACCCGGCCTACTCACACGTCCTCATCCTTTCTCCTCAGACGGAACTTGCGCCATCCTATTACCATTATCTCAAATATGCCATTCTTCAACATAAATACTCTCGTTCTGCCAAGGAATCTTTGCACCGATTGCTAGGAATATCCCTCGAACTTCCATCGTCTACCCCTACTATTGATAGCGAACCATTTACTCCACCAACCAGATCCGGCTCCCCTGTCGCCATCCAAGGCACTGACAAGCACATCCCAGTATTTCTCTGGCAGGCTCCCAATAGCAATGCGGCTCTATACTTTGGGGACAAATGGATTGAATTCCAGTCATTCCTTTCGAGTCGACTTTCCAGCGCCCGCAGAGCAGGTTTAAAGATGCACACTAATCCCGTCTCGAAGAAGTTCCCATCTTGGATGGAATATATGCTTGAACTAACCCGCTGCCGGGGCTATTATCTCCTCTATCCCTCTTTCCCCGCCGTCAAAAGCAGCCACGCCGTACTATCAACTATCCACAACGAACTCTACCGCTTACCAGAAGAGCACACCTTGATCTCGCAATCGCCAGAACTCATCTCTGAAAACCCCCAAAATTCAAACAGTCAACAACATATTGCCGATCCCAATAGATCCTCTTCCAGCGGCTCGTCTTCATCGCTGGATATACCACAGGAGGTCGAGCTAGGTTCCGTCGAGCTACCCTTGGCCGAGTCCTCGACCATATCGAGTCTCCTGCAGCAATTCCCCGCAGGACTACCGGATGAGCTATCTCCCAAACACGTTTTGCCGTATTCACAGAAATATCCGACGTCCCCTGACCTTGTTGAGAGGACACAGGCTTATTTGAAGGAATTTCGGGAGAAGGTCGGTGGATGTGGAGCCCAGGTTCAACAGCAGGTGGCGGTTGAGGATTTGAAGGCGGATGATCTATTCTGTTCAGAGGTTGAGGAGGGGGTTGCGTTGTAATTACATAGTCGATTGTCACATCGTCTTTATTTGTTATTCTCAGCGGTTCTCTTTTCTTTTCTTTTCTTTTTTTTTTAACACTTTTTATGTCCTTGGTCGGCGGGCCTCGTCCATTATTATTAGTAACATGGTAATCTTTCTGGAGTTATTCTTGGGAAAAAGTACTAGATTGTATACCGTTTTTCTTCTTTGACAAGCGTTTGGTCTTTTCATCAAGTTGTTAAGCATTATTCCAATAGCTTTTTCTGTTGGGTTCTAAAATATCCCTCTCTACCTTCTACGGTCAATCTAAAGTTGTACATACATCAGGAGTGCTTGCTGAATATCATTAGGATAGTTGCTTCTGACTCCTGCATATTTAACGTACAATTCCCCCATTAACGGAATCTAACACTGGACACTCTGATTTTAAATAAGCCTGCGAGTTGTAACATACCACCAGTAGTTACAAGTTGCACCGCGCTCTCACTAGGGAAAAATTATGAATGTCATGTGATCTATCTAACTAGCGCAGTGTCACTGGTTGCAGGCTGGAGCTCTCTCGGTCAAACATCCTACAAACCCTCCAAAGCTCTTGAGCAATCAATCACCAGGGCACTCCCCACACCTTCTCATCCACCTCCCAAATCATATCATAGCCTTATCCTTATCGACACTTCTAAACTGCCCCATCCCATCCACCGGATTACCTGAACGCGTATTCTTCTTTCCTTTGACCAACCAGACCCGCCATGGCGAAGGATCAGCGGCCCAATGCGGCGGACAAGGGCAAAGGAAAGGTGGACGATATCAGGGAACTAAATGGGGAGAAGAAGGATGCTAAGGATGGCAAACCCCTTGCGAATGGGAAGAAGGAGGAGGGACCCAAGGAAGGTATGGAACGCAGAACAACAAAGCACCAACTCTATCTTATGTTTGTCCCGGCCGGGGCTCGTGGGTTGGAAATGGCCGCATGTTTTCTTGTCTCTTTTTGTTTTGATTCTTTCGTGTTGGAAGTTGACACAATCGTGTGATTGAAACCTTTTTGCAGAAGAGCTCAGTGAAGAGGATCAACAACTGAAAAGTGAACTTGAGATGCTTGTTGAGCGGTTACAGGTTAGTTGCATTTCGTTGGTCGAAGAGGCGCTCTGGGTTCTAAAAGCTATGGTTCTTTTTCTTTAACGCGGCATACGCCTTTGCCAAAATTCTATCTAGGAACCTGATACGTCTCTTTATAAGCCTGCTCTGGAAGCGATTAAGAACTTCATCAAGACGTCCACCTCTTCCATGACCGCTGTGCCGAAACCTCTTAAATTCCTTAGACCCCATTATGACGAGCTTGCTGCGCTATACGAACAATGGCACGCGGGTGATGATAAGGTACGGGATATTTTCCTGGAGTGGTTATTTTGTTTTGTTTGGGCGAACTTTTTTCTTTACGGACTAACCACTGTATGCGTATACAGGATTCACTTGCCGACATGTTATCAGTGCTTGGCATGACATATGGAGACGAAGAGAAGTTGGAGACACTCAAATATCGTCTCCTTGCCAAATCAGACGATCTAGGTTCATGGGGCCACGAGTACATCCGGCACCTTGCTCTGGAGATTGGGCAGGAATACCAGGTTAGGGTGACGGATGATAAGGATGTGCAGGATTTGGTTGATCTTTCTCTATCGCTCGTCCCTTACTTCCTAGCCCACAACGCCGAAGCAGATGCAGTGGACCTCTTGAGTGAACTAGAGATGATTGAGGAAATACCACAGTTTCTCGACGAGAATACGTACTCGAGAGTCTGCCTGTATATGGTCAGCATGGTTAACCTTCTCACATACCCCGAAAACCACCAATTCCTGCGGACAGCGCATGACATTTATATGACTTATAACAAGCTCACCCAAGCTATTGTTATTGCCATTCGGCTGAACGATATTGATCTTATCAAGAAAGATTTCGATTCAACGAACGACCAGGCCATCAAGAGACAAATGGCATTCCTTATTGCGAGACAACAGATATGGCTTGAATTGACACCTGATGAGGAGGAGGAAGGAGGCCAAGAGTTATCCGAATGCCTGCACAATATTCAACTGCATAACCACTTTAAGGCTCTCGCGAAGGAGCTTAATATTTTGGGTCCTAAAATGCCGGAAGACATCTACAAAACACATCTGGAAAGCAATCGAGGATCTGGACTTACTAATGTGGATTCCGCAAGACATAACCTGGCAAGTGCTTTCGTCAATGCCTTCGCCAATGCTGGGTTTGGGAATGATAAACTCATGCTGGTCGATGGCGATAAGGGCCCTTGGGTCTGGAAGACGAAAGACGACGGCATGCTATCCACCGCTGCATCTATGGGAATGCTGCTACAATGGGATGTGGAAGAAGGTTTGGATAAAATCGACAAGTTCACGCTTATTGAGGAGGAGCAAATCAAGGCCGGAGGGTTGCTTGGTATCGGTATCCTCAATTCTGGTGTTAGACTTGATGCAGATCCTGCCATGGCTCTTCTCAGTGAGTCCATCGGCCCTGAGGCCGAGAGTGTGCACGTGAGAGTGGCTGCAATAATGGGTCTGGGTCTAGCGTATGCTGGCTCATGCAAAGAAGAGTTGCTCGAACTTCTTTTGCCCATTGTTGAAGATGTTGCTCTCGATATGCAGATATCTGCAATGGCGGCCGTCTCGCTAGGAATGATCTTCGTCGGTTCTTCAAACCACCAGGTCAGTGAAGCTATTGCGACCACGCTGATGGATGAGGAGCGGCAAAGACAGATGAAGGATAAATGGACGCGATTTATGGCACTTGGTCTTGCACTCCTTTACTTTGGCCGACAGGAAGAAGTCGATGTTATCTTGGATATCCTCAAGGCGATTGACCACCCCATGGCGAAACCTACTTCCGTACTTGCTTCGGTGTGCGCGTGGGCCGGTACTGGTACTGTGTTGAAGCTCCAAGAGTTGCTGCACATCTGTAACGACGTCATAGAAGACAAGGAAGAGAAGAAAGGAGAAGAGTTGGTACAATCATATGCTGTTCTTGGCCTCTCTCTCATCGCGATGGGCGAAGATATTGGACAAGATATGGTCTTGCGACAATTTGGTCATTTGATGCACTATGGCGCCGCAAACATCAGGAAAGCAGTTCCCCTGGCCATGGGTTTGGTCAGTCCCAGCAACCCCCAAATGAAGGTTTACGATACGCTCTCCCGTTACAGCCATGACAATGACAACGATGTCGCGATCAATTCCATTTTCGCCATGGGTCTCCTTGGCGCCGGAACGAACAATGCACGCCTCGCACAGCTCCTCAGACAATTAGCAAGCTACTACCACCGTGATCAGAACTCGCTTTTCATGGTCCGCATCGCCCAGGGTCTCCTGCATATGGGCAAGGGCAGCCTTTCTGTCAACCCCTTCCACACCGATCGTCAGGTCCTGTCGCGGGTGGCTGCTGCCGGTCTTCTTACCGTCCTTGTGGCCATGATTGACGCCAAAGATTTCATTCTCGCCGATTCGCACTATCTCCTCTACTTCCTTGTCACAGCCATGTACCCGCGATTCCTGGTCACGCTCGATGAAGACCTCAAGCCGCTTACTGTGAATGTCCGCGTCGGTCAGGCAGTGGACGTGGTTGGCCAGGCAGGAAAGCCCAAGACCATCACCGGGTGGCAAACGCAAAGCACACCCGTGCTATTGTCGTATGGGGAGAGGGCGGAGCTGGAGGATGAAGAATACATCAGCTTAAGCAGTACGTTGGAGGGACTCGTGATTCTGCGGAAGGTAATGAAATCGATAGAACCCTCAAACTCTTAGCTTTTGTGATGCACAGGATGGCTGACTTGGTATTTGTCTCTCTCTACAGAACCCTGAATGGGTAAGCCCAGCGTAAGGAGGTATATTCTTCCCCTTTCACTATTTCTGTGAATAGCGTGTAATGGGTAGTGCTTTTCTTTCATCATTAGGGAGTGAGGTCCTTCTCCTTTATACGAAGACAGCCGGTTTGGCCCCACGATTTTAAATGGCATATTACTGTTCGTTTGTTCCTTCATCCTTGGTCCTTACTACCGCCGGGGCCATTTTGTTGAAAGTGAGAAATGCGTATGCATGCCGGCTCTTGGTAGTAGAACTTCCTCATGTAGACCCATAGATCTTGTAGATTTTAGAGGGAGCTTGAATCATATATTGATTAACTGCCCCACCAAACCTATTAGGACATCGAGGATATTGTATCCCGGAAACAAATTATATTGTCCAAGAACGCACTTCTCACAGCCATGACCTCGATAATTATTTGGACTTAATTTCTTCGAGTAAATATTTCCACGACCAGTGTGCTTAAGTTTGTTCTTTATTTTTATCGAGTATATTTATTGATAGTCAAAGTAACAAAAAAAAAAAAAAAAAAAAAAAAAAAATAGGGTTTCGGGGTTAGCTTCCTTACCCCTCCAGCCTGAAGCACGATTTTAACCAAAGGGGGAACTTGGTAAAGAAGTTAATTGCGAAGACCAGCCATCCCCATTTCCCTCTATCTCTCAAAGCTGTTGGCACACCCTCCAAAATGAAGCTCGACCCAAAGGCAATGCGGTATCTGGCCGCAGAGGACTTCCGTACTTCTCGCAGCTGTATGTCTACGCTTACCTTCCCTTCCCATTCCGTCCCCCAATAAAGAGCCGTAACCCCGTGTGTACCTCGCTGTTTGTCTTGAACGGCGGGGTAATTGACAAGATGACTCTCATATCTAC
>NW_001813981.1:1936697-1939165 GCF_000149585.1 Histoplasma mississippiense | reverse complement strand
CGTCGGCAAAGAATCCGACATCATCGTGGTCGCCAATTCAGACGGTAAACAACATATCCTCAAAATCCACCGGTTGGGCCGCATCTCGTTCCGCACGGTCAAGACCAACCGCGACTACTACGCCACCGCAGCTCCGCGTCATGGATGTACATGTCGCGCCTCGCAGCGATGAAGGAGTTTGCCTTTATGAAAGCGCTACACGAGCATGGGTTTCCGGTCCCCGAACCCATCGCGCAGAACAGACATACGATTGTTATGAGTTTGATCGACGCGTTCCCTCTCCGGCAGATTTCTTCGGTTCCGGATCCTGGCAGGCTTTATTCGGAGCTTATGGAGATGATTATACGGTTGGCCGGGGTGGGGCTTATACATGGTGATTTTAACGAGTTTAATATTTTGATTAAGGAGGAGGTCGTTGGGTCTGAGACGGCAAGGGGCAAGAGAAAGGAGGGAGGTTATGGTGCTGAAGGGGAGAATAGCAATCTGATACCCATCCTTATCGACTTCCCGCAGATGGTCTCTGTGGATCATCCTAATGCGGAAATGTACTTTGACAGAGATGTGCAATGCATCAAAAGGTATTTTGAGCGGAGGTTTGGATTTGCGAGTGATGAGAAAGGGCCATTTTTTAAAGACGCGAAGAAGCTAGTGGGGACGAAGAAAGGGGGTGCGAGGCTGGATGTTGAAGTCGAAGCATCGGGTTTCTCGAGGAAGATGGCAAGGGAGTTGGAGGCATACATGAAGGAGATGGGTGTCGACGGAGACGGAGGTGAAAATGGTGAGCGTGATGATCTGCGATCTGATGAGGAAGGAAATGAAGAGGATTCCGAGGAGGAGGGAGAGAATGAAGATGACGGAGTCCCTTTAGGTGACGAAGTGGATGCTTTTGGAAACACGACACAGAAGAAATCTGAGGTAGAGCATCCTAAGATTTCTGAATCGGAATCTACAAAGGGAATCGGCATTGAGCAGCTCCGAATATCTGACTCTAAACTGCAAGCTGCATGAATATACTAGTATTTATGATTTACGCTCTTGTTCTCACTTATGGCGTTGATAATGGTGGTGGTGTTGAAGCTTTACAGAGGGCGTGCATAATGGATAAATTTTAACGATTCGCATCTATAATCTAATGAGATGATCACACTTACATATAGTCTTTGCTTTACATGTCATGCAAGAATGTCTTCTGTATTTCGCATGCTTCGTTTCTTCTGATAGAACTTATCCGCATTGTTGCAGCAGAAATTTATACGGGCACCCTTACGCGCCAATGATGTATTTTTTTTACCATTTCCGAACTCGTTCTTTGCCTGGCGTCCAACAAACCACCGAAAATAATTCAATTGATACTCTTTGTCGACTCGATTTGTCGTTTATCCCCCGCTATATCCATATATCAATGAGATAGGTCACCATGCGCAAAAAAGTCGCAGAAAGGCTGTTGCGCCTCCGCGAGGCCCGCCCATACCTACGACCCATTCCCCATGAACAACGGAAGCAAATATATCTGTATGAGCGCAACCCGCCCCCCTTTACCCGGGCACCCGCCGTTATTTATTCCTATTCCCCTATTCGAATGCTTTCCCAATTACTCAATTTGTGGACGACCTATATAAGTCAAAGTCTTAGAGATGTCTAGCTAACCTCTGCTGGCAATACGCAAAAAAACCCCAGACCCGACTTTGTCATTACACTCATCCGTACCCCATTCCTCCCACCCAGATATGCCTCCTTTTGGGTGCCGCTGACCTTCAACAAACTGGACATTAAAGACTACCTGAAACAGGCGTACGGCGTAGATGTCCTGAAAGTACGCAGCTATGTCGAACAACAGAGAATCACACGTGAGAAGCCTTGCGGGAAGGAAGGGTATGGCAAATGGCGAAGACCCATGGCTAGGAAGAAGATGACGGTGGAAATGACGGAGCCCTTCGTGTGGCCGGAGGAGCCAGAGGATTATAAGCCGTATGTCCTTAGTTCTGTCCTCTACCTTTTTGTTGCATTTGTTGTTATGTCTTACTATGTCGACCAGCAGATCGGCGCTGACTAACAATCTTTTATTTATTTCCTCCGTGACAGATGGGAAAAGGATCGATATTTTGAAGCCAAGAAGCTTCAAGAGGATGCCTCCGAGAGCATTGCGCCAGACGCGAAAAACAAACCCATGCCACAGAAGAGGCGCGACACTATAGCTCAACAGGCGAAGAGGTTGCTGGAGGGTAAAGAGGAGTGGCAACCGACTTGGAAGGCTCTGGGGTTGAATTATGACAGGCCTGTACTCGGCGCTGGTGTGAATGGTGCGAAGATGGCTCCTGCTGAGATATTAAAGGGAGAAAATAATACGGGTCCTGTGGCAGAGAGGAAGTGAGCATGGACCACCTTGTCCGGATGGAAGCTGGGTTGGGATGTTGTATGTACCGTATATGGATATGGGGTCTATATTTCCTTCTTTTTATGGAAAAGAA
>NW_001813981.1:1932759-1936398 GCF_000149585.1 Histoplasma mississippiense | reverse complement strand
GACCTACCTAGGTTCACGGTCAGAAGGGTTGTATAGGAGCATCCAATACAGTTTTACGAGAACAGTAGTTTCCTAGTTCTTTCCAAAAGAGATCTTCATTGGCTAATCACCTAATTGAGGAAAACATATATAATTATTATTATTATTATTATTATTCAACAGCTTGGGATGCTGAAAAAAAAAAAAAAAAAAAAAAAAAAAAAAAAAAAAAAAACCTTCCCTCCCTTTTCCAAAAGAGATATGCAAATTGACACCGCGCAAGGAGAATTTAATGACTCGAACGTTTCGAAAATTAGATCTGGATTAGGGAGGAATAGAGTGAGGTTTTAAAAAAAAATGCGAGAATGGAAATATACTAATTGAATTGAAAACAGAAAGGAGCAATGGGAAAGATCAAAGAAAAATATATAACTAACTATCAGACACCGCTCGCTAATTATGTAATCTTGTTTAGTGGGATATTTCCCTTATCTTGAAAGGACTGGCACATGGTATAATTGGGATGTCGAGAGAAGGAAAAAGTAAAAAAGGACTACAATCTGCTCTCGAACATCGGAGTGTGCTCGCCTGGCCAGTGCGCATGCGGCCAGATGTGCCGGATTGCTTCCCAAATGTGCCTGTGGGAGGGTTGAAAGTGTTAGGAACATGGTGGAAAAAGAAGAAACGGGGTGGGGGAGGCTTACTTGACATGCACAATTTCCAAACTATTCTTAACCTCGACAGGAACTTCCCGTACTTCCTTGCGATTATGCTCAGGGAGCAAAACAGTCTTCACGCCTGCGCGGTGCGCACCGATGAGCTTCTCCTTAATGCCACCAACAGGCATCACCCGGCCGCGGAGAGAAACTTCTCCCGTCATGGCGACATCTGGCGGCACCGTCTTTCCAGAGAACAACGAGATCAATGCGATCGTATGTGCAAGGCCGGCAGAGGGCCCGTCCTTGGGGATCGCTCCGGAAGGGCAGTGCACATGCAGGCTGCGATGTTTCATGATATCCTCGTTGGGATCGTGGGTCAAACCCAGGTCGAACGAGTGTGCTTTGACCCAGGTAAGCGCCACTTCGACGGATTCTTTCAACACATTACCCAGCTTGCCTGTCAGCTGCACGCGGCCATTGCCCGGCATGTCGGCCACTTCAATGAAGAGGATACTACCCTGGCCACCGGTGGAGTATGCGACAAGACCTGTCACGATACCAGGACGTGCGTGTTTTTCTGCGATTTCTTCGTCGAAACGCTCGATGCCGAGGATTTCGTCTAGGTCTTCGATGGAGACCTGCGGATTATATGTGTGTTCTTTGGACGCGTCTTTGGCATCTGCATATTGGACGGCTTTGTAGCGGCAGACGGAGCCAATTTCGCGTTCTAGGTTGCGGACCCCAGATTCACGGGTGTAGGCTGTGATGATTTTCTCAAGGACTTCGTCAGAGAGGAAGACTTGGCCGTCTGAAAGGCCGTTGGTCCGGATCTGTTTGGGTACGAGATGGCGGGACGCGATATGTTTCTTCTCAACGGTTGTGTAGCCGGAAAGCTGGATTGTTTCCATACGATCCAAGAGGGGTGGAGGGATAGTATCCAAAGCGTTTGCGGTTGCGATAAACAATACTTTGCTCAGATCGATGGGGATGTTTATGTAGTGATCTGTAAAGCTATGGTTTTGCTCTGGGTCAAGGACTTCCAACATGGCAGCTGACGGGTCGCCGTGGAAATTGGAGCCGACCACCTTGTCGATCTCATCAAGCAAGAAAACTGGGTTGGCAACACCCACTTTCTTCAGTCCATTCACGATAAGCTCAGGCATTGCCGCGACATAGGTCCTCCGATGTCCGCGAATCTCGGCCTCATCTCTCACACCACCAAGAGAAATACGATGGAATTTGCGGCCAAGTGCTGTGGCAACTGATTTGGCCAAACTGGTTTTTCCCGTACCAGGAGGGCCAACAAGGAGCATAATTGGAGATTTGTCTGTCATACGCTTTGACTTGAGAAGCTGTAGCTTAGTTTCTATGGCGGCCCGCTCAGCGCTAGATTTAGATTCAGTTTCGTCTTCGCTGCTGTTCTCATCTACGTCCAAATCTTTCGAGAGCTTTGAAATTTGATTATCAACATCAGCGTTGAGAGTCTGCTTCAGTTTGAGAACCGCCAAGTACTCCAACAGGCGTTTCTTTATTTTTTCCAGGCCGTAATGGTCATCGTCCAACTGTTTCCTGGCCCTCTGGAGCGTTTCAACACCCAATTGGTCCTCAGTGATCTTAGACCAAGGAATCTCAGCCAGATTCTCCAAGTATGTTCGGCAGACGCCATATTCTGCGTTGGAAGGATTCATCTTACGGAGCCGCTTGAGTTCACGATCTGCTACTTTCTGGGCTTCTGGGCTTAGCTTGGCATCTTGAAGTTTTTGCTGGAGTTCATCGATTTCGTTTGGTTCCTTCTCTTCGCCGGCATCCCCCATTCCTCCGTGAATCCCCGGTGGAAAGCCATTGATTCCCGTCATGGAGCGTCGGGACTGTAGTTCTCTTTGGCGCGGATCCAACTGATTGATATCAACGCCAAAATTCGAAGGATTACTCGATGTAGTGATAGAAGTCACCTTAATATTGCTTCTCATATCTTGGACTTGTCTTGACAAGAGTTCCACAACTTTCTCTAGCCTGGTCTTCAGGTCAATCGAAGCTAGAACCTGTAGTTTTTCCTCGAATGTGGTTTCCACCACATCAGTCATAAAATCGGCGAGAGTTCCTGCTTGCGAGATACTCTTCTTGGCGATGAAAAGTTCAAATCGTCGAGCAATCAGGGGCGATATGCCATTGGTTTGATGGGGAAAGAAGGATGTGAGTCTGAGGAAAGCCAAAAGTTCTCGTGAAAGTCGCTTGACCTGGTCAAAGAGTGTTACCATTACGATGTCAGTGGCAAGGGGGGCTGTGTATTTATCTATTAGTTTTCATATGCCATTGTATACATATACGCGGGGGATAATTAAGCACAAGGCAACCTACCAATTTCATCATGTACAGTCACATCCGCCTCTAAGAACGGAGTCTCCTTGGTAACCTTGCTAATCGAAAACCGCTTCAAGCCTTCCACAAGTAGACATGGCTCACTATTTGGCCTTCCCTGAACGCCAATAACCTTAGCTACTGTGCCATAGCTGAAGAGATCATGCTTGGAAGCTTTAGCTGGGTCGACTGTGCTCGAGGCTGCTGATCGGGTGCTTGCCCCGTCCACATTATTCAACAGCTTCTTGCCATCCTTGCTCAGAAAGGGAGAACTGAGAGGAGAGCAGCCAACAATGGTGGCATTTCCAGCCTTTAAGGAGGATTTGCTGAAGAGAGAAGTGAGGAGGAGAGGGATATCAGGGCGTTCCGACAGCGGGATACGAAGGGTGACACCGGGCAAGAGAACCGAATCCCTAGATAGCGGTAGCAAAGGGAGGTTTGTTGATCGCGATGAATTGGTGCCCATGATGGCAAAGCTTGATGGGTCCTTTTGCGAGGACGGAGAGGGATGGTTATACCACTGAAAAAGCGGAGAAGCGAACTTGTTCACCTAACCGTTAATGCGGAGACAACTACTTAACAAACCAAGGCGGAGTGGGCGCTCTTGGGAGAGGGACAAAAACAGATGTTGGAAGAGAAACAC
>NW_001813981.1:1912418-1932570 GCF_000149585.1 Histoplasma mississippiense | reverse complement strand
GTCTTTAAATGGTCTGGATCGATGATTTACAAATCCAGGAGTCAATAGCAACCCAAACAGGTATAATATATTTGTAATGAATACTCTTGGAGTCGGATATGCGGTTGTCCTACCATCTCTTGACTGCTTTGACACAGCCTGTAAATTATTTCGTTGTCCCCAAAATGTCATGCATGGGTTTTATCCCAAGCTTTTGAGTGGCGGAACATCTTTCCAGCATATGTCAACTCACTAAGAGCGGGAAGAAAATTGAAAAATAATAATTATGATGATTTCTCAACATCACTACCACATTGCATCTCAAGGCTTTAAAAAATTAAACAGTTTCCCTCCGCACTTTGAACCTAGCCTGTTTATTAATGCGAGCTGAATAATTTAACCAAATATAGATTAATTGCAAACAGGATTCTTTACTGATCCAGCCTCCCAACCATGGCCGCTGCCCCTCCACAAGCTCACCCCGCGTCGGAAACGTCGCCAACAAAGACCACTTTTACAATCGGCACACGCAAATCAAAACTTGCCCTGGTGCAGACCGATCTCGTGCGGGATGCCCTAAAAGCCGCCTGGCCACAGTACGAATTCGACATCCTTACCAAAGATGCAGCAGCAGACCTGGATAAAGTAACACCACTCCGCGAATTCACTTCGAAGAATCTCTGGACAGAGGAACTTGAAGAACTATTGCTTGCGAAACAGATTGATCTTGTTGTTCATTCATTGAAAGGTAGGTTTTTTAATTCACGTTCTTTCCTATTTTTACCCTTCTAGATTTTGAAATGTTTTGCTTCGCTTCCAATTGTTAGTTTTGTCTTTCTTTTATTATTGATTTCTATTGCCTCCTTCCCGCCGGTGTTCATTTAATATATCTTCTCCTCCAACAGATGTGCCAACTCAAATTCCCAAAACATGCATTCTCGGCGCTATGATGCCGCGAGAAGATCCTCGAGATGTCCTAGTTATCAAAAAGGGGCTGCCAAACATGACATTAGCGGAACTTCCCGCAGGATCCATAGTGGGGACCTCCTCGGTACGGCGCATCGCGCAGCTATCACGACATTACCCGCATCTCATAGCCAAGGATGTAAGAGGAAACATCGACACACGGTTAGCAAAGCTCGACGCCCAGGATGGGCCTTTTAGCGCTCTCATCCTGGCTGCTGCGGGCCTTTTGCGGACTGGCCAAGGCGCACGTATCTCTCACTACCTAGACTCGAAGGATGGCAAGATGCTACATGCTGTGGGCCAGGGCGGGTTGGGAATTGAGATACGAGCAAATGATGAGCGGATGAAAGAGATGGTTGAGAAGATTGGGGATAGGAAGACTACTTTTGCGTGCCTGGCTGAGAGGAATCTGCTAAGGACGTTGGAAGGGGGTTGTAGCGCGCCGCTTGGGGTTGAGACGGAGTGGGTGCAGGATGCAGATGGGAAGGAGACATTGATGCTACGCGCTATTGTGTCGAGTGTGGATGGGAAAGAGGCTGTGGAGATTGAGAAGTATGAAAAAGTTACGTCTGGAGAGGAGGCGGAGGTGTTCGGGAAGAAGGTTGCGGATGAGTTGGTTGTGCTGGGTGCTGGGAGGATTCTGGCGGAAATTCAGCAGAAGAAAAAAGCGTGGGGTAGTTAATTAAGCACTCTAATATCTGACGAAGCCGCCAAAATACTTGGTAAGTCGGCATTCGATGATCTGATATATGATGACCTATGATGATTTGGGCTGCTTGTTTGTCATATTAAACTGTATATGGATCAATGCCGAAAGGTTCACTGCATGGCGATGATACTACCTTTTTAAAAATATTGCGCTTGCTAGCAGTCCTTTGCATGATAACTGCCATGATACCACTCTATAGTCACTAGCTATTGTAATACCGCATGGAAGGAAGGGAATTCATATCTGCCAACTAAAATATATATCCATGAACCAATGAGGTAGTAGCCTTGGAGAAACATGCAGGAATATACAGCCTCGCCTGACGACAACAAAAAACTTGGATATACACACTTATGAATATATGCATCTCCTCCCATAACTACCTCTGATTGACTGTACATACTTTGCATGAAATCCAAGTCGCTATCTCGTTACTGGTAAAAGGCTGCCCCACAATCCCAACCAAATCACTGAGCACCCCTCACCGTTTTGACCTGACTATCAGTTTTATCCCCTAAATAAAAACGAAACAGAGCACCTAACGCGAATCACTCGACAAATAACAGAAGAACTAACGGCTGGCTCATTTTTAGCTGTTATAGCTATGACTAAACGCTCAACCTCAAATGATTACCCACGCATCTATCTGTTCGGAGACTCGCTGACGGAGCGGGCCTGCTACGAAGGGGATAATGGGTTTGCGTGGAAATTGGAGCAATATTACGACGGCAGGGTGGATGTTGTCAATGAAGGTGTGTATTCGTGTTTTTATTTTTTATTTTATTTAAGAAAGGATTGTTTTATTCATGTAGTTGCCCTACCAGTTGTGTTTAGATGGTTAAAGAACTGGGCCCCACTATGGGGAGATAGCTTGTGTTTTAGTTCTAGTACTGATTCATGATTTATGCAGGATATTCTGGGTAAGTCGTTAAACAGCAGCTCTTTGTATTGCTGAATGACCCAATATATCCATATATTCATCATCCGTGGTCCATACATACCCATATACATTCCTCCACCAACTTGTTCCAATGTAGTGGCATTGACCTGAAGAATTTTCTTCCTTGAAATCCAGTCAAACCACAAAAACTCTCCGTCGCACATTTGAAAGAGAAATCGTCAATACGATTACAGACCGCGGACCCCCTGCCCCCCTATTCATTACCATTTTCCTAGGTGCCAACGATGCCTGTCTCTTATCCTCGGGTCCTTACGTGCCATTGCCAGAATTCGAAGAGCACATCCGACACTACGTGAATAGTATACTGGACCATCCCGGCGCGCAGAACACCAAGATCATACTGATCACGCCCCCTCCTGTTGATGTGCCCTCATCCGAAATGGACTCTGCCGACGACCTGCCCGAAGTTGCGGAGGTCATGCAATCCATAGCAAAGTTAAGCAGGGGGTACAAGACGTGGGCGTCAAAGAGACTTTTTGCGGAGAAGATTGTGGAGATAGGGAGGGAGTTTGAAAGGCAAACAGATCGTGTGGCGGTGTTGGATTTTTGGACGGCCGTGACCAAGGCCAAGTGCAACGAACTGGGGTTTACTGACGAAGAGTTCCATGAACTGGATACCAGAGATATGCTCCCGGGCTCAGGATTGCCTGGTGCGAAAATGTTTGGGAAAGAATTCCTGATTGACGGATTGCATTTTGGGAGTCGAGTATGTTGACTGCTTCTGCTCTGATATGTGTTGGCGTGTTTTGAAGATGACGGGAGGATTTCGTGAAGCTGACATGTATTTTGTTTTTCCGAAGGGATACGACATTCTGACTCGCGAGTTGTTTGGGTTATTCCTGGCTAAGTGGCCAGAACTAGAAAGGGAAAATTTTCCCTTGCGTGTATGTGTGTTCCGTTCCATGAATTTGTGATGAGAATCCCCATTGATTCGCTAACAATGTATTGCGATTTTAGGGGTAATCTAACTACTCCGTTGGGACTTAGGATAGCTTAGATAGCTATTGTTAGACGCCATCGGCGTTTTGGAAACATACCAATAACACTCTCAAAAAGACCGTGGGCCAGATTCATCAGCCTCTATTCAACGTGTTACCGGACCCT
Source organism: Histoplasma mississippiense (assembly GCF_000149585.1). Classification (NCBI taxonomy): domain Eukaryota; kingdom Fungi; phylum Ascomycota; class Eurotiomycetes; order Onygenales; family Ajellomycetaceae; genus Histoplasma; species Histoplasma mississippiense. Next base: position 1,928,851 of record NW_001813981.1, on the reverse strand, counting down.
CGCGGATTATCCTCAGTGAACTCATCCCACGCCCTTGCTTTCATAGTTTCTTCATCAGCCTTTTCTAGATCATCTTCGTCAATTTCCTTTGGTTGGTCGGATTGCTCTCCACCACCCTCGATAATGCCTCCCCTTTTCCTCTCCTCTTCTAGATATTCATCAATCGACATGGTGGGCAAGTTATGGCCGGGTCTAAAAACTCCGTTTCGAAGTTCCGTGCGCTTGCTCGTGAGGACGAATGGTTGTAGCGGTACGCCGGTCTTGCTTAGAAGAGGCCCTACTCTGCCTCCACGGACATTCTGAGCGAACCCTATATCCAATCGATCAGAAAAGCCTGGTGGATTGTCGGAGTCACGTTGTCTGTTATCGCGATTGTAACCAGGATCGGTCGATGGGGCAGCAGCCTGGGAACTTGCAAGCATGGATAGTTCCTGTGATAACATGTCCAGGGCTTGGAATGTATGGTGTGTATAGAGTTTAATCTCAGCTAGGTATAGTTGTCGAGTTAGATCTTCATCAGCTTGAAAGCTGCCTTGACTTTGTGAAAGATACTACAGAATTTTTTTTTCAAGCCACATTTAGCACCAGCCAAATCCAAAGTGCCACAGAGAATTACGGATCTGGATTTATTTTTATACCTCTAGTTGCTGTTTCAGCTCTTTCTCATCTCGATACCTGGATATTTTGATATTCCTCCTCGCAACAGCATCGTTTAAAGGGCATAGGCTAAATGAGCGGGGGTTTTCTGTGTATCGTTCGTAGAGCTTCTTATCCTCCAGCGAGAGAAGGCCATATTGATCTAGACGCTCTATATATTTTTCATATTCATCCCGCGACCGCTGGAGGATTTTCACGCGGTCTGTGTCGTATGATCTTTGGAGAAGGTCGGCAAGGATATAATCGGTGGTCAAGTACCTAGTGATGGTCCGAATAACTTAGTTTGACTTGTCCCGTAGATCTCCTCGAGAAGCACCTTGGGCACAGGCACGGCCACCTACTGTAGATCCCCGGTGGTAATATCATCTAATGATTCATTGGTACTGAATAAGGAGAGCTGTGCAATGCGCCGTTGGCATTCTTCGAATTCTGCGATTACGTCGCTGAGAGTTGGAGTATTTTCTGATGAAGGGGAGTCGAGAGCTTTCTTGTGTGATTTCGCGCGGGAAAAGAGTGCATGGAGGGTGCCAGGATGTGCAGCCATAGCTTGCACTGTCAGATCATGTATATAATAGAAGTACCAAGGGGTCGAGCGAGGCTTTTTGGTATTGGGAGGTTCCGCTGCCAATCTTGGTGGCGGTATGGTCTCAAAGTCATGTGAATAGGCTTATCAGTTAGTAAATAAATGTCTGATAGCCTTGTACCTTGGAGCTCAACCTGTTGACCTATATGGAATCTTGCATGAGTTCTACCATATCCCGTTCTATGAATTATATATTTTGATGACCATGCTGTATATACCCGTTCACCTAGTTAAATTAAACATATTCTCTTTTATCCTCCACCCTCTGCTCTTTGACTATCGCAAACATGTGTGTGTGCATGTTGGTGACAGACATAAATTCACACTCTCTAAACATTCTTTAGATTAATTTCAGATATCTCTCATCTACCCTTTCTTTGTTACATTCTTGAAAATATACAGAATAGGCTCCAATCTCTCAACTATTTCACGCTGTCCAAATACACTCGCCTTGTCATCCGTGGCCCAGCCACTTCTGTTCTTTTACCTCACACTTTTTAAGATAGCTGACTCCCGTCAGGGCGGTTGATTCTGGTGTGGCTCTCATAGGGAGGGTCCTTGGAGGAGCCAACTGCGGGGAGATATAGGCAAAAGATGAGCGCCATGGATATCGACAAGCTCTCCATGCTGCCTGACGAAACCTCAGAGCCAGAGGAATCAGATAACGAGTTAGAGAATTCTGACCAGGGTCCTATAAATGTAGAAGATCTACGACAGAAGCAAAATGCCAAATTCAAGGCTTTGTCAGTATCCCTTTGACTACCCTGGACCTAATATTATATTTTCTAATGGGAATAATCTTTTATAGGCTGTCAAGAGTATCTGAAACTATTACGGCGGAAGACATCCAACGGGCAACGAAAGTTAAAACCGAGAGTGAGCTTTCTATGACGAATTTGATAGAAAATCAAGACTTCACCTCTGTTATCCATGACCCAAGAGAGTATCAACTGGAGTTGTTTGAAAAAGCGAAAGCTGCCAATATCATTGCTGTGCTGGATACAGGTATACGTTTTCATGCATTCAATTCTTATACAGATATTAATATGTGTAGGATCCGGCAAAACATTTATCGCTGTGCTTTTACTTAAACATGTGATTCAAAGCGAATTAGCTGATCGAGCAACCGGAAATCCACCTCGTATATCATTCTTTCTGGTTTGTCCTGACTGTTCTCTTTTGAAAAAAAGCCCGATATCTAAGGTCGTTCTAGGTTGATAGTGTTACCCTCGTATACCAACAAGCGGCGGTCTTGAAAGCAAACATTGATCAGAATATCGACAAATTCTGTGGAGCGATGCAAACTGACTTATGGAGCAAAGAGACTTGGGAAAAACACTTCTCGAAAAATATGATTATAGTCTGCACTGCCGAAGTCTTGTGTCAATGTTTACTCCGCTCTTTCATCCGAATGGAACAAATCAATCTCCTTATTTTCGATGAGGCCCATCGTGCCAAAAAAGAGCACCCGTATGCTAGGTGAGAAGCTACGCTATTTTCAGCTAACCGTGCTGCCGTAACTGATGGGATATATAGAATTGTGAAAGATTTCTATTTGCGAAGACCCGAAGCACAAAAAAGACCCAAGATATTCGGAATGACGGCATCGCCAGTTGACGCGAAGGTGGACGTGGCAAAAGCTGCAAAGTACAGAATCGCTAGAGTGATAATAATTGAATTTGAATTCCAACTAATCCATTTTCACTAGGAATCTTGAGACGCTACTCGACAGTCAGATTGCAACCGCGTCCAACCTGGATGCTTTACGGCAAGCGATAGCGCGGCCAACTGAACAGATATGGGTGTATGACAAACTTGATACAACATCTGAAACTGACTTGTACAAGTGTATGCAATCACGCTTTGGTAGAATTCGTGAACTTGAAAAGATTTTTTTCTATGCCTTGGAGGCAAGCTCGATGCTGGGGAAATGGTGTTCAGATTGGCTATGGACATTCGCTTTGGAAGCAACCGAATTGCCCAAACTCGAAGGCAGGGTGTCTAAGAACTATATGCAATCTAGCTCCAGAGATCACTCCAAAGGGCTTGACGAAGCAATTAAACTTCTTCGAGAAGCTGGGCAGCTCATCAGAAACCACACGTTTGATACTCCGGTGGATTGCCCCGCACACTTGAGTTCGAAGGTGCGACTACTGCTCCATGAGCTTTCCTTGTACTTTGAACGGCACACGGATACCAAATGCATTGTATTTGTTCAGCAGCGGCATACAGCGAGGCTGTTAGCAGAGCTGTTTTCTCGAATCGGAACGCGGCATATGCAAACAGGAATTCTTATAGGGGTTCAACATGATGGAATTGGGGGCGCGAACTTTTCGTTCCGACAGCAGTTTTTGACGCTGTTGAAGTTTCGCAAAGGGGAGCTCAATTGCCTGGTATACTGGTTCTTTTTTCTTTATTCTTCAAAGATCATAGAATTCTTCGTTAACAGGAGCAGTTTGCAACGTCCGTCGCTGAAGAAGGGTTGGATATCCCAGATTGCAACTTGATTATCAGGTGAGAATATTTCACCCCCATCCAACATGTACGGAACTCACTATATACTAGGTTCGACCTGAGCTTGACCATGATTCAGTATATTCAAAGCCGTGGAAGGGCCCGACATTCGAACTCAATAGTATGGCTCTCACTCTATGATTCAGAATGCCTCGCTAACGGCACTCTGCAGTACGCACACATGGTTGAACGAGATAACCTTATCCACGCGTCATGTATCCAGGAGGCCCAACGAGCAGAGGTGAGATATATGAGCGAAGGGTTTAAGCGGGCGCTTTGGACTAAAATTTCCTAGCATATCATGCGACGGTTCTGCGAAGCTCTCCCGGAAGACCGGATTATTCGCGGAAGTAGCGATGATTTGGGAATGAATTTAGACAAGGAACGATACCATAAATCGTTTACCGTCCACAGCACTGGGGCGACGTTGACTTATCCCTCTTCACTTGTTGTCCTTGCGCATTACGCAAGCTCTTTAGTAAGATTTTCTCCCTGATGGTATTACGTACAAGCTAATATTCGCCAGCAATACGAGAAAGAAACGTCCCCTCAGGTGAACTACTTCATTGAGCGGATAGACGGTGCTTTTGTTTGCGAGGCTATCCTCCCTGAAAAGTCCCCTTTCCGGGGATTGACGGGCAAACCGTCAGCACGGAAGTTGCATGCCAGACAATCTGCTGCTTTCGAAACGTGTTTGATGCTTAGAAAGAATGGGATCCTCGATGACCATTTCGTGTCAAAATATTACAAAAGGCTGCCGGCGATGAGGAATGCGAAGCTAGCTATTAAATCGAAGAAAACGAACCAGTATGATATGATGGTGAAGCCCAAACTGTGGGACAGTGGTCGTGGTACTACTCCAAGTGTAATATGGGCTACTCTCTTGATGTTAAGTCCTGCGGCTAAATTGCGGCGAGACTATCAACCTCTGATCTTATTCACGCGATACCAGCTTCCGAAGTTTCCCATATTCCCGCTGTATCTTGAGGATGACATTGAATCAGAAGTTATTACGGTTCCCCTACACATGCCGTTACGAGCTTCAGAAGATGAGTTGGATCTACTCACTACGTTCACTCTCAGGATTTTCCAAGATTTGTTTCATAAAGTATATGAACATCAGCCTGCTATGATGACGTATTGGCTTGCTCCAGCAAAGTTGAATTCTAACTATCGTGATATGTCAGAAGCTGTAGACCCACGACAACTTCTTGACATCAGCATTATTCAGTATGTGCAACAGAATTCCGAAATACGCTGGTCCTTCGATATGCCACCTAGCGATGTAGAAAACCGATTTCTGTTCGACAAATGGGATGGTAGATATCGTTACTTCACGTCCACGGTGGAACCGACCCTACGTCCCTCGGACCCTCCCCCAGCAACGATGGCGAAGAGAAAGCATATGGAAAATATAATGAATTATTGTCTTAGCCTATTTAAGAATTCCCGCTCCAAGTTCTTAGGGGAATGTGATTGGAAGCAGCCGGTCGTTCGAGCTGAATTGGTTCGACTTCGCCGGAACCTTTTGGATAGGGCAACGGAACAGGAAAGGGGAGAAGAAACGGCGTATTATATTTGTCCAGAACCTCTGAGGATATCAGCTGTAAGGTCTCTTTACGAATAGGATAATTTGCAAAACTGACAATTTTAGTAGTTACCCCCACCGGTTGCCGCGTTTGCCTTTGCATTTCCGGCTATTATTAGTCGCATAGAGTCCTACTTGATTTCTCTTGAGGCATGCGACAAACTTCAACTCAGTATCGAGACGCATCTCGCTCTAGAAGCCTTAACAAAGGACTCAGATAACACTGAAGAGCATCGAAAGGAACAGATTCATTTCCAACGTGGAATGGGTAAGAATTATGAGCGGTTGGAGTTCCTAGGGGATTGTTTTCTGAAGATGGCTACTTCGATCTCCCTTTTTGCGATGAACCCTGACAATGACGAGTTCGATTTCCACGTTAAAAGGATGTGTCTGATTTGCAACCAAAATCTGTTCAATACTGCTGTTCGTCTCAAACTCTACGAGTTTGTCCGCACGCAGGGCTTCTCAAGGTTTGTTTTCCCAAGGACTCCGGACTTCAGTGCTTACAGCTGACAAATGATAGACGTAACTGGTATCCTGAGGGCATCAAGCTTCTTCAAGGAAAAGCTCAGCCTGAATCAGCACAAAACAAACAGGCTTTGGGCGACAAAACAATCGCGGATATTTGCGAGGCACTTATCGGGGCCTCCTTGTTGTCAGGAGGAAAAGCTTGTCGGTTCGATACGGCAGTTAAGGCAGTAACTGTGTTTGTGGACAGCGACAACCACCGAGTTTCTGATTGGAATAGTTATATCGACCTATATTCACTACCAAGCTATCAAATTGCCCAAGCGGATGCGGGTCAACTTGACTTGGCTAAGCAAATAGGCAACCGGTTAGGATATCACTTCACGTATCCAAGGTTGCTCCGTTCCGCGTTCACACATGCATCATACCCGTCAGCATGGAGTACCGTTCCGTGCTATCAGCGTCTAGAGTTTTTAGGCGATTCTTTACTCGACATGGTTTGTGTCGAATATCTGTATCATCATTATCCTGATCGGGATCCTCAATGGCTCACAGAACATAAGGTAAGGTCCCAGTCTAAGTCAAAAGGAGGAGGAGGAGGAGGATCATGAGTAATAAGACAAAGCTAACGGTTTAATAGATGGCTATGGTATCAAATAAGTTTCTGGGTGCAGTCACTGTTAAGTTGGGGTTACATAAACACCTCCTATATATTAGCAATGCTCTTTTTGGCCAAATCACTAGGTACGCCGAGGAGATTGAAGTTGCAGTGGCCGAGAGTGCCGATTCTCCAGATGCCTGGACAACGACCAGCGATCCGCCCAAGGTATGTGGTGGGATTCTTGAGCATTAAGGAATTCGGTAGCTGACGAACGTCGTAGTGCTTGCCGGATATGCTAGAGGCATATATTGGGGCAATATTTGTCGATTCGAATTTCAGTTTTGAGGTGGTAGAGGATTTCTTCCAGCGATATCTCAAACAGTACTTTGAGGACATGAGCATTTACGACGCCTTTGCAAACAAGCACCCAACAGTATGTATCCACAGCCATCGCACCACCTCATTTACAGTACATATATGTACTTACAAACGTCTATGTTCTGTAAGGTATGATATGTATGTACTGTAAATGTGCAAGGCTCGTGGCTAACATTGCTTGCAGACATACTTTCACAACCGACTAACGATCGATTTTGGATGCGCTAACTACTGCTTGAAGGCGGGTGAGGTGCAAATGGTAGATAGCACAGAACCACGGATATATGCAGCGGTTATCGTCCACGATAAGTTTGTGGCCCAAGGTATTGCCTCATCCGTACGGTACGCCAAAACCAAAGCCAGTGACGCTGCACTGGCGAAGTTGGAAGGCCTTGCTTCGTTCAAATTCCGTGAAATATACGGTTGTAATTGTGCGGCCAACAAGGTGGAAGAAACTACGGATGTAGCCCAGAGAATGTGAAGCCTATATCTGTATGTGGAGAATGATTAATTCGCTCCCTTCTTGGAGTGGGGCATGTTCCCCCGAAGGGGGTCCCTTCGGAGATTGGTGATTGTGTTTCGAGATAGTCGAATCCGTCCTCTACCCAATTTTTTTATTCGTTTGCTTTTTAAGTGTTTGTGATGTTCGTTTGAAATTGAGGCAGTATCTCTGCTAGATAGTTCACGCTTAAAAATTTCCAGATGAACGATGCGTAATTTGGTTCCCACCTCCTGAAATTGTCCAGCCTGGATGAAGCTAAAGCTGCGGCCTGGAAACGCAAGGAACACCCGAAAGGTTCCAGCAATGGCCCTGAACGAGTACTAATCCTGGAATGGACTAGTGTTCTTGCCCCTGACATGCCCAACGCCGGGATCCCGTGACCAAATAACACGCCGCGTGCAACCAAAAGTTTCCATCCTAGTCTCTCGATCAGAGGTGATGCATACGTCTACAACTTATCGACAACGTGAATAAATGACCACCCCATATCGGTCGATGTACAATAGGCTTTGTGGCCTTCTTTTCTTCCCCTAAATACCCCACCCTCATGACTGTCGAGCAACAATCCTCATTTTGATGCCAACATGGAGGTGGTTCTGCCAGGGGTGCCCAACGGCCTTGCGCCGCCCAGTCAACCTCCATCTGTTGATCCGGCTACTGTTGTCCAATATTTAACGGAGACCCTACAGAGCACACTTGACGCTCTGAAAACCGATTTAGAGAGCGCTGGAAGCTTCTTGTCCAAGGCAAAATACCCTGAAACCATTCAACGGTGCTCTCGTTTCGCCTCAGAGTCTCAGGTTGCATTGTATGTCCAAAAGGATGCTATTGAGCTGGAACAGACGAACGGGACGGAGGAGGGTACCCGTAAGTTAACATACTTCTTTAACATGCTATGTCGGAGGCATGATACCTGAAAAAGAGCTAACACTTATTTGTTGTCGTTTGAAAGCTTCCCCAACTAGATATTTGTATATCCTCACCCTCGAGTTATCACTTTCCCCTACCACCGTTGCTTCGATGGCCTTCACGAGGCAGCTTCAGCCATTAGATCCGAATATCCCAATATCCGCCCAAGTCCATGCTACGAGTCTTCCGGGCTTCCTGTCACCGATGCAGATGGCTTTGAATCAAGGCACTACAACAGCTTCACCTCTTCAGACACTTCATACCTTTGTTAACCATGTACTGGGACCGTATTTTGATGCCTATACGAGTGGCCAGGAACGGGTGAATGGGGTGAAAGGGAGGGGCGATAGCGATGCGAAGACGGGAGTGCCTGTAACCAAAAAGAAGATTGCGGAGTTGAAATCAAGCCTGTTGCAGCTACAAGAGAACATTGAAATTCCCGTGCTGAATCTTCCATTGCATGAGGTCGTCCAGGGAGCATTGGACCAGGCTGCGGCACGAGGAATTAAACCTTCTACCGATCTCATCCCGGCATCAGTGCTTGAAAATACCATTGTTCTTAACAGCATCCAGAACATTGTGAATGGCTGGATCAAATCAATCCAGACTACCACTCAAATGTCTAGGGATGATATCAAGGGATCCGCAATACAGGAAATCAATTTTTGGTTATCGATGGAAACCGCCTTGGAAGCGATCGAGGACCAGCTACGCAGTGATGGAGTGCAACTTACGATGGATATCCTGCGGCATGCAAAACGATTTAATGTAACACTTAGTTTTTCAGCAGATACCGGACTAAAGGAGACTGCGGAAACGGTCCAGAAATACAATCAACTTATGCGAGATTTCCCACTTGATGAACTTTTGTCCGCTACCTCTCTACCGAAGGTGCACGATGCCCTGAACCTTATATTCTCTCATTTGAACAAGAAACTCCGCATTTGCCCCTATCCTATCAAGCGTTCTCTTTTACTGGTAGAGGCAATTTCCGGTGATTTGGATACCCAAATCCGAACCCTGATACACGGACGCTCTATCATGCATTTAAGTTTTAAAGAATTCCGCGCTTTAATGCGGTCAGCTCAAGTCATCTGGCGCGCCTGGGATGAGAATGTGAAGGAATTTACAAATGTTGCTCGTGATGCTATAAGACGGCGGAATGAGAAGTTCATCTCCATCAAAGTGGAACCAAGACATAGCGCAATTCAAGATCGATTGAAGTACATCAATACCTTCCGCAACAACCACGAACAGCTGCAACGAACTATCGTGAACGTTCTTGGACCTAACGCAAACATGTCAGCAGGTGCTAATACTGATGGAGCTGTGACCGTGGAAGAAATTGGTGATGTCGATGCCCTGGATGAAGTTTCTCAAGCATATGCGTCTTTGAAGGATGTCGACGTTCTAGACGTATCTGAAGAAGGTACTCAAATATGGATCCAGGCCGAAGCTTCATATAATGAGCGCACTTCTAGAGTGGAAAATTCAATAATCGCCCAACTAAAGGACCGCCTGGCTACCGCGAAGAACGCTACGGAGATGTTCCGTGTCTTTTCAAAATTCAATGCCCTGCTTGTCCGACCCAAGATTCGAAGTGCTATTAGTATACACCAATCTGAATTAATCGAGCTAGTTAAGCACGATATTGCGAAACTGCATGAGAGATTCAAGCAACAGTATGGCCATTCTCAAGCACATCCCATGGCGCAGCTACGAGATCTTCCTCCGGTATCAGGTGCAATTGTCTGGGCTCGTCAGATTGAACGGCAGCTTGATGGCTATATGAGAAAGGTCGAGGACGTTCTGGGAGAAGACTGGGACTTGCACGCTGAAGGGCAGAAACTCCAGGCTGAAAGTAACATGTTCCGAAAGAAGCTTGATACGCGACCTATATTTCAGAACTGGTTACAGGATGTTCAACGACGAAATATTACGATTTCCGGCCGCTTGTTTAAGATTTTCCGCAATCGTGCGACGGGAAACACTTTAGAACTAGATGTTAATTTCGACCCGCAGATTATTGTGCTTTTCAAGGAAGTTAGAAACCTTGTCTGGCTCAATTATCAAGTTCCTCATGCTATCAACACGATTTCCAAAGAAGCGAAACGAGTGTACCCATACGCCATCAGTTTAATTGAAAGTGTCCGAACTGCCTTGCAAACAATGCGTTCGATCTCATCTATGGCTGAGGTTTCCATTCTTTTGAGTGGGTACAAAAATGACGTCCAGGCTTTAATCATGAAGGGTCTTCCATTGCGCTGGGAGTCATTTATACATTCTTATGAACTCCACATCAAGCAGGTGATGGCCAATGGGGCAGTTGATCCCTCACCAGCGCAGGGTCGAAGTGAAAGCAAGCATGTTCAATTTGTTCGCGAATTTGCTGCCTCGGCCTTTGTTCTTCAGTCGAAAACTTCAACACTCTTTGCAATTAACGAAAGTATCCAGAAAGCCATTACCGATCTCAGGACTTGCCCTTACGATGCATCCATCTTCCGCCAGCGCCTGGATGAAATCCAAAATTCTGTCGATAAATTGAACCTAGAGAACTATGTGAATCTCGGTTATTGGGTTTCTAATATGAACAAGACAATCGAACTTATTCTCCAAGAGCGCTTACACCGCGCGATAAGAGAGTGGATTTTAGCGTTCCAGGAAATCAAGTATGATGAGAACGGTGTCCAACGGAAAACGTATCCTGAAACCTCGAAGACAGCAAATGACGCCGAAACGCAAACCTACACGATTGAGTTCCCCAAGCTTTTCCATGAAATTTCCATGAGAAATCAAGTACTTCGCTTAGATCCTCCTCTGGAGTACGCAAGAGCTAGCTGGTTTGCTCATTTCGACCAATGGGTTGGAGTTCTTTGCAATCTAGAGAAAATTAAATCGGCGCGATATAAGATGTCGATCGAGACGGAAAAGGCTCGGCTATCTGAAACCCACTTCACAAATCTCCCACAATATTGTACTAGTGAATTAGTCGAGGTGTATTCCGTAATTGGTGCTAGACTAGAAGACATCTCGGACTACGTGGATAAATGGCTACAATTTCAATCCTTGTGGGATCTTCAAGCCTCCCAGGTTTACGACACGCTGGGTGACGATTTGTCCCGATGGTTGCAACTTCTCCAGGAAATCCGTAAAAGCCGCGCAACATTTGATACTTCTGAAGTTGGCAAATCGTTCGGCAATGTTAGGATCGATTATGAGCAAGTGCAGACCAAGGTTAATGCCAGATATGACCAATGGCAACACGAAATTTTGCACAAGTTTGGCGGCAAGTTTGCCAGTCGTATGCGCGAAGTCCATGATGAAATCGTCTCTGCCAAGAAAGATCTGGAGAGCCAGACGCTGGAAGCTTCATCAACTGCCCATGCCGTTTCGTTCATTACAATCGTCCAGCAATGCAAGCGAAAGGCGCGAGTGTGGGGCCCGGAAGTTGATCTCTTCCTCCAGGGTCAGGCTACCCTGACTCGACAGCGCTATCATTTCCCCAGCGACTGGTTACATGTTGAGCAAGTTCGGGATGACTGGAACGCCCTCAGCGAGCTCCTTGAACGAAAGAGTAAGATCGTGCAAGACCAAACTGATGCCCTTCAGGCAAAAATCATTGCAGAGGACCGTGTTATCAGTAACAAGATCTCCGAAATAATCCACCAGTGGAACGAGGAGAAGCCTGTTTCCGGCTCTATTCCGCCGGAAGAGGCCTCTAGAACACTGAGCTCCTTCCAATCACGATTGGAAAACCTCCGCTCTGAATCTGAAATGGTCACCAAAGCGAAGGAGGCGCTTGATTTGCCCGGAAGTCCGGAAACGGCTCTTGCGGCTGTACTTGAAGAAGTGCAGGATTTCATGTCGGTCTGGGCAGCATTGTCAACGATCTGGAAAAGCTTGAATGAACTAAGGGACGTGCTATGGAATAGTGTCCAGCCGAGAAAACTTCGCCAGTCGCTTGACGGGCTTATCAAAATGACAAAGGAAATGCCGAGTCGGATGCGACAATATGCTGCCTTCGAACATATCCAGGCTACTTTGCGCCAGCTTCTCAAAGTGAATCCTTTGCTTTCCGATATGAAATCCGAAGCCGTCCGGGAGCGACATTGGCAAAAGATCTTTAAAGTTCTTAAACCAGGCAAACGGTTCTCCCAAATCTCACTCACCCTTGGTGACGTTTGGGATCTGCAGCTGGCTGCCAGCGAATCTGTTATTCGTGATATTATCGCCCAAGCGCAAGGTGAAATGGCCTTGGAAGAATTCTTAAAAATGGTCCGCGAAACATGGCAAAATTATTCTCTCGACCTTGTGAACTACCAGAACAAATGCCGCTTGATCAAGGGCTTCGATGACCTGTTCGCTAAATGCAGCGAGAACCTCAACTCTCTTCAAGCCATGAAGCATTCACCTTATTACAAAGAATTTGAGGAAGACGCTAGTTCTTGGGAGGATAAACTAAACAGAGTTCACGTTCTCTTCGATGTCTGGATTGACGTTCAGCGACAATGGGTGTATCTTGAGGGCGTTTTCACTGGAAATGCGGATATCAAGCACTTGCTTCCTGTCGAATCTGGCCGATTCCAAAATATCAATTCCGAATTTTTCGCTGTCATGAAGAAGGTCTATAAGTCCCCCTTCGTCTTAGACATTCTTGCTATTGCTGGAGTTCAAAAGTCCCTCGAGCGATTGGCGGAGCTTCTTCACAAAATCCAAAAGGCCCTTGGAGAGTACTTGGAGCGAGAACGCATGTCTTTCCCACGGTTTTATTTCGTTGGTGACGAAGATCTCCTTGAGATTATTGGTAATAGCAATGACACCCTTCGTGTTGCGAAACACTTCAAGAAGATGTTTGCTGGACTCTCTGGTTTATTGATGGATGACGACGGCAACATTGTTGGATTCAGCTCAAAAGAAGGAGAGGAAGTTAGGCTGAAGCGAGAGGTTTCGCCTATTAAAACCCCGAGGATCAATGACTGGCTGAGTGCTTTGGATACTAACATGAAGCTAACATTGGCTGAATTGCTAGCGGAGGCAATTGAACAATTCGAACCCATTTATAGCGCCCCTGAAGTCGATCAGACTGCATTTAGCGACTTCCTCGCCAATTATCCAGCTCAGATAGTCGTTCTTAGTAGTCAAGTTGTCTGGACTCAAGCTGTCCAATCCGCTCTTGAGGCCGGGGGAAGTGGCTTACCCGCGCTTTATGATGCAGAGGTACGGGTTCTTGACCTGCTTGCTGTAACTGTCCTTGGAGACTTGGACCCTATCACGAGAAAAAAATGCGAACATCTAATTACGGAATTTGTTCATCAACGAGACTCGATTGCCAAGCTAATCAAGTTTAATGCTTCCTCACCAACACACTATCTCTGGCTTTTACAAATGCGATATGTATACCAGGCTCAAGGAGACTTTTCACAGCGACTTCACGTCCACATGGCAAACGCGAAACTGGATTACGGCTTTGAGTACCTCGGTGTCCCTGAACGACTCGTACGAACTCCGCTGACAGACCGTTGTTTCTTGACGCTTACTCAAGCGTTGTGTCAGCGACTGGGTGGCTCTCCGTACGGTCCGGCTGGAACTGGAAAAACTGAATCAGTCAAAGCATTAGGCCTTCAGCTCGGTCGATTTACGCTTGTCTTCTGCTGTGATGATACATTTGACTTCCAAGCCATGGGCAGAATTTTCTTGGGTATCTGTCAAGTGGGTGCATGGGGCTGTTTCGATGAATTCAACCGTCTGGAGGAAAGGATTCTGTCTGCGGTTTCACAGCAGATTCAAAATATTCAGATTGGGCTGAAAAATAGTAGCGATGACCAGAAGGCCCAAATCGAGCTCGTCGGTCGCCAACTGCGGGTCAACTTGAACACTGGAATTTTCATCACGATGAACCCTGGATACGCTGGTCGATCCAACCTTCCTGACAACTTGAAGAAGCTATTCCGCAGTGTAGCTATGTCCAAGCCCGATAAGGAATTAATTGCAGAAGTCATGCTCTTCTCCCAAGGATTCAAACAGGCCAAGCCTTTATCAAGACAAACTGTTCCATTCTTTGAACACTGCGCCAAACGCCTGACGAAACAAGCACATTACGATTTTGGTCTACGTGCTTTGAAGAGTGTCCTTGTCAGCTCTGGTGGACTTAAACGGTTACGTCTTGCAAATTCCGACGGCGACCTCGGGCCTAATGAGATTATCGAACCCCAAATCATTGTCCAAAGCATTAGGGAAACAATTGCGCCAAAACTCATTCGAGAAGATGTTGAGACTATGTTGCAGATCCAGACTGATGAATTCCCTGGAGTTGAGTATGTTCCGGCGAACTTCGAGAAGCTGACGCAGGCCATTCGCGATATCGCCTGGGAAAATCATTACGTTGCTAGTGACACATGGATCGCGAAGACCTTGCAACTTTACCAGATTCAGGGCATCCACCATGGTGTCATGATGGTGGGAAGATCCGGTGCTGGTAAAAGTGCAGCTTGGAAGACACTACTCGAGGCAATGCAGAGAGTGGAAGGGATCGAAGGAGTTTGCCATGTTATCGACTCAAAGGTCATGTCTAAGGAAGCCCTTTACGGTAACCTTGATAGCACTACACGAGAATGGACTGATGGTCTCTTCACTGGAATTCTCAGAAAAATCGTCGATAACCTTCGAGGTGAGGATTCAAAACGACATTGGATTGTATTCGATGGAGATGTTGATCCGGAATGGGTGGAAAATCTGAACAGCGTCTTGGATGACAACAAATTACTTACTCTTCCAAACGGCGAACGTCTGAATCTGCCTGCAAATGTCCGGATTATGTTCGAAGTTGAGACTCTTAAATACGCCACTCTTGCAACAGTTAGTCGATGTGGTATGGTCTGGTTTAGCGACGACACTGTAACTCCCAATATGATGGTGACCAACTATATTGAGTCTTTGAAAACAAGAACCTTTGAAGATCTTGATGATGATAGCGTACCATCTGGCCAATCTTCCGCGAAAACGCTGGAAACTCAGAAAATGCTTGCCAACTTGCTGGAAGGCCTCCTCCAGAACGATGACCTCATTCTAAAAGCACTCGAAGAGGCAAAAAAATATAATCACATCATGCAATTCAGTGATATTCGGGCTCTTAACACCCTCTTCAGCTTACTGAATAAGTCCTGCCGAAATATCCTTGAGTACAATATTCAGCATATTGATTTCCCGTTGGACCCAGAGAAAGCCGAGTCTTACATGTCGAAGAAGCTTTTACTAGCACTTGTTTGGTCTCTTACTGGTGACTGCACCTTAGGTGACCGAAAAGCATTCGGAGAATATGTCACTGCATTTTCTACGATTGACTCTCCCCTACTCAATGAAACTTCTTCCCTCATAGACTTTGATGTCTCACTTCCTAAAGCTGAATGGACCACTTGGCAATCACAAGTGCCATCTATTGAGATAAATACACACTCCGTCACGCAAACAGATGTCATTATCCCTACATTGGACACGGTGCGCCACGAAGATGTTCTTTATTCATGGCTGGCGGAGCATAAACCACTCCTGCTCTGCGGCCCTCCTGGTTCCGGAAAGACCATGACCTTGTTCTCCGCCTTGAGAAAGCTTCCTAACATGGAAGTCGTTGGACTTAACTTTTCTAGTGCTACGACTCCTGATCTTCTCATTAAGACATTCGAGCAATACTGCGAGTACAAGAAAACTCTTAATGGCGTTGTTATGTCTCCCAATCAGATTGGTCGCTGGTTGGTGATATTCTGTGACGAAATAAATCTTCCAGCCCCTGACCAATACGGTACACAACGCGCAATTTCCTTCCTCAGACAGCTAGTTGAGCAAAACGGCTTCTGGCGGACGACGGATAAAACTTGGGTTACACTAGATCGCATTCAGTTTGTTGGTGCTTGTAACCCTCCAACTGATGCCGGTCGTACTCCACTTGGCGAACGTTTCCTTCGACATGCTCCCCTTATCATGGTTGACTACCCTGGAGAACTCTCTCTGATGCAGATTTATGGAACGTTCAATTCTGCCATCCTCAAGATTATACCACTTCTCCGTGGATACTCTGAAGCATTAACTAAGGCCATGGTTCAATTTTACCTAGAGTCACAAGCAAGATTCACGCCACAGATCCAACCTCATTATGTCTACTCTCCCCGAGAACTCACAAGATGGGTTCGCGGGCGTCTATGAAGCAATAAAGCCACTGGAAACACTGTCTCTCGAGGGG
>NW_001813981.1:1880647-1911480 GCF_000149585.1 Histoplasma mississippiense | reverse complement strand
CCGGTCGCTTATCGTGGTCTCAATCTTCCTGCTTCCCACCGAGACACGGTCATCAACTCAATGGTTTATATCCACTACTCTCTTCAGAAATTCAACCAGCGTCTACAAAAGCAGCAAGGCCGAATCACTTATCTTACGCCCCGCCATTATCTTGACTTTGTCGCTCAATATGTGAAACTTTTCAATGAAAAGCGGGAAGATTTGGAAGAACAACAACGCCATCTGAATGTCGGTCTTGAGAAGCTCCGCGATACTGTGGAGAAAGTCAGCGAATTACGACGGAGCCTTGCTGAGAAGAAGCGCCAACTCGAACAGAAAGATGTGGAGGCGAATGAAAAGTTGCAACGCATGGTTGCCGATCAACAAGAGGCCGAGCGACGTAAAGCGGCTTCACTTGAAATACAAGTGGCACTAGAAAAGCAAGAGCATGAAGTAGCTCGTCGAAAAGAAATCGTCTTGGGCGATCTTGCCAAGGCTGAACCTGCCGTGCTTGAAGCCCAGAAGAGTGTCAGCAATATTAAGCGACAGCACCTCACTGAAGTTCGTGCGATGGGAAATCCTCCTGCAAGTGTTCGGCTTGCGCTGGAATCAGTGTGCACTCTGCTTGGTCATAGAGTTGATAACTGGAAAACCATTCAAGCGATTATTCGGAGGGATGATTTTATTGCTAGTATTGTCAATTACAACAACGAAAAACAAATGACCCGTAGCCTGAGGAACAAGATGCGTGTGGATTATCTTTCCAAAGACGAATTCACTTTCGAGAGAGTATACCACGCCAGCAAAGCTTGTGGCCCGCTAGTCAAGTGGGTTGAAGCTCAGGTGAACTACTCTGAAATTTTGGACAGAGTCGGACCACTCCGAGGCGAAGTCGATCAACTAGAACAGCAGGCATTGCAAACTAAGGCGGAAGCACAGGCTATCGAAAACACCATAAACACTCTGGAAAGCAGTATTGCCACCTACAAAACTGAGTACGCGGGACTTATTAGCGAAACCCAGGCCATTAAGACCGAGATGTCGCGCGTGCAATTTAAGGTCGACAGAAGTGTCCGTTTGCTAGACAGCCTGTCTTCGGAAAGATCTCGTTGGGAGGAAGGAAGCAAATCCTTCGAGACGCAGATATCCACTCTTGTCGGAGATGTCCTCATTGCAGCTGCTTTCCTCGCATATGGTGGCTTGTACGACCAACAGTTTCGAAAGGCAATGATCGATGACTGGGTGTACCAATTAGGCCAGTCAGGGATCAGCTTCAAGCCCCACAACCCCATTACTGAGTACCTGTCGAATGCAGATGAGCGGCTATCCTGGCAAGACCATTCGCTTCCAGTTGATGACCTGTGCACGGAAAATGCTATTATTCTAAAGCGCTTCAACAGATACCCGCTTATCATCGACCCTTCTGGCCGCGTTACCGAATTTTTGCAGAAGGAGAGCAAAGACCGGAAGCTTACAGTTACTAGCTTCTTGGACGACTCGTTTATCAAACAATTGGAGAGCGCATTACGGTTCGGCAACCCAATTCTTATCCAAGACGCTGAGTATCTGGACCCTATTCTCAATCATGTTCTCAACAAAGAATACCAGAAAACTGGTGGCCGTGTCCTTATCCAGTTGGGTAGACAGGAAATTGACTTTTCCCCTGCCTTCAAATTGTTCTTATCGACAAGGGACCCGTCTGCAACTTTCGCCCCAGACATCTGCAGCAGAACAACTTTCGTTAACTTCACTGTCACCCAGAGCAGTCTCCAGACTCAGTCTCTAAATGAAGTGCTCAAGTTTGAACGCCCCGATGTTGACGAACGCCGAACGAATCTCATTAAACTCCAAGGCGAATTTAAGATCCACTTGCGCCAATTAGAAAAACGTCTTCTACAAGCCTTGAACGAGTCTAGAGGTAACATCCTCGATGACGACAATGTCATCGAAACCCTGGAGACATTGAAAAAGGAAGCTGGTGAAATTTCCAACAAGATGGTTGAGACTGAAGGTGTCATGACCGAAGTTGAAAACATTACACTTCAGTATAACATCATTGCACGATCCTGCAGTGCCGTATTCGCTGTTCTTGAGCAACTTCATCACCTTAATCACTTCTACCAATTCTCTCTGCAGTACTTTGTCGACATTTTTAACACTGTCCTCCACCAGAATAAACATCTCGCCCAGGAAAAAGACCATTCTGCAAGAGTCAACATCATCCTCCGTGACCTGTTCATTACCGCCTACCAAAGAACTTCACTTGGCCTTCTCCAGAAAGACAGAATAACACTCGCCATGCTTTTAGCTCAAGCCTCGCCTTATTCTATGGATAAGGGAATTATAGACACTATTCTGGACACGAGTGTCGAGGGGTGTGATGTATCCTTAAACAAGGATCTCAAAGATTCCTTAATGGCAACTGCTTCTCAGATGTCGCTCTTCAGTTCATATTTGCCGTCAGTTACTCCAGAGGCTTGGGAGAGGTTCCTCTCAGAAGAGTTTGCTGAAAATTTTGTCCCTACTGTCTGGGAGGAAGGCACCAGCCCCCGTGACCAGCAACTCCGGTCGCTTCTCTTGGTGAAACTCTTCCGCATTGACAGATTTGTCCCTACTGCTGAAAAATTTGTTACTGAAGTTTTTGGACGGGAGCTCTTTGAGAGCAGCGGAGATCTTAAGGATGTCGTTGAACAGGTTACTGCCACCGCCCCTATTTCACTAAGCTCAAGTCCCGGTTTCGATGCCAGCTACAAGGTAGATGGACTTGTCGAACGGATGCACGCAACTTGTGCAAACATTGCCATGGGTTCGAACGAAGGAGTTGAGAGCGCGGACAAAGCTATCAGTAACGCGGCTGCAACTGGCACCTGGGTCCTCGTCAAAAACGTACATCTTGCGCCGTCTTGGCTTCAAAGTCTCGAAAAACGCCTCGACTCTCTCAAACCACATAGCGATTTCAGACTTTTCCTATCCATGGAGTCGAGTCCCAAAATACCTGTCAATTTGATTCGAGCTTCGCGAGTTCTGATGTATGAGCAACCCGCGGGTGTACGCGCCAATATGAAGGACTCTCTCTCATCCTTATGCGCCAGAGCCAGTAAACCACCAGTGGAGAAAGCTCGTATTTATCTGTTGCTCTCATTCCTACATGCAGTCGTTCAGGAGAGACTTCGCTATGCACCTAGCCTGGGATGGAAAGGTTTCTGGGAATTCAATGACAGCGATGTAAGTTACATTCAGCTCTCCCACTTATCCCTTACCGGTAGTTATATTAACTAATATCGCAAAAATTACATAGTATGAATGTTCTGCGTTTATAATCGACACGTGGGTTGACTCGATTGCGCAAGGCCGTTCCAACGTCGCGCCGCAGAAATTCCCTTGGGACTTGCTCCGCACATTGATTACCGAAACATACGGTGGTAAAATCGACGATAGCGGGGATTTCCAGCTTCTCAACGATCTTGTTAATAGCATCCTGACTCCAGCTGCTTTTGAGGATGAACACAACCTAGTTGCTGGTATCGAAGATGATGATTGCCTTAAGCTACCCTCAGGAACTAGTATGCGAGACTTTGTTGAATGGGTCAATCGACTACCCGAGCGTGAACCCCCAACGTATCTGGGACTGCCTGCCAACGCAGAAAAACTGCTTCTTGTTGGATATGGCAAGACAATGATTGAGAACCTTGCCAAAGTTACCAACCTTCTCGATGAGGGAGAACAGTTGATGGTAGAGTCGACCGCTCTATAATTGAACTACCATCTATGCAGATCACTATTCGCTCTCGCAAGATACAAACACACCCACTTCCCTAAAACAAATTTCTTTGTTAGTCAAAGCCCGAGGGCAAAGAACGCCTCTTCCGGCGAGCTAATTTCCGATTCAGGGCGTTTTGAACATTCTCTGGTCGATTTTCTTATTTTCTTATTTCCTGATCAAAATTTGTCTTTTAAATGTGTCCTGGCGGGAGGAGGATATACCCAGAATGCAAATTTCCGTTCCCTGGTCATCCCATCTTTTGAAACACATCTCTTATCTTATCCCTTCCCCTCCTTTTCAATTTCTTATATTATCTTGTTTGGACCAGCATCTTGTTGTGAATCTGTTTTACGTCAAATGGTGGCGGGGTTTGGGTTTCTCTTATCTGTTATCCGGAATATGTCTTCTCTTCGATTTATCAGTTGTATTGCTATATGCTATTTACTACACAAGCTGTGATGGTGATCCCGTCTCCCACAAGGTGGTCCCTTTTGTATTGTTTAGCTCTTTTTCTTTACCCTTTGTCTTTCTCACATGTTTTTCTATATTTGAACTTTTTTCTTCCCCGCTTTCGCTACAATTTTTGTCTAGTCTATCGATTCTGTCTTTGAAGGATGTTAAATGCATAGATTGCAGCATGCCATAGAACAGTGAAAGATCATGGTTTCTCACCCCACCTTCCGAGGTTCATGCTTCCACGAACGCCCATCCTATCTCATCCCATCCCATATTCCGTTAGACCGTGTGTTGGACTCTAAGTTCGCCGCGATCAATCCCCATGACCCGCTCTTGGCGGTGATGCCAGCCAATCTGCATGCGGCCATTGGTGTTTCAAGACGATCAGTCTCCTGTCTACTCTCATTGGCAAGCCCAAAAGTGTTAACTCGTAAGAAGCCGGCCCCACTGCCAGGATGAGCTGATTACCTTGCCGACTTTCTTTTCTTTTTTTTTTTCAATATGGACGAGTTACAACTTTTTCTTGCTCGATTTTCGCTTTTGCTTTTTCTTAACATCGACGGAACCAGATCCATAGATTCCCTTTGGACATAAACAAAACATCCTCTCTACGAAATAGCGGGGTCGACTTTTTCCTTTTAGTGTCTGTTGATGTTTTATTCTTGAGCAGGAGAATCGCTCTTCTCTTCTTACTTTACTTCTACTTCTGTTTCGTCTAACTTATCGATATACCTAATTTTTTTTCTTCTATTTAATTCGCCTTATACATATCCATGGAATAAAGAACCTCCCCCGCGCCTCCATATATTCTTCTCTATGTGCTCTATTCACAACCATGAAACGCCCTCCAAAACTTCGACCCAGCTCGGCGGGACACCTGTCGACGTCGTCTTCTAATTCCATGCTCTCGCGGGTCCCGTTGCTGCATGTTAACGAAATGAGTCTGGCTGCGTGGGATGTGCGAGATCAGATCCCCGGCTTGCGCATTCCGCTTGGTGGGTTCTCTATTTCTTTCTTCATCCTAAGAATATAGATATATAAACTCAGATAGAACTTCAACTCCACTCTCTAGACAGCTGCTAATACTAACTAAACTGATGTATAACAAACCAGCCTTCCTATCATCCCTACGGACAAACCTGCAGATATCCTCTGCAAATGAAGACCTCCTCCCACCCTCACCACTCCTCCCCCTTTCCTATATGCCAGACCCTCTCAAACACTCCCCTCACCTAACCCCCGGGTCGAACAAGTCCTCCCTCTCCCGCTCAACTCTCCACCCAACCCCACATCCGCGGCAAAACATCGTCCCATCAACCCACACATGCACAAATGCACATCCAAAGACATCCAACAATACCAACACCCATTCATCCCCCAACCGCCCCACCACCACCACAACGCAGACCCCCTTGATAACCTCCTCCGCCACATCCGAAGCCGAAATCCTCACCGCCCTCCGCCTCGTCGCCGACACCGTCGCCGAACAGCGCCAACTGGCTGCAAAATGCATCCTCGCGCACCCCGCCATCCTCGGGCCCTCCACCATGCTCTTCCTCACCATCGCCAAGCTCCTCCACACCGGCTCGCCCAGCGATCTTGTTCTCACGCTCGCGCTCTGGTCGCTCTGCAACCTCCTCGCCCTGCTTGCCATCCGCTCCATGGTCCGCGGTTACGCCACCATCGCCGAGCACGTGGGCAGCTGGGCCTGGCTCGCCGCAGATTCCGTGAATGGTACCTCGCAGCGCCGCGACGAGGTTCTCGTGGCGAGGTGTGCGGGCGAGATTGTTGGCGTGCTTGTGCTGAGGATCGCGAAGACGAAGGCGACGGCGGCTGCAGCTGTGGCGCGCCCTGGTGGTGCTGCGAATGGCGCTGGCGTCGGCATCGGATCGATGACGGGGATGGGGCCAGGGGCAGGGCCGCTGAAGTCGCGGTCGTCGAGACGGAAGAGCTCAGCGAGGTGGACAGGGATTATCCGTGCGTGGAGCGTGAAGCAGTCCCATCGTCGTTGCGGGGTGGGGACGAGGCTGCTCGAGGAGGCTGTGGGGTATTGCCGGTTGAGGAATCTGGACGGCCCGTTCTTCGCGGATGATCATGCCAATGCGACACAGGTGTTGCCTGGGATGTTTCATGGGAGTTTCCTGGCGCATGATCGGTGGGCGCGTGGGTTTTTGGAACAGTTGATTATTCTGATACAGAAGGGGAGGTGAATTTTTTATATTCTAAAATTTTCTTTTTAATTACGGTTTACGATTTTGCACGATGTCTATGAGATACCACCATGATTCACTCCGTTCGCTTTCATTTTGGTTGGCTGGTGTCTGTCTAGCAATTTAGCGATTCTTCTCTTTTTGGCAGCACACACACAATCGTTTCTTTGGGTGGGTTAGTTGTTGAATGCGGGTTGATATGAGGACTATCGCTACCTTGGGTTCAGCTCAGGAAAGACATTGGATACAGGATGGATGGGCAAAAGCGCTTCTAAGGAAATCATTGTTTGAGCAAGCGTGCTCTTAAATAGTTACTACGGTACCAGTTAACTACTAACATTCTTTTAAAAAAAGAAGGATGATGAACAAAGATGTTTTTGCGACTTTCCTTTTCCATTTCCGGTTGAATTTACATTACATCAACATTACACGTTGCGCATCAGAGCTCAAGATGCTGCACCTCTTCTATCTGCGCTGCTCCGCCGTTCGTCGCCCAGTCTTGTTTGCATGCAACCTGCGGAACTATTATAAATAAATAGTCCGTCCTCAGCGCTCAAATGCGAAACGCCAACCGGTGGGCGGCCACCCAAGTAGATCAATACTTGTAACTGAGCAGATAAACGACTGGTGGGATTCGCATCTCGCTCCACTCTCACGAAGAAAACCGTGCCGTCTCGAGAACCAATACGTCGCCTCCCAGCTCTCCCACAGGGGGCCATGTGTGTGAGATCTGGAATCTGATACTCCGACTGACGCACTCTCCTCCCGCCCGAAACCATCAGATGCAAGTTGGCATATGTACGCGTTCTCCACCATCCTGCGGGCGCGGGCTGCAACCGTCGCACACTCGTCCCCGAAGGGCTGATCCGTCCCTGATGGCCGTGGTCTGGCCGTGGTCCTAATCCTTCGAACAAACCGCGTTGGCGGAGAGGTGGGACAAAACACACCTGTCTTGTCGGGGCAACTAGTTACACTGAATGGGCTATGATACAGCAAGAGCCATTCCTTGCCTGTGTTCTAAAAACAGGCTCTGTCTGACACGGCCTGGCCCTGTACTCATCGGCCGGGTGTTTGGTGGGCAACTAAATAGTTAGCTCGACAAAGGTTTTCCTACATATTATCTATGGCATCCTCCTTTCCAACCACAGCATGACGCCCCTCCCAGCCCGGGCTTGGAGAAGCGAAAATGGTTGAATGGTTACATACTACTAACTTGTAGTTTGCTGTTTTTCGCTTGCAAAAACCTAAGAATGCGATTCGCTATCTCACAGTACACGGAAAGAATTTCAACCTGTGTGAGCTAGAGGATACACCACTTTGTCATAGAGATATATCGTTCGGGATGACCATCACCACGTTGGACGGAATAGCACGATTAACTTTGGGACAACTTCCTTGATCATCCACAATTGTTTGAACCTACAAGTCGAGGTAAAACAGCCCGACATGGAGGTAGAAACAGCCCCTAGACCAGAGACGTAGTTATGGGGCACTCGCATGCCCTTTAAACATGAATGGCCCAACCGAGGCGACACTACTCTGTAATGTCATTGAGACACCGGATAAGTGCGCTAGAGCGCATGCATGCTTCGCATGTATGGAATCGATTGACCCAGCTATTCTGGTTTTATTATCCTTTGTTGCTCACCGGCTGATTGCAATGTTCACAGCAATGGATTGTCTATAATATTCATAGGTGAGAATAGTGGTCCTGGGTCCGGAACCCATTCCCCCCCTAGAAATTCAGAATCGGCAACGGGGCCAACAAGGCACCTAGCAACGAAGAATGGAACAAATCTTGCTCTTTCTCAATGGCCCACAGCAGCTACAATTTGGAAATGATTGGATCGACGAAGAGTTTGTCTCGAGGCATGTGGTTGGGATAGATGCCCTTCGTAAGGTCGTGGATAAGTATACTCTCGATTATGTGGAAAAGATTGCTGGCGTCCCTAAGCCACAACTGCAGGAGACTGTGAAAATTGTTGGAATGACTCCTTCACTGCCGTTTACCACCCTTCAATGTGTTTATCAGTCCAGTTCCCCTGCCCGCACCTGCCAGATCAATACTATCAGCCTCCCGCGAGAAAAGATTGGTACATCTGGTAGTGAGATCCTCCAGATGAAGGGACAGCTCACAGGCTAGAACAACCGTGAAACTGGTTGCGACGGAGAGTTCCTTAGACTTTCAAGAATTTCAGAATCCTAAACATTTGGAATATCGACACGATCAAGATGCCTCACTGGAACCAGCAACTCACATACAGAACAAGCTTAGTTACATCGAAGGATGGGTCAGTTGAGATGTTTCGGATTTCTCGGACCAACCCACTTGTTGGTTAGTCTTCCGAATTTGCACAGGATTCGGAATTTTATCATCTAAACCAGACTTATTAGCTGTGAGGAAGGATTTCTTCCTGACAGAAAAACTACATCTCTTTCGAATGTGGTTCTCCCGGCTGCTCCCTCAATAGGGAAAGAAGACTGAATGCCTCACTAACGCTGATCGGACTATGCATCCATCTTACAAAGCAGTGGACCCTCCTGGCGAAACCAAGTCCCACTTGGAGATATGGTTTGACTTGGCAAGGAGAACGGAGTTTAAAATAAGGACGGAGAACCGTTTGATTCCATACACGCATCCTGAAGAGGTATTTGAAGCGTGGGAACAGGTTTTCAGCCGGTCGTCCACCGGACTGTTGCCCGTTGCCATATGAAAAATTGAACTGGCGGGTCGGATATGGTCTGGAGACTTGCGTACCCTGCACGAAACAACGGTACATGGAAATGAGCCCTGCTGATGGAGCAATTTTTGCAAACAGTTCATTGCAAACCGTCCATGGAGGTGGTTGACGATCAGCAGTCGTTGGATGTGGCACTTCAGCCAGCTGGCATGGCCATGTGGGATAAAGAGTTTGTGGGGGCGGTGTCGTTTGCTCAGAGCGGAATTCATATTAAGGTTAGGAGTCTCCCTCCAGACACGCTGGTGCCAATGGCGATGCAGGGAGATCTGCATCTGCCCGGGTATAGTATGGCCGGGCAGATACGCGAGGGGAGTTAATGATGCTTGTAGTTGGTTTGTTCGGATTCTGTTTCGCGGATGTGCGAAATGGAGATCAATAGTTAATTGTTTGCTGGCAAAATTCGAGGAGTGAACGGGACGGGACGAGCGCAAGATTGGATCCTCCTTGCTTGCCAAATAGAATACATCATGAAGGGCGTTCTACTTGCTGTATAGTGTATATATGATTAATGGGCAACAATCGATTTCCTTGCTCAACAATGTGGGCCTGACGGTTAGATTCCAAGGCGTGAAATTGCGGGTTTAACAACAGAAATGAAGTTTGAGTAGAGTAGGGACTATTTAAAAGAGATCACGTTAGCTAATTCGAGAAGAAAATCATATCGATCTCCTAGATTACATTGAGATATCATTGTCCGTTCCATACATCCCTTTACACTTTCTGTCCCAATTGCACTTCCAGTAGGCTCACTCAGCAAGCGTCACACGATTCACAATCAAAGAGGCTATCTAGCCCACCGTGTCTCCAATCTCCTTCCCACGACGAAGACGTAAGAGAAGAAAAGAAGAAAAAAACAAATCCCTAAATAATTCCTGCCACATTTGACATACATTCAATTCCTTCCATACAGCATCTCTCGAGTCCTTGGTTTCCATCACATAACAGGCAAGCAAGGATTTTGGGAATGCCGTGACCCGAAAAAAACCCATCAAAATCCAACAAAATCCAAGTGCTTTCCCTGGTGAAAAATCTAGCCTTCGCGCGGGTATTTGATTATATGTAATGTACCACCAGAGACCCTTGGCCTATTCAAACCCGTAGACAGAATTTCCCATCTATGAGCGAACGATTACAAAGATTAGCTAGCGTTGACATTTCGTTCTAGGGATACAAGCTTCCTGGTCGCTCTTCTTGGTGGAGGGGCTGGGTTGTGGATGGGATGGAGAAAGAGAGGGAGACGAGAGAGGATGGTTCAAAAGGAGCCACCGGAATAACAGAAATTCATGAAATCACAGGAATAACGAGAAAAGAAAAGAAAAGAAAATGGGTGACTTACGCCATGCAATATGAACACAACCTTTCATGAACAAAGGAGAGCATAGTTGATTAGCCATCGAACATAGAGCGGGTAGCATCAAACGTAGCGCGCAATCCAGCGTAATCGTCCCATTTCTCATATGCTCACTGGTTTGCGACAGCATTATCATATAAAATGAAGAAATACTCACATCACGAGTGGTAACCGTCTGGAATATCAAGAAAGATATAGTCAGCTTCAGTCTATTTTTTGTTGGCCCTACGCTGTCTACCACGGACTAGCGCACCGCACATATATGCCTCAGCTGCAGACATGCTTTTTACTAGAGAATAGAAAAGAAAAGAAGGGGGGAAATGAATACCTTGCGCTCTCTATTAGGATACTTCGAACCTTCAAGCAAATTGACGAGTCTCCGGATGATCTTGAAGTGAGTTCCCGAAAAGAAAGTAAACGAGCATTAGCAAAGCACACTGTTTAACTATACTGCCCCGAACGCCCCCTTTTGTCGTTTTCTTGCACCTCAAAGACATGGCAGCAAGATGTAAAAGAGAGGTATGCTTAAGAGACAAATGGAATCATCAACAAAGGCGGAAGTAGCAATCGAACACAAACATACCTCCCGCAGACGTTCGAGAACCACGGACCGGACGGTATCGTAAATGTCCTTCTGAATCCGAATTACGCCACCGCGGCGGGCGAGACGACTGCGCGTGGGATTAGAAAGGCGGAATAGGAACAGCGCTTGCACCTTTTAATCCAAAAACAAGAGGGGCAGTGTCTCATTTGGAATAAGCTTTGAGCGTAGAGGGCATTTTATCCCGTAGTATAGCCAAAATTTCCCCATTTATTGGCCTTTAACTTAGGGGATTATGCAGGCACGAAAGAAAAGGTCTTTGTTCCAGGGGATTTTGATAATGGCCGACTTTGAAATGCAAAAGTCCGAGATATCTGGGGTTTTTATAGACGTACCGGATAGTAGTAGGTTTGGCTATGATAAAGAAGACGCTGGCGTTAGTGTACGATCAATCCCTAGATACATAATGTCCTATAGCGGGCATCCCATTCTTCTATCAATTCAAGGAGGCCGCGGGAACTGCTGAATGACAGAGGCAATATAATACTTACCAATGCCCATGATATTATCTCTCAGGCGCTTCCTGGGAGTCGAAAATAGCAATATGGGAAGTCAGTCTCTTCCCTGGTGTTATGTAGTCATACAAACCCGCCATCCGCAAATCCATGGCAGAGGGAGTAATATGCCCGGAAACAAGACAGCGTGGATCACGTAGGATGGACAATAAACAATCCCAGAAATGATATGATGCTATTGGAAATGCATCAACTCACCTGAGCCGTTTCGGAACAAATTTGGCGACATTGGATAAGTTGCGGTTGTGGCGGGAGTTGATGGTCTCCATTTTTTTATTTTTAATTTTTATGCCTCGTCTTGACTGTTTCTAGCTGGTTTTGTATCGTCAGATGGCTTTTGAGAGATTCTTGACTTCGGAACTGTGAGATTTCAACTTGGAAGATGAAGCGCTGTAGTCAGGATGAGACAAGAGGGATTGATATTTTGGTTTTTGCCGTTGGAGAGAAGCGAATAGCTCTTGGATGAAATAAACCGGGTATTTTAGAAGATATGTAAAGTAGCCAGTGCTTTTTGGTCTGATGTGTTGTGTTGATATGTGTTGAGAGATACGAATGTGTTTCTATGAGTGAATCAAAGAGGGGAAAAAGGGGTTGGTAGGGCAGTGAAGGGATGGGTATGCTCTGACAGGCAATGTGTTAACCCTTTCCATCTCAATAAACTTCAAGTCGGAAAGGGGAACAAATAAAATAAAAAAAAGTAGTAGTTGGGAATCCGACACTCTAGACGGAAGAGCGGAAGTGACACTGTCCGGTGTTATTCGATTTCATTATAAATACGATTATGATGGGAATAAGCGACGATTTGCAAAACTCCTTATCGAAGTAACATAAAAACAAACAGGTGATCGTTCGCATGTGTATAGATAAGGTTTTAGGCGTTGCATGCATGAAAGGTTGTTCAAAAGAAAGTATTAAATAAAAATAGAAGAGGGAACGAGTGATTAAAAATAAAAATGCAAAGAAAAAAAGCATCCCAACGCCAATTCACGGGTCAACCATGATAATGACAGAGCTCTTCGTTTGTGATTACATTATGAAAGAAGGGAGAGAAAATCTGGGAAGATCTAAGAGATGAAAGTTGCCTCCGAATAGAGTGTGCCTTGCTCTGTATCCTCAGTGTCCCCGACGCGAATATTCAGGGAAAGCTTCTCTTGAGGCGAAAACTATGGAGTGATATTAACATCAAGATCCCACCACACGCAGTGAGCCATTATCTCTCGCTTACCTGATAAATGTATGGTTTTGTTCCAGCAACACTTCCGACAATGGACTTTATAAAACCCGGAACCTCTGCCATAACATCAACACGATCAAGGCGTTCACCCAAAGAACCCTCCAAGACTGCTTCGACAGCCTTGCCGTCCTTAGATTTCCCATCCCAGGTGAACTTAATCGACTT
The DNA here is from genome assembly GCF_000149585.1 of Histoplasma mississippiense. Taxonomy (NCBI): domain Eukaryota; kingdom Fungi; phylum Ascomycota; class Eurotiomycetes; order Onygenales; family Ajellomycetaceae; genus Histoplasma; species Histoplasma mississippiense. The sequence goes on along the minus strand of NW_001813981.1, from coordinate 1,898,465 downwards.
GGGTTCCGGCCAGTCGTTGTAGGTATCTTCGGCGGATTCGACATGGATCGCAGGTTTGACTGGTCCTGCAACAACGATTTCACCGTCCTTTGCAATGCCACCAACGCTCACAATGGTGGAGCCGTATGAAGGAGGTGTGGTGTACTCCATGAACACCGCCGAGTACGTTGGGGATTGGAAAGTTCCAAAATTCCACCGAGCGGCTGCAATAAAGCATTAACCTTTATACCGTGGGCATAAAAACCCACATCAATCAACGGCTTCTCATTAAGACAAAGAACATACCAAGATGATGAGGCTTCATGCCTTGGAGGGCATGAATGAACAGGCCATGACCTTTGAAATCAATTTCCCTCTCCGGCGTAACAATGGTACCCTCGACTGTACATCTGGGCCAAAACACATGACGCATGCTCCCCCACGGGTTTTCCGGATCAGTGCCAAAGTTCGAGGTGCCATTCTGTCCAATCGCGAAACCCGGCGCGGCTCGTTTCAAATTGATATTGACGAGGCTGTCCTCATTAATGGCTGATTTGATGGAGTATGTATCACCCTCAGCATTGAGCGTGAGGGCGATGTTGTCCCCGCCAAAGGAGAGCATGTCTTCATCGAACATATAATTATGAACAGAGTCACTGCACCATATATGCGGTGATTTGCCGTCCGTTCCGTAGATCTTGGAATTGAAATGGCAGGTCGTGTGGAGTCCGCTGTGAATCGAAATGACAACATGTATATGATGGAAATAGCTTAGCAAATCCGTTTCCAATATGGACGCAAAAGCAAAATAAACATAAAAAGTAAAAGAGCATCAGCATCTCCCCCCGAAAGTTTGCTCACGCGACATTGCTATAGATAACCTGGAGCATAGCAAGCTCCCCACTATCAGAAAAGAGATAGAAGGTCTGAGTCTCAACGCAAGTAGACTGCATCGCCCTCCATCGCAAATCATCCTTCGTTAACTCCCGGTATGGGGTTTCCAACGCCTGTGCCTGCGCTGTCACTGACTGGATGGCCTGTGGGCCATATATGGGCTCCTGGGTCCCCGCAACATTGGCCAAGCTAAAGTAGGTAGTACAAAGTAAGCAATAGGCATAACGCTGGGTACAACTAACGGGGATCGAAGCTGCACCTACGTTTGTTTGAACCAGTTCATGATGTGAGAGAAATGGAGCTGATCTAGGAGGAGGGATAACAGAAATACCAGGAAGAAGATGAGGAGGGAGTTGTTGGAAGCAAAACAGGTAGGTATATCTTCCCGCCGGAGAAACCAGAGCCCCGGGACTATGCTAGATACGGCAAGCGAGCTCCGACGACGTGGCAACGGCAAATTCAGCAGCAGCAGCAAGAAGTAGCGAGAGATTGTCTTTGAGGAGCAAGAATGCATATATAAATAAAGATAAAGACGACGAGAGAGCAAGAAGGGACAGCTGCGTAATGCTTAGTCATCCGTCTGCGGCTAAGTTTACGGCGGTATTATGACGCGGCTATATTAAGCGGGCGCTAATTCGGCTTATCCTTGTTAATGGATCTGCAGCCGCAAAAATTGAAGAAAGCCGACACCAGGCCTCACAAATCTCGCGGTTTCAACTTGTGAAAACTTCCTCCCATCAACTACTTGCCACATTAGTATTTGCCCTTGTCTTTCTTTCCCTTTGGCCCTGTCCTCCCTCCTCCTACAATCCATCCACAATGGCCCAGAAAGCCGCCGCAAAGGAGCTGATCGTCAAGCTCATCGTGGGAGCGGGACAGGCCAGCCCGAGTCCCCCCGTCGGCCCCGCACTCGGAAGTAAAGGCGTGAAGAGTATGGATTTCTGCAAGGTATATCCTATTGCAGCTATACGTCAATTGGTTGCTGTCGCCGCTATAAACTGACTTGACAATGAACTGTTAAGGAATTCAACGCTCGCACTGCCCACATCGAAACCGGAACTCCGATCCCCGCCCTCGTCACCATCCGTCCTGATCGATCCTTTACCTTCGATTTACGGACCCCGACCACATCCTGGCTGTTGCTCAAAGCAGCGGGCGTCGAGATACGCAAGGGCCGACTTCGGGGCACGGAGAACCCGGGCAAGAACTTTATCGGCAAGGTGTCGCTGAAACACGTGTATGAGATTGCGAAAATCAAGCAGTCCGAGGTCCGCTTGTCTGGGATAAGCATGCAGTCGCTATGCAAGAGCGTTATCGCGCAGGCAAAGACGGTTGGCATTGAGGTGGTCCCTTGAGCCTTCTAAAAGTTTTTTGGCTTTGTTTTCGTGAGCATATCTGGGGTGAACTTCATCTTGATCTCCCCTTTCCAGTTTTTTGGGATGGCGTAAATTTTGACGGCGTTCTTTGGGGAGGAAGGCTACTTTTATTTTATTCTCTTATGTTTCTGTGCATTATTATTTGGATCATAATACCATCCAAGCGAAGCGATTGCATTTTTCTTCTGCTGCGACTGAACAGGAAATAACAACCTGTACCGGTTTATATTGTGTGTATTATATAGGATGATTTAGGCGCTCAATTCTTCATTCAATCAATGCTAACGATAAGAAAGCTGTTTTTTGTGAGATACCACGTTGTGCAGGGAGTGCTAGTATTTAGTTGAGGAGCTTGACTTCTAGTAGTTACTCAGGAAATCCTCAGATGTTGTCCTTGATATGTAACACGAGCACAGACACCCGGCAAATACTCCGGAGAATAACACTTGTAGGTGGAAGTATGCACTCTGTACTACGGTGTTAAATGCGGTGCCTGTTTCTAAATTTATGGAGAGAACAGATTTAAGTTCATCCCAAGTGGCTAAGAAATTGCCCTGAGCCACCGAGCCTGTTATTTATAAATCGCTGCCAACAGCCTCAGCTATTTTTTCCAGTAACCGTGGCGTTCTGGAAAATTTCATATCTCCGTCCATCAGATCTGTAGCTCAAGACCCGGTTGCCAGCGAGTGTTGTCTAGCCCGCAGCCGCAGAGTGGGTATCGCATCGACAATTTTAGTGCTCGGCTTAACTACGGAGTAGTTAAGTGACGATTGTGACTCCGTCGTCGTTCCGCCATCTGTCTCCTCCATTCCACCTCTCCTCAAGCCTGCTCAGGCAACACCACCGCCCCGCTCACTTTCGTTGCTTCGCGCCGTCGGGCGCGTCACCAGCAGCACATCCTCCCATTGCCGCACGCACGCAGCCTCTTGTTTCTGAAACTCAACTGTTTGTCTGCAGAAACTGCCAACTCCCCAGTTCAGCCACATCATCACCCTCCTATCCTGTTTGCAAACGAAAAAAAAAAAAAAAAACCTAAAAAAGTTTCCGGTTTGCCGTCATCATCGCCAGTCCCGATAGCTCTCCCGATAGCGCCAATCGAGGGGTAATGTGTCTCGAAGGCTCCTGTTCCTCTTCCTACACACTCTCTGCCGCTGTTGATGGCCATGGCTTCCGAATCCCCGCAGTACGAAGGTACGTCTGACACAACGTAGAAAAAAGAAAAAGCAACAAACAAGGAAAAGAGAAACGAGAAAAGCAATCCTTACTTTGATGGCGCCTTCCTCCCACCCACATAAAAGGTGCACGGAGTTGATATTTGCTGACTTCAGCTTGTCTTCACAGACTCTCCACCTTCAGATAACAATAATCAATCGCCTCTTCAGCAAAACCAGCAGCAGCAGCATCAACCGATTATCTCTGCCATGGCGAACCATCCGAATTCCCGGCCATCTTCCCAGCAAGGTCCGCAATCAGTTCGCTTTGCTTCTGTAAACCAGGAGATCGAGCCTGCCTTCTCCATTCACGAAAGTAACGAGCCTGCTAATACTATCCCCCGGATGAAAGACGAGATACAATCCCTTGCAATACAAATACAAAAGTCCAAGCTACAGGAAGCCCGGTTGCAAAACTTCTCTTTTGATCCCGTTTCCCTTCCCCCCTCAAGAGTACGTGCTGTCTATCTTTATTCCCTTCCCCCTTCCCCCCTTATTTTACCTATATATTTTCTATTCTTTCTTTCTTTTTTACTCGTTCGTTTGTTGTTGGGACTTCTCTTTTCCTTTTTTTTCGTCTAGAGCAATTGTTGGTGGGCTCTCTTATATTAGTTCTACGCTGTTTTTTTATACCCCCAGGGTTCACTTGTTAACAAAACGTGTTTCAGGTTCCCTCTAAAGAATCCGGCAGTATTAGGAGCTCTCGGGATCCTAATAGATCTAACCCGACGTCCCCTCCTATATCTGGGGCTCAGTCCCCGTTACTTACCCCTACCGGCTCTGGAAGCCGTGAAGGCAAGCGGGGAGATCACGTTTACTATAGAGATGGGATCGGAGTGTCGGAACAGTCCGAAATCACTCCACAGACATCTCTATCAAATGACGCGTCGGGGAAAGGATACGATTCTGCCGGGGCTGGATCCCGCCCTTCGACCTCTTCAGAACTTTCCTCGACCAAGAATCCAGACATTACCGCCGCAGATAGCGGGAGACAACCTCGTGCCCCCAGATCGCAATTTTACCTAGCCCGGTCTTACGAAACTGACTCTCGCGATCCAAGCCCGGCGGCACCCCAGAAACATGAACCAAGCTGGAGTACACCCGCTTCAGGGGCCACTACTCCAGCCGGAGATCAAAATGACCCTTACTCTCGAACCCGTAGACCACCCCAACCTAAGAGTCTTTCCCAGATTGATCCGCGATTTGTTTTTGCTAGTGTAGATGCCAAGCGCCGGGGGAACCAGTCGCGATCTCCCGGCCCCATACCTCGATCAGCCAGTGGGGGTGATCTGAAGGGCTATGAAAAACGAGGCGTTTTTTTCACTGGAAGAAAGGACAGCCGTTTGGGTGATTCGAGCGGGTTACACGAAGGCAAAAGTTCCGGGTCAATGTCGGAACTGAAGCGCTTTTTCCGGATGGGCAATAAACCCAAACGTAGTGGTTCGCCTGCGTCTGCCTTTTCGAGAAAGGAGTCCGCAAAACCAAAACATCCTCAGTTCCAGCCAGCGAGTGTATCTGTACCTTTTGCGGATGATCATGGCCTCCAGTCCAAATATGGAAAGTTAGGCAGAGTTTTAGGGTCCGGCGCAGGTGGCTCAGTTCGGTTGCTGAAACGTAATTCGGATGGTGTCACGTTTGCTGTTAAACAATTCCGAGATCGCCATTCGTGGGAGAGTGAAAAGGATTACTCAAAAAAGGTGACAGCGGAGTTTTGCATCGGATCAACATTGCACCATGGCAATATAATTGAGACCATGGATATCATCAACGAGGGCGGACGGTGGTATGAAGTCATGGAGTTCGCTCCATACGACCTTTTTGCGATTGTCATGACAGGAAAAATGACGAAGGAAGAAATTGCGTGCTCATTTTTACAGATTCTCAATGGCGTTACTTATTTGCATGGGATGGGTCTCGCACATCGGGACTTGAAATTAGACAATGTTGTTGTCAACGACCAAGGGATCATGAAACTGATTGATTTTGGGAGTGCTGTTGTTTTCAGATACCCATTCGAGAGCGACATTGTGCTCGCAACTGGTAGGCTACCCTCAACGGGATGATGCGTGGCATCTCCTCTACCTCTTTCCTTCTCTTCTCGCTAACAAAATACAAATTTAGGAGTTGTCGGCTCCGATCCGTACCTCGCACCTGAAGTTTACGATGAGAAGCGTTACGATCCGCGACCTACAGATTTATGGTCATTAGCGATAATTTTCTGTTGCATGTCGCTACGTCGATTCCCGTGGAAACAACCCCGCATGACCGACAATTCCTTCAAGTTATTTGCCTCACCCCCAAACCATCAGCATTCTGAATCCGAGTCGAGAACCCTTCTAAAAGCCCGCCCAAGGTCAACACCTGATCTCCCCAGCGTCGTTGGTGCAGCCAACAAACAACCCCCCTTTGAGGATGAAAGAAGTGATGGTGCCCGTTCCTCGAGTCACCATCGCCATCACTCTCGGTCGGCGTCGAGATCCCGGTTACCACTGAGTGTTGAAAACGCGGCCAACACGAGTCCCAAGGATGGTGAAAATGAACCGAAAAATGAGACTGTTTCATCTCAATCATCTTCCCAAGTGGTCCAGACGGGCCAGCGTCAAGAGGTTATCAAGGGCCCATGGCGCCTTCTACGTATTTTGCCCCGGGAAACGCGACCCTTGATCGCCCACATGCTTAAACTTAACCCTCGAGAGCGCGCAACGCTAGAGGATGTTCTAGCAGACTCGTGGGTTCGAAGTTGTCAAGTTTGCTATCAAAAAGAAAACGGCACTGTGGTTCACGCAGCCAATCATACGCATGTCTTGGAGCCACCGTCATCGGCTCAGCCTCCAGCAAACAGCAACAAAAAAGACAAGCCCTAGTTAGCCTCGAGCCTCCCTCATTGTTGAGTTAAGGAGTGATTTCATATTGTTTTGTTTTGCTTTTGTTTCGTTTTGTTTTTGCCCTGGTTTGCGCCCGGCGCATCGATCTATCCTCATAAAAATAGATGGCGAGGGGCGAGTACATAATTCGTTACGCCCCGATACTATATCAGTACCATTCCATTCTCTCAAGCCATGCCCGCATGCGAAACCGAGTAACTCCGATCCCTCCACCTTCCACGTCCAACCCCAACCCCGCATCCATCCACAACACCCTCCAACCTGGGACAAGAAACGACAAACACAAAAGTTCGATACATGTGTATCTTCACTTTCTTCCAGCTGGCCAGTTCACTACCCTAATCTACTGACGGTTTTTTTTTTTGGTTCCTGTTTTTTACATCCCTGCATATTTTACATTGATAGATTGACTCCACCTTTTCTCCTCTTGTTTCCCTGAACTATTTCTGTCTCCGACTCATGAGTATTTTATCTTCATCGTCTTAAACATTCATCATGCATATGAGTTCTAAGTAATCATTAGACTGAGGGAAGGATTGGGAACAACGGGCTTGAGATGTTTTCTTGTCTGTTGTTACACATATATAGCTATAGCAATCAAATTGTACGTATCTAATGTATGGACTGTAAATGTACTGTACATTGCCTACTAATTCTTTTTAACTTATCATTGTAATCGCAATAACTTGTACGGCGATCATTTCCTCTTCCCCTGGCGCCATTCGTTACACACAGCGTTCCATCTATTCCTACGATGAGCTTGGGGTCCATAGACCCAGCTCGTCACATCCTTTCTTGCCATTTCCTGCTCCGTCCTGCCTCAAGGCTCGGCCCGATCGGCGAGTGTCCTCATGGGTGTTACTGTGTCCTATATTTACTGGTGATCAGGGGTTTCCCGTCCGTACCTCTTTAACAAGGACACACGAGTATAAGTCTGTAGTTACATAGTTACACTAAATGCAGCCAAGATCGACATACTAAATATTAGTATCTATCATGAATAAGGGAAAGAGTCTGATATCGGACATTTCCTCCTTCCTTCTTTTACGTACAGTCCAACTTTTAATATCCATCCCCACTTTTCCCCAATATTTTTTCTATATACAGGGCGGCCCTTAGGTGCGTGAGCGTATATACCCAAGAGGCCGGCTTGTTAACTATAAGGCAATCGTGGCGATGAAAAAACTTTACGCCCACGGTTTCCTTCCTTTGCTCTTCTCCCTTTTTCTTCTCTTATTGATGAGCCAATTCATCAGTTCCGCCATGGCAGGGAACTATATCATGTATTTAACCGGGTACGCTTTTTTTTTTTTTTTTTCTCCCTCCTGCCTTCGCCGAAATGATGCATTCAACTTATAAAACCAAAAATTTCCTGAAAGTACTCCGTCTATCTATCATAAATTAAACTAAGGGGAAACAAAAAAAAAAAAAAAAAAAAAACAGCCAGCACCCTCACCCCCCCTCCGACAGTTCCCTGATCAACCCCATAACCCATGTCGCCCTGGCATTTATGAATTCAGCTCTTTTCAACAAGGTGCTCACGGACCCTCCCACGACCAAGCCCGAGTGGGAGAAAAAGTTGTTCACCACGGTGGATAAAGTGCGGAAGCAGTTTGCGCCGGGCACGAAGGTTATGATTGCCATTGGTGGATGGGGGGATACGAAGGGCTTTTCTGATGCGGCGAGGACTGTGGAAGGGAGGAAGAATTGGGCGGCGAATGTGGCGGCGATGGTGAAAGAGATGGGAGCGGATGGTGAGTTTTATGTAACCTTTATATATATATATATATATATATATCTCCCCTTTCATTTTGCGGGTGTTGTTATTTTCGGTTTACTTAGGGGCATTATCCGTGATTATGGGGCTTTGTTGGGTGCAGACTGAGCTGTAAGAGGGATCTAGGGAACCAGAGGGGGCGTACTAATTTGTTATTTACTATTTATTTTATTGTAGGTATTGATGTGGACTGGGAGTATCCTGGGTGAGTTGATCTCCCACCAAATTTCTTCATTTTCAGTATATACATTCTCCTGCGAAATCGGCTGGCTAACATGGCATCCAAGCGGTAATGGCGCGGACTATAAGCAAATCCCCAATTCCGAAAAGAAATGGGAAATCGACGCCTACCCATGCCTGCTCGCCGAGCTGCGCTCTGCCCTGGGATCTGACAAGACAATCTCGGCCGCAGTCCCCGGCCTACCGCGGGACATGCTGGCCTTCACTCCAGAGACGCTCCCAAGCATTCTCGAATCTGTAGATTTCTTCAACATCATGACGTACGACCTCATGAACCTACGTGACACCGTCACGAAACACCACACAGGCCTAGCCCTCTCCTTGGAATCGATAGACGCATATATGGCAGCTGGCCTACCGCCCTCGAGAGCAAATCTCGGCTTCGCTTTCTACGTCAAATGGTTTCGCACTGAGGATCCGACTAAAGGTTCCGGCTGCGACAAGAACCCCATCGGCTGTAAGACGGTCCTGCTGGAAGACCCAAACACGGGCGAAAGCACAGGTCAGGCGGGAGCTTTCTCCTGGAACGAGCCGGCGCCCGGTGAAGTCGCCTCGTCGTTCGAGCGAGCCTTGGCTGGCGGTCGGTATGATGATTACGTTCCTATTCATTATGGAGGGGTGGGTGAGGGTGGTGGACACTACTTTTGGGATAAGAAAGAGAATATCTGGTGGACGTGGGATACGGGGGAAGCTATTAAGAAAAAGATGCAACCTATCATGGTGGCGAGGGGTTTGGGTGGTGCCTTTGCTTGGGGGTTGGGGGAGGACGGGCCGAGATTTACGCATCTGCAAGCCTTGGAAGAAGGATTGAAAGAGATTGGGATTGTGAAGTGATATCGGGAAGTGATTGGGATAGATAGGTGTGGGGAATGAGAGGGCAGTTGCGTTGCGCGCAATGTGGTTTTGTTTTGTGTTTCTACTTCCTCTTGTCATGTGTGCAATGCAGTATGATGAGTGGCTGAAGAACGTCCGAGGATGACAGTTGGGAGCTCCGTCAGGATATAAGCTCGGGTGGCACAAAGGCACGACAGCCCTAACGAGAGATGAAAAGAAAAAAAAAGGAATAAATCCCACCAAATGTAGAATCAAAAGCTAGCTGCCTACGCCCAATGAAGAAACGAAAAATAAATATAAATAAAATACTACCTCATATCTCTGTACCAGACGCCGATCTGGAATTTGCGGAAGTTACCGAGCTAGGGCCACCAGTCCCTGCTGTGTTAGCATCAGAGGCGCCCGATACGCCAAGTGCCGACATCTTTAGAGGTAGCTCCGTGTCATCATTGGGCCCAGGCTTTGCATCCAAAGCTGAAGTCGGCGCGGGGGCCGAGGGTGACGCTATTGCGGCTTCGGAACCTGGGATTGGGATTTCACGCTTGCCGTTGGCTTTGTAAAAGAGGACCATGTCGTTTCCAGTCCGCCAAAGGTGAGTGCGGATCGTGGAGAGGGTCATATCGGGTGGAACGAGCTGGAAATTTTTGTTTTGTTTAGCTTGAATTGCATCGTTATGTGTGGAGTATAGTGCATGTGGAAAAGGGTCATGTTTTGGCTTTCACCTCGAACCGGAGAGGCGTAGGGGAGGGGAGCATTTGGTCTGTGGAAAACTAGTCACAGTGACAGAAGGAACATACAGTATTTTGGCAGTATAGTTCCAAATATTCTTCTGGCTTCAGAGGATTTGCATCGGGCTCGTCAGGGTTTTGAGGGTCGATGCGTTCAGCGACGTATGCGAGGATCTTTTTTGCGCGGAGCATCCGATTGGCGTTCAAGCGGGAGGGATTGTTATTTGTTGAGAGGCTGCAGTACCGACATTCTGCGTCAGCTATCGAAAATGTGGATGGGGAATAAGAGCTGGTATAACATACGTATCAAGCTTTACGACCGGAGGGAGTAGATCTTTATATGGTTTCAACGCAAATGCGACTTTGGTTACCTCTTTGAAGGGTATAATGTTCTGCAGGGAAATAGTTGATGTATTAATTTCGTTAATTTGAAGATCGACATGATAGAAAGAAGAATTGAAAGGTAAATGAATAAAAGCTTACTCGTAAAAGGAATTCGCCGAGCCATTTCGGGATGGATTTCTCAAGCTTATCGGCATCAGCCCCTACAGTCCCGACGGTCCCTAGATAGAGATCTGCTGGAACGGCCGATTCGGGGTGTTCCTCTTGTATCAGAATTGCTGTATTTGGTGGCAGTGATAAGGCTGGTGTCTCATTTTCTTTGCTTGGGGTGATGCTAGAAGGCAAAGGTTGGCCCGGGTGTTCGTTCAACGTGTCTTCGTATTCTGATCTCATCTTTTGAATAACCCCGCCTAGGTTTTCTTCATACACTTTTTCTTTTTCAGATGACTTGTCATCAGACTCCTCTTCGATCTTCTCTTCGATGATTGGCTTCGTCTCGGTGGAAGTTCTTCCCAGCTTTTTGGGAAAGGACATTTGGAACTTTTTACCGAAACGCGATCCACTTCGTTTGCCAGGTTTATCCTCCTTCTCCATATCGGCTGGCGAAGATTCGAGCTGTGATTGTGATTCATCCTCAGCTGGACCCGGAGACTTTGGGTTTGTATCTGGAGAGTCAATTGTGTGCGTATTGGTGGCGGAGGCAAAATAGTCAAATTGGTCCTTACCAGGCCCATGGATCCCGGGCGCTGACGTTGACGGATTCCCTAAATTATCAGAAAAGGAGGATTGCGCTCCAGGAGTGACAAATCCAATGGAAAGTCCAGGTGTGGCAGGATGATGCATTCCACTACTTGTACGCATTGTACTGGAGGGACCAGCTTCGGCTACGTTTTGGGCAACTACTGTGGGAATTTCTATTGAACCCGGGGCATTCTGTCGAGAAATCCCTTGTGTTCCTCTCGCTTTTTCTTCAAGAGTCTGTCGAAATGCCGCATCTTGCTTTATTTCTTCTTCAATAAGGCTGGCGAATAAATAACGAAGAATCCACTTGCCAAGATTAACTGTTCAAATGAATGTGGTTAATTGCCTATACCATCTAATACTTGATCGCACAGGGAAAATGAGACGTACTTCTCTGGTCTTCCCTAAATAGGCTCAAGTCGTCAAGACCTGCCTCATCCGCATAGATTTCACCATCGAAACAACGGTTAGCTTCTAGGATCACTGATAGTCTCCCCGTCCGCGTATCCAACGTGCACCAGTTCGCTATCGTGTCTATCGTATTGACTTCAGATGTGACATCATCCAGGTGACGCTTCCCAAAGGACCGAATAGGAATACACTACCGAATTTTTACGTTAGAAAGGAATATTTCTTGCAGAGCACGTTCTATTTCTCACCTACCTTAAGGAGATCCCAGAGGACTACCTCCCCTGCCGTGTCCTGGGTAAGAGCGCGCTTCCTATCCTTGAGGAGGACATGTTTAATTAAGCCGTTTTGTCCCACTATCGTCTCTTCAGGAAGCGATTGAAGGGGCACTACCAACTCCAGATCATCATCAAGCAACATTTCATGGGTCATACGTCCCCCCATGGGAGCGGCCGCGTTTGATAACTGTAGAATGGAGCTGCGAGGAAGTCTCCGTGCTGAAGAAACAGATTCCGAAACTTCAGATGAAGGTTGGGTAGTGCCCATGCTTTGATGCGAGATAGCGCTAGAAGTATGTCGATGTTGTGATGGAAGTGGCAAATCAACTTCTGCAGTTGTGTCAACATCATTCCATCGGTTAATGCTGGATTTTGGCGTCGCAGTCCAGATATAGTCACCAGCAGCAACGACCTTCACGACTCCGTCATTTTCCTGAAGCGCGGCCACGCAGATCCCCTGGTCAAAATCCGTAGCCCTTCGAGAATCCGTTTTGGCAACAAAACCTGATCTGTCGCTGGAGTAGAATACGGAGAGGTGAGGGTGGTCGGAATGAAGTGACCAAACACTATCATTATGCATGGTCAAAGTATGCATGCATCGTCCAGCCGTCATGGACCATATTTTGACGGTCTGGTCGGAGGATGCAGTCATGATTGTATCTCCATCCTGATTGATAAGTATGTCTCGCACATTATCTGTGTGGCCAACAAATTTCGTGATCAATTTCCCTGACCTGTGGTCCCACACACGAACGACGCACTCCGGCCCTCCACTTGCTAATATCGAGCCCCTTGTGCTCAGCGCATATACGGAGCCTTTAGTCGCAAGTTCATCTTCAGATAAATCAATTTTTAACCTTTCTCCTGCTCCGTTCAAATCCCAGAGATATATTTTGTGATCCAAACCACCAGATGCAACCCATTCAGAGTGCGGCTTTGGTGTTGCTAGACATTTTACATAGTCCCCATGCTTGCCAATCGAAGGCGGTAGCCGCATGTCTTGAGATTCTGGCCGCCATACTCTAACAGTCGTATCTGATGATGCAGAAACGAGCGCCGAGTTGCCTTGCGCAAGGAGAATATCATTTACCCAATGTGTATGTGCCTGAACCTGGCGGCGGAAAGTCGTTGCTGGTATAGTCTTTGTACTCGAATCGGAAACTAAATTAGTGGATGTAGTGCCTGACGAGGCGGAAGAAGAGGGGTTAAAACCACCGCTCGATTTGAGATCAAGGTTTAAATCCCAGGCGCAAATAACACCATCGCGTCCAGCCGAATAACTATGTGACATGTAAGCTAGTCGTTGCAAGAACCCGTGGAAGCAGATATTGGACCAAAGATGGGCAAAATAATATAACACAGCGTATAATATAAAACATAGGGATTGTGTATACTGACAGGATTGAGCTCCCAGTGTCGACTGCAAGTCCATTGACACCGAGACGATGGCCGCCTGGACAATCTGGCATAGGCAGCACTAGAGGGAGAGATTGGAGTTAGCTGCCATTACGTATTCATCGCGGCAATACAACGCAGCGTAGGAAATACCAGGAATATTCAATGACAGAAAGAGGCAACATACCATAGCTGACTCGCTGGCTAGACTTTTTCGCCATCAAGCGTTATTATAGAGAAGCAATGGGGAATAAATTGGCGCAACCTCGTGTACTGTACATGGGGAACTTAGGCGACGACAATTTGGGAAGAGATAGACCAGGCCATGGGAAAAGGCTCTGTGGACAGAGGTCGAAAATCCGCAGCAGATGAACGTCAAATCATCTCAGGCAGCTTGTCGGGCTGCACCGAGCTCTGGTGTTGCTGACAAGGAGAGAGGACTGCAGCGGCCGCATCAAGCGGGAGATGGCTGCTCGAGGCTTATTAAATAAGGCAGAATATTTAACTGCGCTAACTAGCAGACGACGATATTAAAATATATATCAACACAAAAGTGGACTAAAAATATCAGAAAACGGTCTATAAAATCATATCTCATTCCTCGATATCGCCAAACATCTTGGATGATGTTGAGAACCGAAACGAAAGAAACCAATGCTCCCGAAGAATCGGAAGATCAAGCGGGGAACCACGTGATTTATTAAATAATCCATGGATACTGGAATGGATGGACGAGTCTCCTAAAAACAACGAGAGCGGCTTCTATCTCCTCTGTATCTCCTTACCCCGTCGTCGTCGTCGTCGTCGTCGTCGTCGTCGTCGTTATTTGACCCTGCCAACTGCAGATCACCCTGGTTTCAGTCTGGACCTGACAAGTCGTTTTTCTTTGGTGATATCATGCTGCTGGATTACATAGTAAGGCCTTCGGGTCAAAAGTAGTAGTATCTGGCCGTTATATCGCCGTCTATCAACTTGCCACAGAGTATTTCCGAGGTTGTACGGACATAGGAGTTTAGAACGGGGACACTGAGGAGAGCCCAATATTGCATGCAACCAATCATGGAGAAGATTCTCTACAATATTTTGGATACAACCGGGATCGGATATTTAATCACCGTCCAATAGAAAGTAAATAGGATATAGTGGGTGGTGCCGCGAATAAGATTTTTTTTTTTTTTTTTTTTTTTTTTGGCAGAAGGGGAATCCCAGCAAAATGTGGTCTGACCTGCGTATTATGGTGATTGAAATGTCCGAACCCCTCCTCTTCTCCTCTTTTGGTCGTCATGACTTATTAACATAACCAAAGCACTTCAAGAAGCGACAGGAAATCATCTGACGGAGGAGGAACAAATCACGACAAGATCAATGATAGCAAGTAATAAAGTGAAATAAACAAGTGCAATTACAGCGATCCAAGATGGACAACACTCCGCCGCTCTCAGAAATAAAACCCGTGTTTTCCCCCACGTCATCTCCCGCCGCAGAACCCCCCGCAGCTCAACAAACAATTGACGTCCTCAACCTCCAAACGCACATTGAGGGCGGATACTTTGTCGAGACTGACAGAGACCCTCTTCGCATTCCGAACCCGTTCCTGAAAGACAATAAGCCCTACCGCCATCAACCAGGGCATGCCACCGCTGAGGCTGTCCGTGACGATTCCACCCGTTCCGCCAGCACCTCAATCTTCTACTATCTCTCACCTGGAAGGCCGTTAGGTGTCTTCCATAGGAATCGGTCACGGACTGTGCATACCCTGCACCGTGGACGGGGGAGATATGTAATCATACACGCGGACGAGGTGGAAGAGGGCGGCAAGGCGAGGATTGAAACCTTTGTGGTGGGGAAGAATATTGCGGCCGGTGAAAAGCTGCAGTGGATTGTTGAGGGGGGGAAGTTTAAGAGTAGCTATTTGTTACCAGACAATGAGTCAGGGCAAGAAACGGATGGTTTGCTGATTAGCGAGGTATGAACTTTTTTTTTTTACAAATTTGTTTTGTTTCTTTTGGATCCCGTTCAAAGTTTTTCGACTTCAACAACGCGTCCTCAGTCCTCGTTTCGTCGTGGGCTACTTTACTGATGGATGCCTCAAATCGCGTTAGACTGTCGTCCCCGGATTTGAATACCAGGATAATGATTTCATGCTACCTGAGACCTTGGAAGAGCTATTGACACCTGAGCAAGCCAAGGAGTTGGCATGGATGGTGAAAAAAGCCGAGAAGCCAGCAAGAGTAAATGAAAAATGAGAGTGGAAAATTAGCAGAGTAAAATTTGAAGCTTCAGCGTTGGTAACTGAGGTGTTCAAGTAGCGAAATTGAACCGTAGCCGCAACAGCGAACAACAATTATCTCCTATCCTCTCTGCATAATTTTCTGTAAAACGTGCTATTTCACATGTTCATGTAAAATATAGCAGAATCTAAAATGCTGTAGTATATAATTAATATACATTCATCCTTCATGTCTCGGGACGATTAAAATATGTTTCAACCATCATAGGGGCTCCAGTCCAGCACGTATATTGCCAGCCTGTCTTGTTCGAAGCATATTCGAAGTAAATTGGTAACTACCCAAGAAGACAGCACCTCCAACCCCAATCCACGCAACTCTTGGCCCAATCCCTCTCCAGAACGCGCCAAACCCTTCCTCCTTCATGAGTCTACGCGCTACATCCCGCACTCGTATATGATCGCTGCCACTTCTCCTCGCTAGCATGACTCTAGTTTTGACAACATCGAGAGGAGTCGTCAGGCCAGCCGCAACAGCCCCCGCAAGGCTGCCAAATAATGCACTCGGTGCCGCACCTACCCCTATCAATCCAGACCCCGGGACGGTGCTGGTATCTGTTCCTGCATTCTTTCGAGATGCGTATGCATCTTTCATCGTCTCCCACAACGTAAATTGCAGGACCGTGAATGGTATCTCTCGCGCAATCGTGATGGTAGCGCCGCGATATAACTCTCTTATAACGAGCCCCAAGCCTCTAGCTCGTGTATCATGGGCGCTCCCGGTTCCAGCATGCCGTAATGAGAGGATATCCTTGAGCGCATGTAACGTGGATCCACCAAACAACCCTGCCTGGGCGCGTTGCTTTATTACCTCTGTAGGGACTCGGACTGCGCATGCGGATATTTCGCCAAGAGATGATGCAAGAGAATGTGTGAAGATCGCATGTTGCCAGGATACGGGGGTGTAAGTCGAGGATGACGGAGGAGACAAAAGGAAGCGATTTACGCCATCGTAGACGATGAAAAAGCTAGCGGCTGAAGGGGCAGAGCCGAGGAGGACAGAGGGGAGTCCAGCGTAGATTCCGCGCACGGTTTGCCGGAGAGACGGAGTGGAGTGTTTTGTGGAAGATCCAGTGTGTTTACGCGCTTGTTGGAGGCGGGTTTTTATGGTGTCGAGAGGGTAGAGCGAGAGGTCAACTGTAAGACCTGCCACAGCCCCGGACTAATAAACAGCAATGGGGAGTGCTGTGTGAGCCAAGAGAACTTGCGCGTAGGGCTTAGTATGGGGTATTGTATTATTAAGAATGGTTGCGTACTATGAGCGACCTCGTCCAGAGGGATGGATTTGCTGGAATCTGCTCTGGTTCAGAAGGCTCAATCGCGGCCATGGCGCTGGTGTGGAGTTGTATTGACGTAAAAGAGCAGTTTCACGACATCGTCACCGCCGCCAACGACATGTGCAAATATACATTTATCATTAGTGTACTGAGTTTGCTGGTGGTGCGTTGGACTTCCGCTGGCAAGCGTCGGCGTGGATGTGTCATCAGCAGAAAAAAAAGCCAATTTTGGAATCTCGGCATGCCGAGTGTCAACAGCGGCTCGTTCCAGAAACAAGCCGAGGAATTGCCAAATTCATGCGTAGGAAGTCGATATAGAAAGCGAATAGTAAAATATAGATTTGAGGGATATATTTAGATAATTAAGTGTGGAAGTCAAAAGCTGTGATCACCGGGAAAAAGAATTCACATGAATAGAATCGAGTAGACCTATCAAGGTAACTAGGCATTTAGAAAATATTCTATCTAAAAATATAATAGGACCTAAGGACTGCTTAGAGCTTTGGAATTCATTCCAATCTATCATTGCTGCTCGATCTCCGTATGTCACGTGATAATAACTGGTTGATTGCCTTCGTTTCTGCAAATCGATGGATATCAAAAAAATTTGAGGACGGTCACAACGACAAAATCCAGTTTGACTAGTACCATTTGAATGGCGCGAAGATCATTGCGACTTGGCAACACTGGCCCAATTTCCGCGAAAGAGTTTTGTGAGGCCGTAACACATCTATGGGGAAAATGGCGAGGCACTTCGACTCCAAGCTTGCCATCAAGAATAGGTTCGTTCATAGACCCTTCGCTTAATACCTTCGGATGCACTTTCGCTAACTTGTGAGTTTTAGGACTGGCTGTCAGCGGGGGCGCTGACTCGATGGCATTGGCTTTCCTATGCAGACAATTAATATCGGAACGCTTGATTCCTGATTTACAGGTGAAGCCCTTCATTGTGGACCATCTGGCTCGAGAAGGCAGCACGGACGAGGCACACAAAGTATCAGGTTGGCTTAGAGAACTCGGTATGGTTTTGCGGATAATGTATCCCATTTTGATTCTTTACATTGGGATTATGATATCTGACTGCGGACGCTAATTGGTCTGTAATCTACTGCCCGTTTTAGGTTTTGACCCTTCTATCCTAACCCTCCGTTGGTCGGACGGAACTT
>NW_001813981.1:1866117-1880497 GCF_000149585.1 Histoplasma mississippiense | reverse complement strand
CCCACGCACTTTTTTTGGGACACCATCTGGACGATAATGTTGATACGGTCCTCAGTCGGCTGACTCGTGGACAACGCCAGGCATTTGGTCTCAAGGGCGTCGCCAGCATAGGCCATATACCAGAATGTCATGGCATTTATGGGGTAGCGGAGAGTGGCTCCGTCACCCGTTTAATGAATGCTCAAAGCACGATAAATGCTACCAGAGCCAGAGACTTCTCAAGTCGCGAGAGTCACAGCTCTAAAGGGTTACAACCGGAACGCTCTACCACGACCGATCGGGCCCGCCGCTTTCGTGCAGATCTAAAACTACCTATTGCAGAGGGTGGTATTTACCTATTCCGTCCGTTTAATTCGTTCCCAAAGTCACGTCTCACGTCTACTTGTCTTCAAGGCGGCATACAGTTCGTCACCGACCGAACAAATTCTGATCCTACCCTTACCTCTAGAAACACACTACGTCATCTCCTTTCCAATGACATGCTTCCTCGCGCACTGCAAGCTCCGTCAATATTGCAACTTATCGAGAACAGCCAGCGGATTTCGGATGAACTAGGCAATGAATCTAACGCCTTCTTAAAAACTGTCCGAGTTCGCAAACTTGACCTTCGAACTGGCAGCCTTGTTCTCGAGTTCCCTGGTCCTCGAGATATGGAAAATATCGGAAAATCCCAGGATATGCCGGTTGAGAATTGTCCCCCTAAACTTCAAAAGACACTGGCGATTTCTTTGCGGCGCCTCCTGGATATTGTTTCCCCTGCTCCGAAAAGTGACGTACCGCTAGAGAAATTCACGTTGGCGTTACAAAAAGTTTTTCCAGCGCCTGAAACAACGCGTGACGAAGAACCAGCTCCTGCTAGAGGGAACATATTTACTGTTGGCGGTGTGAAATTTGAACCAGTAATGCTACCGAAAATGTGGGCTGGTGGGAAAAGCATCTCTCTCAAATCATTTGCTCCAAGGAAGCAAACTGATTATTTCCCAAACACTTGGCTGCTGACCCGCCTGCCGTACTCAAGACGCACCCCAAAGCCTGTTTCCAGTTTCGAGATTCCACTTCCTACTTCATCACTTGCGGACAGTGCAGTCGAATCACGCTGGTCTTCCTGGCAGCTTTGGGATAACCGATACTGGATACGATTGCGGGTCGAAAAAGCAATCCCAGGCAATCCTGTGGAAGAGGGTTCGTTTGAATCTAACGACATGAACATCCCCGTTGTGGTTCGTTCAATGGAAGGACCAGACTTAGCAGACGTCAGACGCCGACTCGTGAAATACACATGGTCGCTTTCTAACAAACAATTTGATCCTAATTCCGTCAAACCAGATAGTCCCTCGTTCGCAACACTAAGGACGAGACATCATTTAGATGACCTTCTCCAGTATCATGCGCCAGGTGACCTGAGATATACTATTCCCGTCATCGCAGAAGCAACTGGGCAAAAACGGGTCCTCGCATTTCCATCGTTCGGAGTCAAAATGCCAGTAGCTTTCACTCAAAGTGTGTGGGGTAATAATGGCACTTGGACCTTAAACTGGCAGATAAATTATAAACACATTGATCTCGATCTATTAAACCTGATATCTCGGGATTTGGAGACAGTATTATCTCAAGTCACTCCTATTAGCGAAACTTGAAGCGAGGTTTTCATTTTGCCCATAGATATCCAGGTCATGGACCCCATTTTGAAAACGTTTTGTATATATGTATATTAATAGACCGAAAGGAAAAACCATCGATACAAACTAGCGAACTTCCTAGGGTGTGCAGCCTGGTATGGACTGCACAGCCACTAGCATTCGAGCACTAACATCAGGTCTTGATTGCACATCCTCTCATTCGACCGCCAAAACCAGACATAATTCGTGGGCCATTTATCACACATTCTCGCGAAAATCTCCATTTCCCTTCCGCTTGGTTGATGTAAAATGTTTCGAACATTGAAGCCTACTGCTCCCTCATCCGGGCAAACGTCCTTGCATACACCCATCCGGAGTGACCGTGCTGTGGACAGGGTAGGCGTGGCTCTGAAGCTCCATTGTACTCTTGAGGGGTCAACCGCTGAGAACCATTTGAAAACATAACTGTTCTAGGACCACAATTCTAGGCAAAGCATTTGCAGCCAGGGAACCTCAGGTATAAATGGATCTAGCATTTTCTCAATCCAGAGGCCCCAATCATCATCCCAGCGTAATGCACAAACAGCTAGGCAGTACTCCCAGTAACTTGGATACCAACCAGACTTCTCCCAGTCAAGAATGACAAGCTCCAAGGCCTGATTACCGGCAGTTGTGTGCTGGGGGTTGCTTCGAATCATAATATTTTTGCGTTGAACCATGAGTAAATGTTGGCTTGTGGTCATGGAAAATGTGTGGCAGACATTGGCGGTAAAAATCTGCTTTATAAGCAGGCCGGCCATCATATGTGTATTTCTGTGCCATTGCTTCATTGAGTGCAGCTTAGTGGCAAATGGACCATTGATTGTAGCTTCTGCATGCTGTGTCCAAAATATCTCATCAAGAAAGCATCGTTTGCCTATACTGCCATAGTAACCTGGTGATGGCAGCTGGCATTAACTCCTTATAGTAATCACACAGTTTTGCAACAATAGATTCCTTCTCCGCATATGTCAAACTTGCCCATAGTTTTGCAAGTGTCTCACCAGCAATATGCTCCATGACAATGTAGTTTTTACATGTTTGTGGATTTGAATACAGAGCATAAACTCGAGGCACAGGGATCTTTGTCATTTCCTGAACAAACAGCATGTTCTCTCCTTCAATAAGATTGACACCCTTCCCAAACTTCGCCACATAATGAGATCCCACCTTGGTGTGGATTTAATTGTTGGTTAAGAATTTCTCAGCCAGTCCGATTTATGCCCGCTCGTCTGCTTCCGGTTTTGATACCACGTTGGTGAAACTACAGAAATATCTTCGCAAGGTGCAATAGACAAGTGCACTTCCTCGGTTCTTCACTGACAGGACAATGCGACAACGAAATGTCTTTCGAGGTCTATCGGGTCGCCGATGCTGGTTTACCACGTGACCACCACGATATTTTCGTGGTAACAAATGACGATCAATCTGGCCATCGCGTCCAAGTGACGGGCAATACCTAAACTCCTACACATTATGTAAATAAAGGAAACTAGTTAACTATAGGAGGTCAACATCGTAAATCGATTTCCAGAAAACAAAAGCCAACCAACTCCCAAACGCTCAAGTGAGACTGCATCATCAGTTAAAGAATCAATCCCAAGTCCTAAACTGGCAGAAAGCTCTGCAAAGAAATAGCAAGACGATGCCGGACCAGGCGTGGAATCCATATAAAAGATGAGTAATTCAAATGCAAAAAAGAAACCTGTACCTGCCCCGTGTATTTGATCGTATCCCCGCCTCATATTCTATCTGCCAAGTAGTATTCCTCACAATAACCATCCATCAAAGTACGCCTTAAGTCATACCACCCCATCCCATATACCGTTCAATAAAACAACTAAATGCCATCACCACAAAACGCCCTCATTCCTCGCCCTTTGGTGCATCCCCGTTGACAAAACCAAGCTGCTGCGCTTTCAACCCTCCAATCTCCCTTTTTAACCTCAAATTCTCCTTTTTCACCCTAGCCACTTCATCTAGTGCTTCTTTCAATTGTGATTTGAGTGCCTCCTCACCAGCCCCTAGTCGTACTTCCTTAGTTACTTTACTAAGTTCAACATTGAATCGTTCATAAAGGGCGCTGTTCTCTGCGCTTGCTTCTCGATAGAGTTCGTCAAGTTTCTTAGCCCTCCTTTCGCTCACAAGGAGCGAGTCTTCAATATCTTTCTCGAGGGCACTTGTTCTTGATGACAATTCTGATAACAGAGTATTAACCTTGGCCTCGATTGAACGGGAACGACTGTGGAGAGTTGTGGTGGAGCTCGAAGTCGGCGGGGATGACGCGAGCGTTCTTGGAGTTCCTGGTCGTCGCCTTACCGGAGAGAGTCTGGGGGTAGATATTTCATCTGCCAGCGAAGAAATTTCAGCTTTTATGGCAGATTCCGCACTTGCAATAGCTTTTTTCTCATTCTGAAGACGTTCGCGTAACTACCCATTTTTGGAATGTTAGCAGAATACCTTCTGAAATGGTGGACTTAATAGAACATCCACATACCTTTTGGGGATTTTGCATTCGCAGTTTTGGGGTTCGAGGAATCGATGAAGATGACTGAGGTCTCCCGTTATACATATCCGTCGGGTTGGGTAAAACAACTCGATCCTTGCATATATTGTTTTCTAGGAGATGGAATAAAGGATAGGCCTTCCGAACGTCGTTTTGGGGCTGAGCTGGGAGTGGAATGGCTGAGTTTGACTTTCTATTTGAGACTTTATTCCCGAGCGTAGTTCTCGGTGTCGGGGGAGCATTCTCTTTACTAGATGATACTAGGGGTCGTGAAGGAGACGAAGTTGCAGGAACTATCTTTTTCAAAGTTTGCGGTCCAGTCTTATCGGCCTGCTGAAGCGGAGACGAAGGATCCAGTGAGGTTGTGGCATTCGGAGGGGAAGCCGGAGTAAGCGGGCGCCTCAAATCAATTGGAGGCAGCAAAGTTGAAACATTTGTGGCAGGCAAAGCTTTCAAATCAGACAACGAGCTTCGCCTCTTTTTCCTTATCGTTACAGGTTTATCCGTGGTGGGATGCTCACCAATAGATGCAAGTGTAGGAGCATTGCTGTGAGCACTGTTTGGGCGTAATGACTGATCCTCTGCGGATGCAGAAAAAATGCCATGTGCGAGAAGGCGTTCCCGTGACACAGGTCGCAACAAACTGTTTAAGCGCGAGTCGATGTCGATAGATCTAGATCGAAAAATAGATGCCTTTGAAAAACTTGATGGCTGAGAGTCTGTTTCTCCGTGTGCTTTGGATTTGCTAAGTGTTCGAATTATAGAACTAACTTTTCCTTCGCTCTCTGATTTACCACGGTCTCGAGTACTCCCAAAGCCAAACCTCTTTCGAAGAGAAGATGTGTTCGAGCTTATGGACCCATGGTTTGTCGATCCGTTATTCATAGAGTGAGCCCTGGAAAACGGGCTCGCATGGTCATTTAATAGAATCCCTTCAATCGGCGCACCGGGAGTGCTGCTTTCATCAAATAACCGGTCAAAATCCTCGACAAGACGATCAAGGAGCGAAATATGCTCCATGGCGTTTCCCTTATCAGTCAAAATTTCAGAGAAAGTTGCTGTAAGAGCACCGCGATCACCATCATTACCAGAAGCATCAAGCAGCTCAGCGAGCAATTTCACCAGCACTGTGAGAGCTCGGCGATTCTGAGGACTCATTTCTGTCAGGAACTGGTGGAAATAATTTTCAAAACCTCCGGGAGACATTGAATCAAACTTGGACTGTATGGGCTCCCACGCGTCTGGAGGAATTATGGGGCCAATATGTTCGTTCCAGGAATTCGCCATGAAGGTTTCAAATGCCACAAACAAAACGTCAACTGGAGATTCGGCAGCCAGCTGAATCTTTCCAGCATCCTCTAAAAGTGCATTGTAAAGCTCATTTATTGTGGCGGGGTCAGCCTGCCTCCGCATTCGAAGTATGCGACCAACAATATTCCCACTTCTCGAACGAATTGCAATAACGTAGGCAGAAAATGTCTCTTCTAGAGACTTAAAAATATCTGAAGTGCCCTCTCCCGAACTTACTCCGATTAGGGTGCCGCCGTTCCCCGTTTTGGGAGGAGTGGCCAGGGTATTGGAGTGGTCTAATGCTGGAGGAAGGATTTGCGGAATTTCTCGTAGAATAGGGGCAGGAAAAAGTGATCTGGGAGGTGGTAACGAGCCTTTCGGACTGCCGTTCCAAAAGTTTGATAGAAGTTTAGATGGGGAAGGAGGTCTAAATCCTCGCCCCGATTTTGCGTGCTCCAGAATGTAGCTGGCGATCGAACGAATAATGTTGAAGTTAGTATTTAAAATAGCTGAAGTAAGAATGGGATTCTCAGGCTGATGTAATGGGCGAAGGACGTTGTTAACTATTTTCTTCGTTAGCGATCATTAGCTTGGGGCTAAACCTTGAAAAAGCTGACTTACGTCGATTGGACAAAACTGAGGCAAACTCTTCAGCAGAAAAGGAATCTACTGAGGAGAGGCCCACTACAGATTCTGTCTCCATCTTGTACATGCCAATCCCAGACTGAGAGATCGAGGCGATAACCTCCACGCCCGGGTCGGCTCAACTCTTTCGACATAACGGTTTTTGTTCCCTCAGATATGAGTTTAACAGTAGAGGATAAGTATGGGCCACCAACGTTTTTTGGTTCATCCTCGAATACGGATATCAAGATGCCAATCTGAAGAACGCCCTTAACACTGCGAAGGCTCTCATTTGCTATGTTCACGGTACTCCTCTGAGAACCGTCCTTCGATTCGGGCCTTGGTGATTTCTTCAATCAAACGCCCAGCTTTACCCTCATAGTTTGACAAGAGTTCTAAAGCGTGCATCGCGGATGCAGAGCGAGAACGCTCATTCTGCACAAAGTTTCCCGCCGGGGTAAGATATAGGATACGGCCGCATACCGATTGGGAGCAGCGGAGGTTAGTTATCCGCAGTGCTTGTAAAAATTTAAGTTCGAAAGGCGCCGGTCCCTCATCATAGGGGACAACAGGAGGTTTGTCGAGCTCAGCATAAAGACCACGAGCGGTCATTCTGCTTTCAAATGCTTTAGATAGCAAGATCAAGTAGTCTCCATAAAGCAACAGAATCCCTGAATCTAAACTTTCTTTAGGTGAGCGCAGATGATAAGGCGGTGGTAAGTCATAGAAATCAACCGCGGTAATCAATCTTCCAGAAGGCATGCTGGCGGCAGGAAAGTCTTCAACTAGTCGCTGGAGTCGTTTCAGATCTCGGGAATTGTCCTTTGCAGAATGTGAATCTAGCGAGCAAATTTCTGTGATAATATCGCGAGCCTTAAGGAGTGTTTTAACAGCTGGGTGGACAGAGGGAAGTGCACTAGTCATAGCATCGATAAGAAGGCTATATCTAGGGAGGCGCTGAACGGGTTCCATTAATACTGAGCGCATCTTCTGCTCTCCAGTCTCGTATACTCTCTTAGAGAAACTTGATTGGTTATCATTGAGAAAGGAACTCAAAGTTTGAGAGAAGCCATGGTGAGCGTGCATGTAATCTCCATATGGGTTGGAGAATTTTGGGAACCATTCTAGGAGGGCATGGGCAAACTTGATAATGCCTATGGGATCACTTCTCCTTCCTGCAGCGTCCCTGCGAAATGACGACGAGTCGATGTGCGTGTCTCCTGACAGATCTTCAAGAGCATCTTTCTCCGTCTGTTCGAGTATCTCGCGGATTTCGGCCAAGAACCCCATGTTAACCTCAAGGATTTCTTTCAGGCAGGGAGGAAAAAGCTGCTTCAGTGCAGTCTCATCAGGGCTTGTACTTGTTGGTGGCTTATCGGCAGCTTTCTGGGAAAATCTTTGAATGATATTATGTACCAAGTCGTACATTTTTCCAACGTATCTTTCCTCAGTATCTACAGCTTCACACATGGCTAATCGGAGAGCCTCTTTTTGGGCGGCAGAGAACAATTTTGATTTTCTCGCGTTTAAGGGTTGAGAAGGGGCTCGCCGCAGTTTCGAACTAGGTAAGAATACCGGGTCGCCAAGATTTTCAACCAGTGAACTATACTTTCCATATTGGCTCGTGAGATCTCCTTGGGATTCGACTTCAACGTCGGAATTGCGGGAACCATTGGCGATTGCGATGGCACCAGGGGGTAAAACAAGATCCACATCAATCCATGGGACAATTCTGTCACTATATGCGTCTCTGAGATCGCGGATGGCATCTGTAGGGTCCTCTACCTTCGCCATTTTATTCGCTAACTCCGCAGCATGAAATTCGTCGAAGGCGTTTGGCAATCGCGCGGCCAGATTTCCAGATCGCGCAGTGCCTAGCAGTACATATCTGACCGGCTCAGAGAGGTCGCTAAAATATTTCAAAAGACAAACAGCTAACCCTCTGCAAATTTCATCGCCTTGCTTGTCTAGTGGAAGGTGGTTGACTGCAGCATAAAGCGGGCCTGCTGGAGATATTGTAAGTCGAGGGTAGCTCTGGACCCCACCAGGCGCGATAATGTGTGCTTGGAAACGCGAGCTCCGAACAGTGGAATTGGCTGTTACGACAGGACCGTGGAATATGAGAACTGACGAGAGAATAGGATCCACGGCATGGTAGAGTGTAAGTTGCTCGAGGGGTAGGCCCGCAACGGAAGTGGAAATGGAGGTCATGGTGGGGGAGGGGTGCACCTTCTACGCGTTGCGCCGGCGTAGATATTGAGCGTAACGAGGCGTCGTTTTCGACGGAAAGCGTATAGGACGATTTGGCAGGTGTAGTAGCACCGCCCTGCCAATTTATAGGGTGGGGATCTGTGTGGTTTGGCACAGCCTTGATCCTAAAGGGCCCCAAATGTTTTAAACATTGCAGAAGAATAAACAAACCTGAAGATGAGATCAAGGGCAACCATTTGATATTATGAACACATGGCCCTATAACCGAAAGGAATGTTGTTGCGAACCGGAAGGGAACCTTCCAGTGAAAATAAAGGACGAATGGTTGAACAACATCACCCGCTCTCTATTATCAAGCGGTCAGGGCAGGTAAGTATGGTGATTTGGCGCTCGGTCTGGATGCGCTGTTTACGGTCTTGTTTGTTGTCCGGGTCCTGCAGCTGTGATTGGCCCCAACACGCGGTTGGATGGCGTCACACGCGTCTATCGCTAGCTTACGTCATCCAACAATTTGAATCGTTTGATAACTAGTTACTCCGTAATAAGTTAACCTTGAGTGTTGGTTGGAAAGGACAGGACAGGAACAATCGCCTGTTGATGAAGCGGGCATAGAGAGATCCACGCATACATACCGTCTACGGATTTAATGACCATCCCTAATTATCGACTCCCAGCAAAATTTCATTACTAAGCTTGAGGTCAGTCATTAAATGTTATCTGTCGCATGTCATTAGAGATAGGAATAAAGCAGTGATGGATGGCAAAATTGGCCACTTCTCAAAATGCCTCCAGTGAACCTTTTATATCAAGCGTCTGCACGTAAGATGCAAATGAGATGCCTTGACCGGTATTCCTTAATGAATATGCAGAATCATCCAGTATCTGGCCCCGCTCATGACAGCGAGTACTGTGTATTTGTAAACATAAAGATAAAAATATCATACGAATGAAGAATACTAACCTCAATGGCCCACAATAATGCAGCTTTTCTCGTCCGGGCTACATAGTTTTCTACACACTCAAACAATTCTGAAAAGCTAGAACAAGAGCTCTGTTGATCTCAGGCCCTGTAAACGCTAAACCTGAAATGGAACTGCTGGAGCTCCACCGGGTTTATGTCAGCCGTTATTTTTGAGCCTGGTGAGGACAGCTACGAGTTTGCTCGACACCAGATCTTCATTCTCTTGCCGCTAGAATAAAAGTTACGAGATTTTTTTCTAGGAGCTGTGGGCTTATGGGAACTGTGAACATATGGTAATATGCCAAATGATTAATTGAACGGATGCCCATACATATAACGTCCAGTGGTCTGGTAAGCTAACACCCTCCCAGGCAGAGCAATATCAGGAAACTGTTCTAATATATGTTGAGTCGTGCAGAATGAAATATGACCATTGCGCTCGAGAGACTTAATGGTCATGATTCCCCTGGCATACTAGACCCTTCCACGTCTGGCTCGGTGACTCAAAATGCTCCAACCGATATACCAGATTTATACCAGAGTGGCAACATGAAAGGACGCAACACCATACCGATAGCGGTAAACCCTGTCGAGCTGGTGACGACAGAATGTATCACAGTCACCTCCTCGATGCGAAAGCATTCGAGATGGGCTCATTCGTCTGTGGCGGCTATCCTGAGCGGAGGTGGTGCTTCACGTTCTTACGAGCGCGAGCTTTCTGTCCCTCTCAATGTCTCCCTTGCGACGAAATCTCCGTCGACAATCGCCCCGACAAAATCTGGATCTGCGGGGGTTGAAGGGGAACACGCACTTGCGAGTAGATGGGGTCTCAGGGGGAAGAAAGGAAAGAGCTTGCAGGACAACCCGTTGATGTCTGCTTTTACGCGGTTACGTATCGACTTGAAGGACTGTAAAGATATTCGCGATTTTGATACCCCAGCTCTTCTACATCCATTCCTTCAGGTTATACGCTCATCGTCGACATCTGCTCCTATTACATCACTTGCATTGATCTCAATAACGAAGTTCTTTTCTTACAATATCATCAATCGAGATTCTCCACGCCTCTCCATGGCCCTTCAACTTTTATCAGCCGCTGTCACGCATTGCCGATTTGAAGCCACAGACTCTGCTGCTGATGAAATTGTTCTCCTTCGAATTCTCAAGCTCATGGAGGGTATGCTCTCTAGGACTGAGGGTGAGCTTCTGGGAGACGAAAGCGTCTGCGAAATGATGGAAACAGGACTGAGCATGTGCTGTCAAGTTCGACTATCAGAAGTCCTACGCCGCTCTGCCGAGATGTCTATGATAAACATGTGCCAAGTCATTTTCCAACGCCTTTCCCAATTGGATGTCGAAGATTTACCAGAGCCCAATTTGCCACAAGAAGAGCACTCGCAAATGGAGGCTGGAAATTTCAAGATGGATCCCTCTGTGGATGGCGATACTGTTACATCAACACATCATTCAAGCCTAGGCATGGATACCTCTACCCCAACAAAGGATCGTAGCAGTGGTGAAGATGATTCAGAAGCTACTTTCAATGGTGACGCTACTACCAATCAGCCCGCGCCGCATGAAAACATGTCCCCTGAAGTTAAACCGTATTCATTACCTTCAATTCGAGAGCTGTTCCGGGTTCTTATTGACTTATTGGATCCACATAATCGCCAACACACAGACACTATGCGAGTCATGTCATTAAGGATAATCGATGTTGCTCTTGAGGTGGCGGGGCCTTCAATAGCGCGTCATCCAAGTCTTGCGCAACTTGCCAAAGATGACTTGTGTCGTCATCTATTCCAACTCGTGAGGTCTGAAAATATGGCTTTGTTAAATGGATCTCTTCGAGTTGCAGGAACGCTACTCTCTACCTGTCGTAGTGTCTTGAAATTACAGCAAGAACTTTTCCTTTCGTATTTAGTCGCGTGTTTACACCCAAGAGTAGAAATACCAAGGGAACCTGGGATCGATCCAAACCTCTATTCAGGTGTTCCACAAGCACCGAAATTGGTGAAGCCCTCACCATCACCATCACAAACCAGCAGTGGCCGTTCAACTCCAGTTCCTGTGAAAGATCGCCAAAAGCTTGGAATGGAAGGCGGGTCTCGGAAGCCTGAAGCGCGAGAAGCGATGGTGGAAAGCATAGGGGCATTAACACGGATTCCAAACTTCATGGCAGAACTATTTGTGAATTATGACAGCGAAGTCGACAGGGCTGACCTTTGTGAAGATATGGTTGGGCTCCTGTCCCGTAATGCGTTTCCTGACTCAGCGACTTGGAGTACCACAAACGTGCCGCCATGATGCCTTGACGCCCTATTAGGGTACGTGCAATTTATTGCTGAAAGGCTAGATCAGCCTCCTAATTACGACAATCTGCCGGACCCTGCACGACTGAGGAGCCAACGTCAACGGAAAAAGATCATTATCCAAGGCGTTGCGAAATTTAATGAAAACCCCAAGGCTGGAATCGCATTCCTCGCCTCCCATAAAATTATAGAAGATCCAGATAACCCTCATCTTGTTGCGAAATTCCTCAAAGGCACAAGTCGAATATCCAAAAGGGTGTTGGGAGAATTTATCTCAAAAAAATCTAACGAAGCCCTTCTTGACGAATTCATTGGTCTTCTCAACTTCGATGGCAAACGGGTAGATGAAGCGCTACGGGACCTCCTGGGCTCTTTCCGCCTGCCTGGCGAGGCGCCTCTTATTACCAGGATTCTAACTGTATTCTCGGACAAATACATCACCAAAGTAAAACCAAGTGGTGTGGCGGATAAAGATTCGCTATTCGTCCTAACGTATGCCATCATCATGTTAAACACCAACTTATATAATCGAAATGTCAAGCAGCAGGATCGAATGTCGTTCGAGGGTTTTGTAAAGAATCTGCGGGGAGTCAACGGCGGGAACGATTTCGACACTGATTTCCTTCAAAGCATATACACTTCTATCCAGCACAACGAAATTATATTACCGGACGAGCATGAAAATAAACACGCATTTGATTATGCCTGGAAAGAGCTTCTCATGAAAACGGTGGAAACTGGAGAATTAGCTGTCTTCGACTCTAACGTCTTTGACGCAGAAATGTTCCAGGCGACCTGGCGACCAGTGGTGGCAACACTCTCATATGTTTTTATGTCTGCCTCTGATGACGCAGTCTTCTCCAGAGTCGTCATCGGTTTTGACCAATGTGCCAAGATCGCAGCCAGATACAATCAGACTGAAGCATTGGATCGCATTATATACTGCCTTAGCTCCATAAGTACCCTTGCACCAGACACTCCCCCCAATACGTCTCTCAACACCGAAGTTCAAGCCGGGAAAAAGAGTGTTATGGTTAGTGAGCTTGCAGTAAAACTAGGCAGGGATTTTAGAGCACAATTGGCCACTGTGGTATTGTTTAGAGTGCTGATGGGGAATGAATCCATCGTTCGAAAGGGGTGGACTCACATTATCAAAATATTGCATAACTTGTTCATAAACTCGCTCATCCCCCAGTTCGAGAGTATGAAACCGAAGCTGGATGTCCCTCCAATCCCACTCCAACCCCCATCACAAATCATCGACCGAGATGGGCGAGGTAATGACAGCGGGCTACTTTCAGCCTTCACGTCGTATCTCTCAAGTTACGCTGCGGACGATCCCCCCGAACCTTCTGACGAGGAGCTTGAAAATACCCTGTGCACGGTGGACTGCGTCAGCGCTTGTTCCATTCCTGAGATTCTTACAAATATAAGGTATGTTAAACTCTGCGCAATCTTAACTGCTCTGTTCTAACCTTTATAGCTTCATGCCTCTGGAGTCTGTTGTTTCTTTAGTCAATGCTCTGCTATCGGATCTTCCGGACACAAGCCCAGCCGTTATTGTTGTCAAACCTGAAAGGCCTCCTCCCAATGCATCTCGATCTCCAAGCAGTAAAACAGACGCTGATCGACCAAACTACGATCCTGGGATGATATACGTCCTTGAGTTGGCTACAATTCTAACTATCAGAGACCAAAATACTATCTGTGAGTTAGGCGAAACTCTGACCGGCGCGTTACAAAATATTGTTCGAGACTTCAAGGGCTTCCATTCTCTTGTAGTTTCTCGAGTAATATCATATCTCCTATCTCTGCTTTGCCATGCTTATGTATGTTGAAATTCCCCCAATCAGTAATATGAGATATGTCCGTGTAATTAATATCATTCAGGAATACTCCTTTATGCGAGTGCCGGTTGTCCTCCATGCTATCTCCGCCTTGGATCAAAATATTCTAGAAAATTCAGCCGTTACTATCATCAAAGGTCTTTCCTACTGCATCACAAGTGCCGCTCCTCTCAAGAGCGAAATTACAAAATCACCAGATTTCTGGTCGATATTGCAGCGGTTACATCGACATCAGGAAGGCGCTCCTATGGTTTTCGATCTTCTTGAACATATTGTGCATTTCACACCGCCCGTGATTTCAGCCGACAACTACGAATCTTGTGTAGTCCTTGCAAACGATTTTGCAAGTGCAGGGAGCCTTGCTGCTGTGTCTGACCCAAGGAGGGCTTTGTCAGGAAAACGATCCATACCAGTGAAGACCCCTAAAGCACAGTAAGTCCTCTGCTTCTTTCCCTCTTTGGCACCACATATTCAATACTGACGCTAACCCGACCTAGGGATAATCCGTTGGCACAACGCGGAATTAAAGCAATTGGCCTTATATACCACTTGTCAAAACGAGTACCAGATCTCATCCAACAGTCTCACCTTGAAAGAAATGAAGGTACGTGGAGGGATTTCTTAGTATTTTCTCCGCATGTTGGTTCTGACGTATTTTCTTCAGCATGGGCTGCATACTGGTCACCAGTATTCAACGCACTGACCACCCAATGCCTAAATCCTTGCCGCGATATTCGACATCAAGCAATCTCGGCACTGCAACGATCGCTGTTGTCGCCTGAACTTGCGTCGACAGATCATACGGAGTGGATCGCGATTTTTGGAGAAGTCCTATTTCCTCTCATTCTACGACTTCTGAAACCTGAAGTGTACCAATCCGACCCTATGGGAATGAGCGAAACCCGAGTCCAAGCAGCAACCCTCGTGTGCAAAATCTTCCTTCATTATCTGTCCTGCTTTCGGAATGGGAG
>NW_001813981.1:1863905-1866017 GCF_000149585.1 Histoplasma mississippiense | reverse complement strand
ATTTTGGACCGCATGATGAACAGCGGTCAAGGGGATAGTCCTTGTGAGTTCTCTTATTGTTCGGAGTTGCCGTGATCCTATTCGCCATCCTTCATGGGTTTCTGAAAGCTGACAGATTTGTTTTGGTTATAGGAGGAAGCGGTACCTGAAAGCTTGAAAAACATACTCCTCATCATGGCGGATGGGGGTTATATAGCTCCACCTACGGAAGACCCGTCGAAAGAAAAGATTTGGGTGGAGACGCAGAAGCGCCTGGATCGGTTTCTTCCTAACCTCTTCGCTGAGATACCTTTCAAAGCGGAAGTGCAAAAACCTCAACCACCACAAACGCCAACACAGCAGGAGCCAACATCTTCAATCACCCCTCCTCAGCTACAGCCTCAACCTGACCATGAAGAGAGCCATGGCCATCCCACAGCCAATGAGATATTGGCCAAGACTGATGTTTTGGACGCTGTCGACTAAGCCAAGCCAGGGTGTTTAGATGTTTTGCCACCTGGGTGATTGAGAGTGGGGACTGTTCATGCTGTTGTATAATGAGTCGATCATTGCAGTCTTACCTCATCTAGACAACTTCGAGTCATTTTTGTTATTTTATCCGAAACCTGGGCATTCCTCTAAACACTCTGTACTTACCTCACATCATTTTAAGTTCTTTATAGAGAAAGGAAGATAGCCACTCTCCAGTGGTCTTCTTCTCTTGCCGCGTAGATGTCTTGCTTTTCTGCCGCCGAGTTGCTAAACAAGCCACCCTCAGTCAGTCATCCAACGGTTAAGGGCTGCCAACTCAGCCACAGCCCCGCTAAGCTGCACATGATGCAAGAATCCATGTCAAGCAAACTTTACTAGCAGATCGTATTGGGAAACGTTCCAGGAAGTGGCAGCGTAGTAGCGGTTGATCAAAGTCCCAAGCCTGCCTCAGTCACGGCATATCCTCCCCAACCATGTATGAAGCTGAAGATCAAATATTTAACTCACGAACCACTTCAATCCCTATTGCTGCCAAACCTTCTTTCAACTCGTTTTCCAGCGTGTCCAGACAGTTTCACAGTTTAAACACGCCTCTGTCGATCCCTTCCATACATCCTAAATGATTCATCT
This sequence comes from Histoplasma mississippiense, assembly GCF_000149585.1. NCBI lineage: Eukaryota > Fungi > Ascomycota > Eurotiomycetes > Onygenales > Ajellomycetaceae > Histoplasma > Histoplasma mississippiense. The sequence continues at coordinate 1,864,916 of NW_001813981.1, read as the reverse complement.
CAATTGTTATTCGACAGTTTGAAGAGAATTCCCAGATTGAATGACAGGGAAATAAAAGCTCCAGGACGACATCACAACGCATTAACTCCACATGCTTCTTATCCGCCCGCCTCCTCGCCGCTCGTACTAGTTGACAGTATGACTCATAAGCTTTTCTGAGCGCTTCCAAACCCAAAGCTCAGCGGCAGTCAAAAAAGGGTTCCCAGCGGGCTGTTTTGCCTTTTCGAGGCCAGGCGCGTCTCTCACTCTCTTTTCTTTTTCCACCCCGCAGGCATGATGGCTCCAGCGGGACCATCAACCATGTGTCACGTTCTTGTTCTGGTCCAGCGAGGTGTCTTGGTTCGGCATGGTGCAACTTGTTGTGTGTAACGCGGGCTGTTGTTACGTGTATTTGAGTGTCCTTGTTGGTCAGCTCCGTATCATGGAACCGCTTGGTTAGTTACCTTGGCTTCTTGGTCCTCTTGCGGTAGCTGAGTTTGGGATCTTTGTATCTTTTTCACCCAAAGTCCATTTATTTTATCATTTCTCGCCTCCGAGTTGGTTATTTATGAGTATAAAGCTATCCGAGTCGCCCCCCAACGCCCTTATATAAGTTAAAGCATATAGCTTTTTCCATATCCACCTTAAATAACAATAATAACCAAAAGCATCCGTATTCATTTCCTCGCATATATCTGATATTATTCAACGATCAAAAGACATCGCCCAGCGCACATCTCGAGACTTGATGGCTAGTATTGACCCTCACACGACTTCCGAGATCTCATCGAGGGCTGCTGGTATGGTTCTCCGCTTTCTCAATACAAGAGGCATCAACTCTCACAACGCAGATAAGCTAACAAACAAGTAAACGTCCAGAAAATGTCGACACCACCATGGAAGGGAGTATTACAATCTACCAAAAGCGAGCCTGCGCAAAGGATAAGCGACCCGATCGCCAACCACCGGGACGCATGACAATGATCCACTTGACAGATATGTATCTACCGAGCCAGATACTGGCACTTCTCC
>NW_001813981.1:1859103-1863131 GCF_000149585.1 Histoplasma mississippiense | reverse complement strand
TCTCCCCTTCAAAGGAAAATGTTAAAGTAAGACCGCTAACTCGAAGACATAATTTCAGCTACTTTCAAAACCTTCTCTCATAAGAAATTTTTCCGAAGAAAATATCCCAAATATCTTCAGCCACGTATGGTCACTTTTTTTCGAAGGCATAATGGGATTTTTCTTTTTAACTTCAACTGTCCCAAAAAACCCTCTCACATCCTGTCTGACCTCCGCGATTAGAAGTAGAGGGTGAGAAACGAGACCCTGGAACAGGACTACCTCTATCCATGGTATACTACTTCTTGTTTTTTATTTCCCCTCCGCAGCAGTTGAGCCCCTAAGTTTCATGTGCTGGTTGGTAAGTATTGGGAATACAAGAACCCCCATCCCGCCTTGTTCAATTAATGTCGCCAAGCAAGCCTGAAAAAACACTCGCAGACTCGGAGTCACTCTACTCACAAGGAGCCAGGACGGTTTCCAGAGTGCCCCGTAGAGTAACGATGGGTCAACCAATCGCCCTCTGAAATATTAATCAGGTTATACCTTCTGTAAATCCGTGGACATGGACCTTATCAAACGTAGAAGTGCCTGCACAAGTTGCTCCCAGAAAGGTGTTCGGATAACAGATACGATGTAGGAATTGATAAAAACACACAGAGATGGAAAAGTCAACTGCTCATATTGCTCTAATACATATTTGCTTTCTGAAATATGATCATGCAAATTGATTTTATATAAAGGAAGGAGAGAGGCAAGGATGGAAGAGAAGATTCAAAAATATGTTCAATCAAGAAGAAATGGCAAGTCGCCCACCCCAAGTCTATTCACCCCACGAACACCGACAAACTCCAGTGGGAAGAAATAAAAACTTTTTCCCCGTCTCTCTATCTCCTTGCCAATGTCATTTTGCAGCTGGCTGATCCCAAGTTGAAAAGGGGGAACGCCAAGGCATTGACCTAGGCTAAATTGTAGACTATGTGGCTGGGTCGGAATGCGGAAGCGAGCAATGAAATAAGAAATAATACAAAGGGAAAGCAAATTTGTCAAGGACCGTGGGGATGGAAAGAGTACATTTTAAAAAGAAAACAGATCGAGATAATGGTCGGAGTTGCAACTTATAAAGCCGTTCCCGGATGCACCTAGTGACACAAAAGAAATTCAGCATGAAAGAGGGAAGTGGCTAACATATAGTGTATTCATTGCGCGAATGCAGAGCTGAGTCCGCGTAAAGAGATAACAGGTAAAGCTGAAATGTGGTGGGTAAATGAGACAATAAAGGGGTATCTCTGTGTTAGGTTTCTTATGACACTTTCTTAACCTTCTCCATTCATGTCTTCATCGAGATCAATAGCATCAGGGTTTGCAGGAACTTGCTGCTGTTGTTCTTGTTGTTTGTTACCATTAGTAGGCAATGGCCTGTTTCCTCCTTCCGGTCCGGTGCTTGCGGGAACAAAACCCATGGGTGCTCGAGCTTGTCTTTCCAACGCTGCCATCGCATCAGCACGGTCTTGGCCCTCCTCTTCAGCCCCCGCAGCGTCTTTGACAAGTTGCTTGCTACGAGCAATGGCTTGTGAAGCAATGAAGTTGACGTCGGTACTGCAAGGTTTAGTATTAGTTTAACGTGTAAAACAAACGTGGAGCAGTCAAAAAGGGTAGCGGGATTGAAGGTAAAAACATACTTGTACTGGGCCTGGACACTTCGTTTGATGCGCAACATTTCCTTAAATGTATCTTCGTTGCCATGCTGAACTTCGAACGCCTCCCATTTTTGCCAGAACCCGGCATTGGTACGCGGATCACAGAACTGAGATGCATGGCCGTAAATGGCACGAGCTCTATCAATCTCACCCAGACGACGCTCCATCTCAGCAAATTTGAGGCACATTTCCTTTGCCTCGTTGTCCGGCAACGCTGTGATGGCGCGCTCGTAGATAGGGCGCGTTGATGTCAATCCGAAGTTGGAGGCCGATTTCGTGATGTAGAAGTTGAACATTTCAAATCTGTCGGAGTCAGCGACCGCACGAGTTGCGCGTTCGTATATTCTCATGGCGTGTCGAGCAAGCCCTCTTTCTTCTTCTAGATTGCCATACATCAAGTAGAGAGGCTTCGCAAACTGGGGTGGGCATCCGTCAACGGCTTGTTCGAACAAGTCTCGTAATCGTTCGATTGAGATTTTGCGATCCACAGCCTTGGTTAAATATAGATTCCACAATTCGAAGGCAACGGGGTAGCTGAAGAGGTCAAGGCCCCGCTCGTAAATTTTAAAAGACTCCTCGAAGTAATTATTTTCTTCCAAGAGGTTCGCATAATTAACGACCGTTTGTGGTGTTGCAATTCGCAGTTCGAAAATACGTTCATACACTTTCTTCGTTTCTTCGAGAGTCCCAACGCTTTCGACAAGGTCGACATAAAAACTCCACAACTTCCAGCTCTTGTGGATCCGTTGTTGGGGTGAGAGAGTTTCATCAAAGTAGTCTACCGTAGATCGCTTTGGAGCCTGTGTCGCTTTTGCCATGATGTCCACGGCTCTGTCAAAGTTTTCGCTGCGCAATTCCATCTCAGCCCACTCGCACCATGTTTCAGCCAGTTCGGCCACCGTTTTGAAAGGCACCTTGACGGCCTTGTCCATAATTACCCTAGCTGTATCGAGATCTCCACCCTGTTCATAAAATTTCGCATAGTTAACCCAAAGCTCGTGGAACTTGCCATGGGCTTTCTTAGGATGGATAGTTGCAATGGCCTTCGTGTATGTTTGAACAATTTCGGCTTTATTATCACCCCACAGCGCTACACGTTTACTCCATTCGATCACATTGTTGGGATTCTGTCTGAGAAGCACATCGTTGACGAGGAAAGGTCGGCGATCCATGAGTTGTTCAAATCTCAGCATTCGAAGGTCTAGATCGAAATCGGCGGCCTCATCAACTTTTCCCTGGTCAGATCGTAAAGCTGCCTCCTCCATCAGATGTCCTATGATAGATTCTTCAAATTCCACATAGGCATCGAATACCAGAGTAAAATCCCGAACAGTCATAACGGTTGTGATCCCTTCCTCGAAAATATCTCTCGCCTTTTCGAAATTTCCGCGGGTAATCCAATAGGTAGCCAAGCCAGCCCATAGCTTTCCCCTCTGGTCAGCGAATCTATCGATTCCACTGCGAATGATCAAATCGACATCAATACCAATCTCAGGGCCGACTTCAATATCCTTTGCTTTGTTGACAAGTAGCTCAGCCATATCAGTCCACAATTGAAACTGGCTTTTCCCGTTCTTCGACTGAAATATAGGATTATCTAGAATTTCCATGTACTTCTTCACGGCTTCGGTGTATTTACCCATCTCAACCAAGATATCGATATATTCTTCGGCGTTCTCGGGATGGACTTGCATGTACCTACGCCAGATTTTTATCGCAGTGTCTCCAGACGCTGAGTAAGCGAAGGCCTTGTAAAGCTTCCAAATCCGATTATGCTGAGTAACTGGTAGCGCGCGTAGTGCCCTATCGAAAGTCCGGCGGGTGTGTGTGATCATTGGCTGCTGAAGTAGAAATGTGAGAAACATCTCCCATATTCGCGGCATCTTATTGAGGAGGATGACAGCGCGTTCGAATAGGCCATTGACTTTGAGATATTCCGCTCGATGAATCGATGGATTCCGACCTCTGAGGTGCTTCATACGGAATTCAAGATACTAAGAAGAACAAAAAGGAGCACAAAGTGAGCTGGTATCCGACATTGAGGGAGTGTAAGCTGAGCTTACCATTTTCCACAATTTATATGACCTGGGCAGTTGCCTGCAAGCCCGTTCCATGACCTTTATCAACGTTATTAGCCACCTGAGTTACTCTAAGAGGAGATGGAGATATAAAATGTGCACGTACAAAGGCTTGTTCATAGGAATTGCCTTGCTGGTGCTTGAATTCAATATAAGACAGCCAGGGCGTAATGCTGTGCGGGTCGCGCAGAATGTCTTGTTCATAGACAGTATCATCATTCCCCTTAAAAGGATTAGCAAAATTCAGATCCATGGACCGAGAAAAATGTGG
>NW_001813981.1:1852093-1859003 GCF_000149585.1 Histoplasma mississippiense | reverse complement strand
TCTCACCACCCACAAGAGCGTGACCCTACCCGTGGGGGGCGCTGCGTTGATATACGAAGAGACGGACTGCCCCTTGAACACAGAGTCATTGCTGGGGCGTGGGTTGAAGAGATGTCGTTTGTCGCCGACGATGTTGCCCTAGCTAGGTCGTGTCGGGTCACATGACTGGGCGAGGGATGCCAAGGCTTTCTCTCTTTTATTAGAGCGACCTAGCCAGATGGTCCAAGCGTCCTGGGCGCCAACTTGGGATGACGAACTGCATTTGGACACAGCAAGGACAACTACTCAGTCGAAACAGCTAAATGCAAGTTGTGCGGCCTCATTTGCGGGCCGCATCCTATCAACTCTCTTTACAATGTCTGGAACAGGGGTATGCTTTATTCCACGCCTTGCTCTTGCGTATATGCTCATCATTAATTTGTTCTTTAATCGTTTCAGGACCGGGAAGCTGTCTTTCCAACCCGGCAATCGCTGGGATTAATGAAGGGGAAGCTGAAGGGCGCGGAGACAGGGCACAGTCTTCTGAAAAGGAAAAGTGAAGCTTTGACTAAGTGCGTTCCATAGCAAATGATATCTTTTATTATGTTCTGTACTAATCTTTATTTTCACCCACGAATAGGCGGTTTCGAGGTATGAAACGTTTGAAGCCCACATCTTCCTACCTAGTCTAATGTCATATATTAATAGAAATCACCAAACGAATCGATGAGGCAAAACGGAAAATGGGTCGCGTTATGCAGATAGCGGCCTTTTCCCTCGCAGAAGTTACATATGCTGTTGGAGGAGATATCGGTTTCCAGGTCCAGGAATCTGCGAAACAGGCACGGTTCCGTGTACAGACAAAACAAGAAAATGTCTCTGGCGTAATGCTGCCTCAGTTTGAGAGCATAACGGCAGAGGGCAGCAATGATTTTGGTCTGACAGGCCTGGGAAAAGGAGGGCAACAAGTCCAGCGCTGTCGAGAGACATACTCAAGGGCCGTTGAAACGCTCGTCGAACTAGCTAGCTTACAGGTACAGCCTCGTGACCAACCCCCCAACAATCATCTTCTCGACCATGGCAAACAACTGACAAGTGTTATACGATATTTTTTAGACGGCGTTTGTGATACTAGATGAGGTCATCAAAGTGGTGAATAGACGAGGTATATTGCCCTAGCTGCGTTGTTGACTCGGTTAAGTTGCTAACTATAACTCATCTCAGTCAATGCCATGTATGAAGCACCCTTCTCTCCTTCGGTAAACTGACAGTCAGACGTCACCCTAAGTTACCCTGTACTATTGGGGTACTCTAATATTCCTTTTCGGGTATGGTTTATATTGGTTTGAAGGGAGGATTAATATCTAGCTGGATACATATAGTGAACATGTTATTATCCCCAGAACTGAAAATACTATCAAATGTAAGTGGCTCAAAGTGAAAGTAAATTTCATTGCAGATTACTTACATTTCACTAGACATCAACTCAGAGTTAGACGAACTCGACCGAGAAGAGTTTTACCGACTAAAGAAGGTAACTACAATTAACCCGAACATGTGCCAGACTGGAATAAACTAACCCGCCATCAACTTGTTAGGTATCGAACAAAAAACAGAGAGACACGACAGCCGCTGATGCTGAAATGAAAGCCAAACGAGAAGCAGCAGAAAAAGCTGAAATAGCAAATTCACAGTCAACGGATACCACTGCACCTGCCGATTTGCTTGGAGAACAAGGGGATCAGGATATTATTTTTTAGTTGCAACGCTTTTTGGACCATTGTATAATTTCCATGCGTATTGCTTGTAGTACGATATATGTAGTAATTTTCTTTTCTTTTATACAATCATAAACTTGGCATTCATAATATATTTTGAGATAAAATAATAAGAAAAAAGAAAACTCAGGAGCGCATTCTCCCACTCATAAAAACCAAACGCCAAAAGAACATAACACAGCCATCTCACAAAAGCGCATTGCAGATTCCCATCGAAAGCAGAAAGTATAGGGTAAACATAGGACGAACAAAGTGAATAAAATCCCTTACTGCCTCTGGTACGTCACCCGAATAGGTTTCCCATTCTCTCCCAACGGCATACCAGATGTAGCCTCCTTGGCGCTGATAGCACCAGTCTCTGCTTCATATTCCACGAACGCAATTCCTTTCCGGCCTGGTACCATACGCACTTCCTTGAAGCCCTCGAATCTACCAAAGACTGCAGTAAGGCCTTCCTGATCTAACGAGTCAGGAATCTCCCGCAAGAACAGAATCTTATTAGGAGGTAGGTATTCGTCTGGTATAACAGGAGCAGCAGCGGCGTTGGAAGGCTTCAAGCCGGTACCTCTGGTGACCTTTGAGGGGCGGGTTTCCGCGCCTCCTGGCGCCGCAGCTCCACGTTTCAGCTTCTTCTGCGCCTCGAGCGCTTCCTGTGCTTGTTTTCTCTCTGGTTGTTTGAACAAGTGGGAAGAAATGCAAAAATCAGCCACCAGCTACATGTATACAAGACAAAAAAACAAAAGACTGACCCTTCTCTGCTAACCGCTTCCGTTTATGGGCCTCCAACTCCGCCTCCCCTTGTTCCTTCAGCACTGTCGCATCGCTTCGGGTCTTCGCATAGTCCAACACCATGGGTTTCTCAAAGAGCTCAAACCCATTGATCTCCTCAATCGCACGCGTGGCGGAGTCTACATTATCAAAGACGACAAATGCCTGACCCTTTGCTTTGAGGTTTGTCTTCGCGACAATATCGATGATGTTGCCGTATTCGGAGAAGATTTCGGTTAACGCCTCTTTGAGGGACTCGATTTTGATTCTTTCTTCAAGATTACGGACCTGCACACATGGGAATTGCGATTTTCCCTTTGGTTAGCCTTCCAACATGTATTTATGTTGCGTCTGGGAAATATTTTGCTCTTTCTTCTAACGTACATAGATGCTAGAGAGAATAGCAGAACGAGGTCAAGGTCAGTAAAACTTGTATAAATCAAGGGCTAGGGTGGCCGAACACGCACGTCGAATTGGGGGCTACGCCAGACGCCGTGGCAGCTACGGCTGCCATGATGAATGAAAATTAGCGCTCCTGAAGCTGTCGATTGGATCTTGTCAAAACTGGGAGAATCGAAGCAACGCGATAAGCTACTTGAGATGTTCGTATTGGATTCCAGGGCTTCGGCCGAATAGTCGGGCCGTGATGTGTAATTCTTAGTGCATCAAAGTTGCACCGCTCTTAACGTAAGAACAGCATCATTGGTCTAGTGGTAGAATTCATCGTTGCCACTCAACTCTGGAATCTCGGTTCCTGATTGGTGTGATTCGATGAGGCCCGTGTTCGATTCACGGATGATGCATTACGTAGTCTTTCTATCTTTTCCCCCTTTTTTCCTTTTTTTTTATTCATCAAGATTCATAGTATTTTGGTCGGTGTTTTTCAATCCATGCTATTTGCGGGTACAATAATTCCCCATTGTTCATTGTTTGGTGAATGTTATCAGTTGATATAAATATATATCTCTGCCATCCTCATACCCAAACAAACTACCAGTAAAATCATCCCATGGTTAATTATCGATTAACACACATATCCATTGCCTGAGTTAATTGTAAATATGGACATAGTGGGAAATAGTCCTTATATTCCTGTGACCGCTATTCATACGTAGCTATTGAGAGATATCATTGGGACGAGGAGAAAGAACCAGTCGCAAATTATCAACCTTCGCTTTCAATTGCTTTGGGGGACTTGACCAGTCTTCGCCTTTCATTTCCTCAATATGACTCTCCATGTATAAACAGTCCGCGGCAATGGTTCGGATCTATTCGTGGTTAAAAATAAGAAAAGCAACGCAGTGGGAACAGGGCCCCCTGGTAGGAGCCGGGGGAATTTACCTTAGGATACGGATGCAACAGCATCCCCGTCAGCTTTTTCATGACGTCTCCCCTAACAACATTCATCCTCCAGAGGAGTGCATATACTTTTATCGCAGCTTCAATCCGGGCCATATTGGCTGATTTAAAATGGAACTTTTGAACCGCAACGAAGAGATTTTGGTAGCTGTGAGGATAAGAAGGTAAGAAGGGGAAAAGACAACCATTAGCAAGATCAGCATTGCTACTGAATATAGAGTGAAATACTCACTTGATATTCGGATCAGGGGAATTATGCAAGAAGCAGTTGTCAAGTAAAAATGCAATCATTTCTACAGCTGGGATAGCATAACGATCGTCATCATTATCGCTTTCCAGTATCGAGAGCCAGTCTTCGATAAGTTTAGCGCATATATTTTTTTTTTGCTCATCGTTCTGGTTATTTATGTATTGCAAAAGCGCGAAGCGGGCGGATCGGACTACTACTTCGGTACCGGTGGTAGCGGACGTTACCATGCCTTTAGAGAGCGAGTGACGAAGCCAGTCAACTTGAAGTAAGTCGCAAAGTTGTAAGAAATAGTCTGCCGTAGAGACTTCGCTGAAATGTTCAAATTTCCTAAGGAAATTTCTGTTAGGACCGTGTGCTTTTTGAAAAGAAAAATTTTTGTTCTTTTCTTTTCTTTTCTTTCTGGAAAGATCCCTGGGCCTTACTTTGTTAGAGGAGGCAAGTCCGTGGATGTCTCCCAAAATGTCTTTAAACATTTCCACGCGTGAAAGCGGACTTTGTCAAGTTTTTCTGCGGCGAGGCGTACAACACAGCTCACCAAGTCCTTCAGGTAGACAGGTGCTGAGCCAGGTGGCACTTTCGATTCAAGAGTGACATTAACTGCCTCGATCGCCTCAAGCCTGATGAACGAACCAACATCACCCCTTCGGTCCGTTGTGTAGTCATTAAGAAAGGCCTTGAAGTGCCCAGCAAGGGATTCTACATCATCTATCGCATCCTAGCATATCAGCCAAAAGCTCACAATATATATATATATGAAGGAATATTGTTATCATACCTATATCCGGCAACACACCACTAGCAAGACATTTCACAGCCGACGACCGTTTAGCGATTTTCTCTTCCACCCCGGTACAATCGATGAGCTTATCTATAATCAACTGTCTCCCTTCCCCAGCCGTCGGCATCCGTTTGAAAACAGCACCCAATGCTGCAATTTGCCCGCGCCCAGTCTCTAACCGCCAGTTATCCTGAATATTGTTGAACCATTTTTGCACAACCTCCAACTTTTGAGAGTTAGGAAGTAGTGGGAATAAGCACGAAGCTGCTTGCGATGAGGCCTCAATCGGAATATCATCTGGTCGAAACATACATAACAGCAAGACCTCGATGACTTTATCAAGCAATCGAGCAGATGGGTGGGGGAGCGTAGGGTGGACATCATTTTGTTGCTCCTCGGGCCCGCAGGAGCGAGAAAGAGAAGAGATAAGATATGCGCAAGCCTCAGCAGTGAGGTCAGGGCGTAGAGTATGATGCGTCAGGACGTCCGCTGTTGGGGCGATAGTAGAGTCAAAGATAGTCCCCCAAAGATCAGTAATTTGAGCCACGACCTTTTTGGTATACTCGGGCGAACAGGATTTGCCACCTCCGTGGTTCCTATGCCTGATGAAAGCATCAATAGTAGCAGCAATAGATAAAAATAGGCCATGTCTTGCCTCAACAGCCTGTAATGGTGTTGTAGAGAGCTGTTGTATAAGTCGCTCAAGCATTATGCTCAAGGACTTGTAGGATTCCTGAAGGCTTAAATCACCGAGGACGCGAGCAGCAGTTCGTCGCGACTCTGCATCAGGAGAGCCGATGCCCCTCCACTGTAAGAAGCCATTCACGAGGGGTTTCCAGTACAAAGTTCCTATATTTGAAGCCCCTGTTGCAACATCGATCATCGCCCTCGACCTGCGAGCAACGGCATGATAATCAACAACCTGAATCAAAGGAATGCCTTCGAAAATTGCATCTGGATGGCGACCAACAAGCTCCTGCAATGCAGCAGAAGCGCCTCTTCGAACATTTCCCGAGGGATCTAAACATGCAGCACAGACAAGCTCTATCACAAGAGCTTGCAACGTACTCCCATCTTCCTGGTTTGTTGTCACCTTCAGCTCCTGGGCGTCGAGGTCCTGTAGTTCGCTAGTCGTGTACTTCCGAGCTAAAGCCCATATTCCAAAGCATGAAGCATCTCTAACATTGGTTCCGACTGAACTACCCGTCGATGACCGCTGCTCGAAATCTAGTCCAGATACTAGTGACTGAAGCACTTGAGGAAGCAGGGCGGTTGGTGGCGAGCGGCGGTATAGTAAATGCGCAAGAGTGAGGATCAGACCCTGCCACTTTTGAGGGCATACGGCGCTTATGTTACGCTTCCGTAACTTAACGTCGACATTCTGGGCTTCAGATGGTGTGATTAACGTGCCATCCTGCCTCTCATACAGGATATTCTCATCCAGCGAACTAATAACTGCCTCTACGACATCAGAAGCCATATCTGGAGCTAGCTTGAGAGTAATCACGCTAAGTGCCTTGCTCGCTGCGAATCGTACTGGGGTATCTCTATCACCAAGAGAGACAAGGAAGTAATCAATTGCGTTCTCCAGGATCATCGACACAGTCTCCTCAGGAATTTGATGATGTCCAGGGCTCTCTTCCAACGATAACACGAGAGTCGTGATAGTCCGGAGAATCTTTACCATCGACTTCCTGGCAGATGCAGACGACCTAACCGTCTGAGCAAGGGGCGATTCTCCTTCAGATAAGGGCAGAATTCCGTTAAATATCGGCACAATAAATGAGGCCAAATCGCCCACTTGCCCAGATGCCCCAAGCCTAGAGATAAAAGAAAGCACTCCGATATAGGTGTATACCGGCGGCGGAACTATACCATCAGTTTTCGGGTGTAGAATATCCAGCGCCCACCGCATGAGAGAGTCCAAAAGGCCCAATCGTTGCATATCCACCCGAACACGGGAAAGTCTAGACAACAACAGCGTAGCAGCCTCCCGTC
>NW_001813981.1:1843332-1851867 GCF_000149585.1 Histoplasma mississippiense | reverse complement strand
TTCACTGGTATCTGCCTCGAGAGCGACGACATCACTGTCCCATTCAATGAAGACGCGCAACATGACTTCCAGATATTTTGGCTCATTGTTGAAAAACAAGCTAATGACTTTGACGCCACGGATTTTGCAGAGCGTGTATAGAATCATGCAGATTGCCCTGGGCAAAGGAATCAGAGGGCCCATGGCGGCTCTCCTCTGCATCGAAACGTTCGATGACGCGAGCACATATTGAGCTCTGTGCACTTCCAGATACGCTAAGAATGCATCCACTAGGTTTGATAGTATTTCTTGCAGATAGGGATCTAAAAGCTGTGGCCATTCTTGAAATGGTTCCAACTAAGATTGTCCACCAAAGGGAGAAGAAGAACACGCCCAAATGGGGAATGTTAGAATAGTCCATAGATTATAGCCATATATATATTATATATATATAAACACTACTATTTCCCTTCATGAGACAGAATTATAAACTTACGAGAGTTATCAGTTTTAAAGCCTTGCGAACTTGTGCTAGCCGATGGACCTCACGGCCGCCACCAGGACGCGATTTCCAGAGGAGCAGGGCGAGTTTTGATCTTGCTTCTCGTATCAAATCATTAGAAGCACGCTGGAGTTTAATGTCTCTGTCCTGAGGAGCATCCATATTTTGAGTTCACTTTTCAACTGTCTTTCTCTTTGGTTTTTACTCCAACAGCAGATTCGTGGTTTGCTTCTTAGAAGAGGTCCATCCCTTCCAAAACACGTGACTTATATTGCAACTGGGGGATTATCTCTAAGGATGATGCACAATCTCATTGCTACACATAGAACTGGATTCTATTCGATGCTCACGATTCATAGTGAAGTGGATTTGAAGACAATACATTCTGCAATCTCATGGCCTACAAAGTAAAAACACGGAAGAAAAAAACTGAGGGGTATAAACCAAAGTGCTTCTTAATTCCATATCATCCGGTCCGTATTCATGTCTTTCGTCATAAGCACATACCAATCGTAAGACATACAAAGCAGAAAAGAAACAGAAAACGAATAAGCTTAACGACATTCGAGCTCAAGCAAACGGAGATTGAGTTTTATCATTCAGTCCAGCAACAGTGCATACCACCACGATCGAGTGGCCCATGCCATGACATAGCTGCTCAATTGAATAGCACCAACGAGCTATTCCTGGAGAAAGATAACTACGGAGTATATCTTTCGATATTAGGCCAACGTAATACCTAGAGATCCGGGTCCACCGAATCGGCCTCATTGCAATCCATCCACATCACGTCCCCCTGCCCTTCCACTTCTAATTGAGCCATTGTCTTCCGCATCCGTACAACAGCAATGGCAACAGCGAACGAATTCCACACATCCTGGGCAATCTCGCCAAAATCAAATTGCGAGATGAATTTGGCAGAGAACCTTGAGTCCAGGATAGGGTGTACCTTGGGGTCTGAGTTTAGGGTGAGAAGGGCAACGATTGGCCCGCAGACCAGAAACCCGGTAATAACGGGAAATGAGCGACTGGAATATCGGTTAGCGCTGTCGCATCGATCATTTTCATCATTCTTGGTGTTGTTCTTCTTTTCATCGAAACTGGTTTCGACACTAGGAGCTACTTTCCAAGCCACGCGGTAACGATTGGCTAACATGACTAGCCGGTGATTTAGGGTTTGGAGGGCATCGCGAGTGGATTCGGATGGTTTAAGAGAATATATAGCGTGAACGGGAATTGCATTTGGACGATTGAGGAAGTTAGAATCATATAATGCCCATTTAATATATCTCGTAATGGCGCGACGGATAACTGGCTCGGGGCGAAGGTGGACTGATTGGCGGTCCCTGACTTGACCGCCAAGCTCAAAGAGATCGGTGAGAGCATTGATAGCTGGCATACAGTTAGTTTGAAAAAATAGTGATAAGAGAATAGCAGTGTGCGAGAAAGATTTTGAATATATGTAGTCTTACCACGAAAGTTTGAGCCACCAGTCGCATTTATGTACGGAGGGGTAATATCTCCAGGGAGTCCAAACAACGATTCAGGAAGGGTGCTGAAATCCAGTTGCCAATTGCTAGGCACGAGAGGTTCGAATCCTCTCATTGCAAGGCGATAGAAGAGATCCTCCTCCGCTTCGGCCCAGTGGCCCTTCGGTAATTTAATAGCAGCAACCCAGCGTTCCGCTCTCTCTAGAGAGAAATCAAATGCCACTTCTTTCCTTTCATTTTTGCTCACAATGTGCTGCTTCCCCACGACCTCCTCTTCGCTTAGCTCGTTTTCCACGGCCTGATGGACGATGCTCTTGGTAAGATTCTTGTCCACAGCGTGTGGTGAAGGGTGGTAAGTGCCGTCTGTGTCACAAGAGGTCTTCGAGCCACGGTTTACCTTATCCGGACGCGGGTGCATTAGGAGAACCTCATCATCGCCATCGGCTCCCAAATCATCGGTGGTAATCTGGGATTCCACGTCTGCATCGTCACAGACATTGGGCTCGTCATTGGCTATATCCGAACCTTCAGCGCCACTTTCAACTCCAGAGCATGCCATTAACTCAGTATCGTCAACGCCAAGTGTATCACCCTCAAGCAAATCCCGCTCCTCATGCAGCTGTGATGCTGTCGTCTCTCGATCGCCCACATACACCAAGCCCTCGCCGACCCGTCGTTTTTTGGCTGGAGTAGCCTCATCCACCGCAATCGTATCGCCCTCAAGATCATACTCGCTGTCGCTGATTTGAGTTCCCGATTGAGGGCCACGACGATCAAAACCCAATTTCCTCTTCAGGCCCGACTTAGCTGGAGTTGGAAGTTGCATAAAGTTCCTGTAAGCGTCTTTGGGTGTCTCCATGATTTCACTCATCTTGGAAGCATGGTATCCCGTTTTCCCTTGCGGGTTTACAAACTCGATTCCGTCCCCGCTTGTTCCTCCAAATTGGCTGGACGTGGTGCTTGACAACCAATCTTGCGTCTTGGATGTGGGACTCATTGAACGACGGTGTAAGACTCTTGTAAATGATGGCGCATACGTCTCGGTTGCGCTGGTCGTGGGAGAAAGAGGTCGTGGCTGTGGCCGTTCGAGAGGGGATTTCTTGGGGGTCAGAAACGAAGAGAGAGATTGGCGGAAAGCCGAGAGGTAGCCCATCTTCTTTTATGGATTCAATCGCAAGGTCCATAAACAGTCAAGTTCTCTGAAAGAAATCTACGATATGAAAGAAGGCAAACAATGAAGAAACGTTGCCTTGGTATTTCCGGTCGAAGAAAGCAAGGGGATGGGTCAGATTGAACTATAGTCCTTGGTTGGCTTTGTCCGAAAGCAAGTATCGGGCGTGAACTGGAGGAAGGTGGGACGAATTCATTATGAGATTAATGTATGGCTTGCTGTTGTGTTGTCAAGGAACAGCAAGGACAGTGAAGTGAAAAGTGGAAGAATTTGGTGTTGCTCGTGAATTCAAGGAACGCGATTAACCTGCATGGCACGCGATGATGTTGGTTCCCCAGGCAGCTGCCAATTTAACCTAACAGGGTTTAGTGCGGCGTTGCTATACTGAAGCCCTACGCAGGCATGTGAAGAGAAATAAATAATAATCCGTTTATGTAGAGCTTCGAAGGGGTATATCTCAAATATCTTACGGAACAAGGACACTTCAAGGGAGAGAAGATAAAAAATAACTCTAAAGCACAAACAGACAGTGATTGTTATATACGTTACCCCTTTGACCTCCATCATCTTTTCTCACTGTACACTGAGATTCAATCATTTTGTGACAGCCCTCGATCAACGAAGAGAATTTCATTGTTTGGATATTTGCAATGGAACAAGGAATGACTAAGCCCGCGTTTGGTCGTCCCACTCGACCCACACTCCGAGACAAGGCCCATCCTCTGGGGAAGGAGGGAAGCTAGAAAGGAACAAATAGGAAAAATAGAAAAGAATAGAAAAGTTAAAATGAAATTATATGAACTAACAGGAACAAGTGTAGGTGCAGGGAGATATAATAATAATTAGGTAGATGTAATTTTGAGAAGATTAATCAATGAAAATTCGGACCGTGGTGTTGTATCAGCAGAACTTTGGAAACAAAAGTTCAAAAAAGCCTAAGAAAAGTCCACCACCTCCGAATCGATGTACTGTAAGTCTGTTGTAAATTAGTTGGGTGCAGGCGCTCTTTTCCTTTTTTCTTTTTTTTCTTTTTTCAACAAAAAAATTATTATCAAAATAAGCCTATGTATCGCCGCCTACCTAAGCAATATGGCTCTGGGACACTCAGGCACGCTCGACGGTGTTCATTCGTCTGGAGTCCAGCTCTTCCTCCCCCCCCCTTGACGGCCGCTAAGCTGAGGGAATGTATGTATATATGCAGGTATATACTTTTTGTTTCAATCATGGGAAGTAATCTTCGTTAAATATGGGGGTGTCCGTCTTTGATTGGATAATGGGAATTAAATTTTTGATAAGAGGCGTAGTGATAAAGGGTCTGTGATACTCATTTCAAAATAGACAATGTAAAAGAGAAATTTGAAGAGAAAAAGAGGAGAGAAAGAAGAAACCTGAGAAGGATAATGTAAATTCCAAAAGAGGGAGATGGTGGGGAAAAATCTGGGAATCCCGATGTGACAGAATTGTTTTAGTTCCTGGAGCAAATCAATTAAACAAAATCGGCGAAATACGAGAAGCCGCGGAATTCCTCTTGCATCGCTTGCGAGAGGACTGTGAAATTGTAAGTAAATGTACAAAATCTAGAAAGACTAACATTGAATGGAATCGGTTGGACGTACCAGATTGTACAGGAGTCAACACAGGCGTCACGCTTGTAAACTCTTGATCGAAGTTACTTGTATCCGTTGGGTTAGAGATGGTCGGGCAGAATGGTGGAGGCACGCGTTTATGGTATACATCATCCCAGTTAATGTTTCTGAAGAATGCATGGGACATGATCTCTTGCGCGTCTGTTGGTCCAGATCCAAGTCTCATTTCCGGCTCGTGAGTCAATAGCTTCTGTAAAATCGACACAGAATCGCGGGGCATATGGATTGGGTAGAGAGGCTCATCTGCCAAGATTGCATCGTAGATTTCGTCTTCGTCTTCGCCACGGAAAGGGGATTGCTGGAGAAGCATCTGGTAAATGAGGACGCCAAACGCCCACCAATCGACCGCGCGTCCGTACTTTTTGTCCAAGAGAATCTGTACAGAATGTGAGTACAGACAAGATTACATGCAAGATTTCAATAGCGGGACATACTTCTGGTGCCATGAATTCAGGGGTGCCACAGAATGTGCTGGTGGTACAGCCGTACCACATTTCCTCCTTGCACAACCCGTAGTCGGCAATTTTGATGTGGCCGTCCAGCGTTAGCAGAATGTTATCAAGTTTTAAATCACGGTAGATTACGCCGTTCTCATGGAAATATTTTAACGCCAAGCAGACCTCAGCGGCGTAAAACCTGGAATATTATTAGCGCGGGTCAAACTCCTGCTTCTTAAGCGCATATAAATTGTAGGAGAAACTTACTGTGCACGTTTCAAGCCAAACTGACCACGTTGAATATGAAGCATGAGATCACCGCCAGAAATATATTCCATGACGAAATAGACACGAGTTTCCGTCTGGAAGCATGCATGGAGATTAAGTAAGAAGGGATGTCGCTCCTTATTAGCAATCAAGAACACCCGTTTTTCAGACTTCGTACTCTCCACTTCATCATTCTCAATAATAAATTCCTTCTTTAATACTTTAATAGCGTATAGTTTCTTAGAAGATTTCGTCTCGGCCAGCATAACCTTGCCAAAATTCCCCTTTCCAAGAACAGCCAGGAAGTTGAAATGGTCCAGGCCAACTTTAGGCTTCGGTTGTTGTGGTGGCTGCTGCGTGGCGACCGGTCCGGACTGGGGTTCTTTCACAGGGAGTGCGGACATGGGAGGTTGCGATGTAAGCGGTGTGTGCTGGGAGTGGCCATATTGCAAGGGAGGTGGGGCAACCTGTAGAGGGGGAAGCTGTGGTGCCTGGCCGTATGTACCTATGCTCGCGTAGGCGCTCGGATCATAGTGGGCATGTGATGGCGGCTGCTGTTGGGGTTGACGGGCGGCATCTGCGATGCCACGAGGATCCGTTTGATACTGATCAGCTGGTCGAACCCCAGGGTACTCTCCGGCCCTTTCATAGGCCGTGGGAGGCCCAGGCTGTGAGGGTGGACGCATACCCGTTGCGGCTGCAGCGGCAGCGGCCGCTGCATTTGAGGAACCACGGGGAGGGTGACTCTGTCTGGATGACGCAACCGGTGACTGAGGCGTGTAGGAGCTATGGGCCGCGCTGATTGCCTCTGCGGAAGCAAGTTTCAGGGGCTGTCCATACCCAGGATCTGGTGGTTTCTGTCCACTTTCTCCTGCTGGTTGTGGGCGGCCAGGTGGACGTAAGGTGCGGTTACTCATTCCAGATGCGCTTTTGTTATGATTTTTGGTTTGAATAAGAGTCTCTAAGATTTGGTTGGCAACTTCCATTGACATGCCACAAAAGTCTGGAACGAGATGCGCGCACTGCGCATGGCATGTAAGACTGCATTCTAGTGGGAATGTCAGTAATCATGGAATCGACAAAAAAACATATCGACAGAGTTTGACAATACCTGAGCATTTTTTGGCATTTTTCCGCCCAAAAGGCAATAGGTAGCCACAATGGCAACACCAACTAGCAGAGATATTCGAATAACCCTCGAATCGATGGGGAATACGATGGTTGATTTTCTCCTCGTCTGGATCGGTTTCGTAATTCGCCTTGCTGATACACTTGGTGACGACTTTCGGGTAACATTTTTTGTGACATGTGTACTTGCAATCTGCACACTGCATGCCTGCAGCATACTTCAAGAAATCTCCACAGAGAGCGCAACGCATAATGTTATAGAACTGTTGTGTAACGAATTTATGTCCCTGTTTCTCATGGACCTCTTCCTTCTTCTGGCGAACAGCACCCTGTCGATTGAGACCAATGTCAAATGGCCGTCGATCCTTTAATTGTTTTGCTATAAGTTGGTTAGCAATAGGTTATCAAAAGTGCTTATCGAAGACTTACCAAAGCTCATTGTGAGATGTATTCTACCAACAGGCTCTAGCGCGAACCATGAATCAATCATCACGGTTGCATTCTGAGCTATATGCTGGGCGTTGGGTCCTGCTTGTGAACCCCCACCAAACGAGGGCTGCGAAACGCTATGGAATTGAGCATCTGGTCTGATTCCACTGGGCCCTCCGTGTTCCATTTTGTCAGCGGAGACCCATCCGGATGCGTTGAACTCCGACTCTATCTTTTTCCGCCGCATCTCTTCCGAAATGTCGGATATTCGAATCCAAAGCATTCCAATTGGAGTTGGACGATCTCCAGCCTTGTCATAAACCGTAAGCTCGATCTCGTTGGCTTTGTCGATATCTACATTGAAAGTTTCCTCAGTCCATTTATCGCTTCTAGTTGCTCTAGTTTTTGCCTTAATCGCGTCTTCTACTTTCATTATAACGAATGTTTCAGGGCCTCGTGAAAACCGAGAGCTTGCTGCATGGTCAACGTCTTTCACTGCGTGGATGCGCATTGTTAAATGACCGGTAAGGGGCTTTCTAATATTTGGCGAATTCAGACTCTCATCTACAATGCATCCACGTTAGTCACACAGAGAATGAAGACGGGAAAAGAGTATAAACCAGTGTAGGTGAGGACAAACCATCGGGATGATCCGTAGAGGATGCGATGTCAACGTGGAGATCTTCATATCTTTTCAGAGCCTGCTTTAAAAGCCTGATTTTCTGGATGCTCTCGATTCGCCGTCCCTCGGCATCCGCTCTGCTCTTCCGGTCTCCCTCATCTTGATACAACCGAACCATCTTCTCAATCCCGTCTTTGTATTGCTTCTCAACACTAAGTTTGAATTCTAACTGTGATAACATAAGTTGGATTTTCGGTCCAAGGTATGGAGTGTCATATTTAATCAAATCTGGTACGACGGAATAACCCTGTTAGCTAAAGTCTACATCACAATAAACCCGCTGGGCCTTCAGGTAGCTTTTAGTGACATATTACGACAACTTGCCTAGTTTGCTAAAATTTGGCCGGGCCTTTGGTATGGAAGTATCAGGCCTAGGGTCCCCATATGGAGCACGGGGCGGCATAGCTCCAGTTCCACCCTGGCTATATCCTCCCGGGCCGACATCCCCATAGTCACCTCTGTCATTGGAAGCATAGCGACCGCCATCATCCTTGGGAGGAGGTGGAGGTCCACTGCCATAACCACGGGACGCGCCTCGAGGACTTGCCGGAGAGCCAGGTTGGTCGGGAGATTGGCCGCCATCACGGCCCATTTTGCGAATCTGGAGTTCCCGCATCTTCTCCTCCAAGTAGACGATATTCTTGCGACTGTCGCGGATATTTGCATCAACTCGCTGCTGTACCAGGGGGTTATCTGTCGATTGTCGCATGTTGGTTGCCGCGGTTATAAGGGCCTTTTCCCGCTCGATCTTTGCGGTATACCGTATCCATGATTTCATCGTCTCCGTCTATTTTTGATGTCTAG
>NW_001813981.1:1839392-1842994 GCF_000149585.1 Histoplasma mississippiense | reverse complement strand
GCCCCCGAGCTTTGTCGGGTCGAAACGAGCCACCAAGTGACCAGAGGATACGATTGAGGATGGGAGTAATCGAACGTTCGATGATCCTTGATCGGTGCTCGTATGGCCCCTGCGTGGTGAGGATGAGCTGGCGGTGGAGTGGAGTGGAGGGGAGTGGAGGATGGGTTTTGGTGATGTGGTGGCGGTGGTGCTGGTGGTGCTCAAGCAAGCCCGTGACTGCGTGAGAGGGGGAAATGAGCCGCAGTGAGGGGAGAACAAGATATCCCTGCGCAGACCTTTGGAACTGAACCAACCGTGCAGCAGCCGACTGCTGAAATATTAAATAATAGCTATTGTTACTATGCAATACTGCGCGCACACTTTTATGTAGTGATGACTTCAAGTTATTTCGGTTTGTTGGCCACTTTGCTGATTCTCGAATTTGGCTTACGACGCACGGCACGGGGCATGTCCCTGGTGTGATTGACTTCTACTAGTTGTTACATCATGCCCAAACTGGAAGACATTCTATCAAGAATGAGATAAGAGGATAAAGGGTTGAATTCCACAATTGCTCTTCCTTGCGTCGGCATGTGGGATTGGCTTCTCTGCATCAACAGGCGCGGCAGTATTGTTAACTGCATCGCATGCCGCTATGCTGTTGACGACGGGGTATTCCACAACAAGAACACCCGCCCACAGGAAATAAAGCTGTCATATTCCAGAGAAATCACACGCTGGAACATCTTTGCCAAAAGAGGCAATGTAATGTGCAGAGGAGAGTGCCAATTGCGTGGCCTCGAAACCATCGTCAGTATTCATGGAGTATCGTTATTGACTTCGCTTTTGCTCTTTTCTGGGCTATTGGCGATGATAAGTTCTGACTACACAGGAATGTACTCCTCCATGTTGCAGTAAAATCCATCTTATATGTCTTGGTAAGCATTATCTGTAGTTAGGTAGATGACACAGTAGGGCTCTTCCTTCCATCGACTTCGTTATACAAGAAGTATTGTAGCTATTAATAGGACCATGGATGACCCAAAATACTCAAAATAACTACTCAAAATAATCCTAAGCATTTAAAAATACACATATATTTAACGCACGAGTTCTCGAACCAAGCAAACTCTCAACCGAACACCTCCCTTTTAGGATCTACGCCGTAGACTTTGGAGAAGATGAACCCTGACTGAGGGAACCCGCAAATCCTTGGAACGCTCCTGTTTTTTATACAGAATACATGACCAAGGAGGGCACTTTAAACCGCCGTTCTTGGAAGAAACCCCGCTTCCTCTAATCATGGTTATCGCGACACATATTTGAATTAGCTCTTCCCCAGAGAGACTGGAGAAGATATTGGTTGCGACAGGACGTTCGAGCTTGTCTCCCTGCGACATGATCTATTGTTGATAAACACCAAGCTCGCTATTTACTGGCCAACAGAAGTTTGCGGCTATGTGATCCGTCGGCCCGCTCGCTCTATGCATCGGATGTTAAAAGCCTTGGTACTCGACGTGCAGGCACTATGTTCACGTGATCTACAGCTTCAACCACATCGTTTCCGACGTGAATTTGCGACAATACACAAATAAAATACCAAGCGACGTCAGATGAAACCGTCAACTTAAAACCCCCTTTCCTCCCATTTCTAGTAGTTTAAAGGGATCCTCCTCCTGTGAAGATTGTTTCGAAATGGCCCCACCGAGAAGAAAACTACTAGCCACAGTAGAAGAAACCTTAGTTGCCCCGGATTCGTTGTTGGAGAGCCACAAAATCGCGAAAGTGATCAAAGCCACGGGAAATAATATCTACGCCGTAGAGCTACCGTCTAAAGAGACCGTGTTAGTAGAGCTAGCGGCAAGATTCCGTTCGACGATTTGGGTCAAACGGGGCACCTATGTTCTTGTCGACATGGCAGCGCTTGAGGATAGAGGCAACAAATTATCCGGGGAAATCATAAATATTGTCAGAGATGAGAAGGAGTGGCGGAAAGCACATTTCTGGTTCGCTCCATCTTTCACATCTGTCAATGGTATCTTCTCTCACTGATAATGTTGCTCAGGCCAAAGGAATTCGCAAAGCCCTCGAGGGAAGAAGAAGATGATGAAGATTCGATTTCGGGCAAGTTGCCGCCCTCAGAAGATGAAGATGAATAGGACTAAGTGGTATTTCCAATCCGGATCCGATTTGGAGGCGGTAAAACTTTGTCTTACGATATTGCCTTTTGCAAGATCGTAACCCCTGCGAGAGTGTATCGTAATTTCGTGGGCGACTGCAGGAAGGGGGGATTTTTCGCGCGTGAATGATAATCACAGAGGTCGACCGGTCTTTTACGATGTTGTGGTCGACTCAGCAAGGCCAGGCGTCATATTATTTCCTTTTTTCTTTGATTGAGACAGGCGTTCGATACCCATTCCAAAATGTCCCAAGAACCTGTATCGAAATGCATGCGACAACGGTGATTGAGCTTAACTTTGTGCTTGGATAGACGTTCCAAGCCCATTCCTGCGCGGCCCAAAGCAAATAAATAAGCACCGGGTGGAATCCAGACTTCCAGAGAAGAAAAGGCGTTGTCCATGAAAGATACGCGAAAAATTGATAGTGCAAGGTGCGGGCGCAGAGTAGCCCTATCGCGAAGGAGGTTAGCATGGTAGTAATGACGAAGGAGCTGCTGCTTTGAGTTGGCGGCAGTTTCCCATGGACAGCGTTGTTGATAAACTGTGTGAAGCTGGCGTTTGATGGTCCAATCCAACGGTGTACGAAGAATAATGCCAATATCGATGCATGGACAGCTAGTAATGCAAGCGCAAAGGATTGAGAGGTAAAAGTATCTTCGCCGACGAACCGCCAGTTCACTGTCCACTTGAAAAGGAACTGCCGTGTGAATTCGAACGCTCTTAACATATAGCTGCTAGGGTTTTCTTGAAGGAATGGGACGGCAAAGAGCACCTATATAGTTCAGATTAGTTGCAAAACAATAGAGATCTTTTGCAATTTTTCACAGTAACCTCCATTCAATGAGAAGCTATCGCAGCCTTCATCAATGGGGCATTTTCCAAGTGTAGGGTGAGAAACGCACCTGTAGTAATAACGCCGTGATCCCCAAACCAGTAGCCTTGATGATACCAGCACCCAGCACCACGATTACTGCAACAGCTGGTGCTATAAGCAGCAATGTCATTTTAACCCCCACACCCATAGACCATAATACAACACCCGCAGTCCATTGTCTTCTCTGCAGCATCAAGATAGCCGCCCACAGGAAAAATGTCGCAACCGCATCATTGAACAGCCGGAGAAGGAATACGCTATGAAGCCGTTTCGATAACACGAGCAGAGGAAATAGATACGGCGGCGCCCTTGCAGATCGATAACTCCACATCACAATCACTAGTGTCGCAATATATAGAATCGCAAACACGACTTGTGCGAAAGCAATATCCCGACCCTCATCACAGATGCGGTAAAGGACAGAGTAGATGTAGACGTGCACAGCAGGGTAGACGAGCGGGCCAGTGGAACCCTTAATGAGGGCATAGTCTCGTTCGCCGGAGAGGAATAGTGACACCTGTTGCACGCCTGTGACGCATCTATCTCTGTGTCTGTTGCAGTTAAAAGGG
>NW_001813981.1:1835800-1839214 GCF_000149585.1 Histoplasma mississippiense | reverse complement strand
CAGGAAAAACGATGTGACAGATTGATAGTTTTGTTATCAGTCTCGATGGATACCCGCGCTCTTCACTTTCTCATTTGTGCAAATCCCTACGCCTGACCACCTCGTCTCATAGTCTAATGCTGTGTTATTTGAAAAACTATATGGCTACATTGGCAGAGCATATCAATCATTCACGCGGCTCATGGGCGTGTTGAGAAAGAAAACCATTTAGTTAGCCGAGTTACTTATCTGTGGATAAGTGTTGGGGGTAAGCTCTTTTGCCCCAGTGGCTTAACAGATAGCACTAATGGTTAGTTAAACTCCCATGCACCAGGTGTAAGCTCTGACATTTCTCCATAGTAACAACAACCAGTGGTGGGAAGGAAATACAAGAAGGGAATACTTAACATCCTCGGCGGCATCTAGCGATGTATTTTCTTAACTTTGACAGGGATATTCGGCTTTCTGGCTTCAGCGGAATAGCTTCTTGTTTCTGAAATTTGATCCCAAAATTCATCAAAATTATCAAAATTATCTTATTAGATAGCTCTGATGATGGCATCTCCCTTCAATACTAACTAGTTAATAGTGCTTTATATCCTAATTTGCGGTCCCTTGGACAAATTATACTGAATGCCAATGGCGTGAGAAACCCTGATGTAATCCCTAGCCTGCTACGTAAAGCCTTTCCATCATCGATTACCTCGCCTTGCTGGAATGATACCGCAACAAGGATGAAAATGAGCACCCAAGGTAACTTCTGACAGAGAATGGTGGATATCATTGCATTATTCGACGCTCTCCAAAAGAACGAACCAGAGACGTAAAATAGTTTATACATTCTTATAAAATGATATAGAATAATTACAATTGTGTATTTTCGTTACTTGTATTAGAGGGTAAAAGAGATGTTCGAAATGGAGTCAAAGACCGTCATAAGCTTGATGGGAGGAACAAGCAAAGAAGTACCCGGCTAGCGACTTGATGTCCTAAGGTTGGTAACAAGGAGTGGAAGGAAAGGGTCACTGCAAAACCCAGAGGGATGAAATTAGAAACAAGAGAAAACAAGAACACCGAATGAATATACCATTGGATGGTCTTCCCCAATATGCCCGTTTTAATGTAAGAAAAACGAAAAGAAACAAAAAATGCGTATCGCGTACGCTACACCCCTATCTCATCACCGATGACCAAAAAACACCTTCAGTTTCAGGGATCAAGACGCGAGCTCATAGATCCCTCGAGAAGGAAGCACAGCGCCAGGAGGAAGACATGTTTCTTCTAATTCCGCTAATGAGCCACGGCTGTCTGTGGGAGAGTCGTACTCGGGAGGGTCCCCCCGAGAGGAAACCGGAGATGAAGCTAAGGAGCGGTTGCTTTCAGGCTCTTCGATCTCTATAACACCGAACTGAAGCAATTCTTCTTCGCCAATCGGTTTTCTAATATCCTCCACCATCAACGTATAATGCGTCTCCAACCGTTTCGCCTCCAGTTTCTCTCGCTTTTTCCTCGCTGCTATTGATTCCTTCGGCTCGACTTTGAGCCCTAATTTCGAGTCAAATTGAGGGCTCAGGGGGCTGCGGTCAGCATGAGGGTTATGCCTCGAAGAGAGCGAAGATGTACTGTCGTTAACGTCGATGTCGTCGTATTCTTCGATATTCGTTTTCTTTCGTTCGCTCTTTTCCATCTTGCTATCTAGCTTTTCCTGTTGACGCCTGGGTAAACGGAGCCACACTCTGAAGCCCTTGCTTCGAAACACATTCTCGTTCCAGTTACTCAGCGTAACTTCAAGCTCGCCCTTTCCCTTTTGACTCCGTCTCACTTTCTTCGCCACGCGACTGTTCTTGATGCCCTTTCCAGCGTAGTATGCGGGGATTGGTCCAAATACAGCCAATGCACCCGTGGCAACCAACCCAACTCCAACTCCAACTGACCAGACGGCACATTTCTCTAGCGCCGTAAGCCTGACAGCATAAGCCAGCTCGTCACTAAACCGTGTCCATTCGTCTGGGCTGACATGTAGCTGAAAGAGTCGTTGGTTGTATGGAAACCCTGAGGAGATTTCCGGCCCATTTGTTGGGAGCTCAAGAGTAGGGAATAGCTCTTCTAGTGGGGGAGCGTGTGGCAGGATGCTGCTGGGTTCGCTGGACATTTGAGTCAGTGTGGAGGTAAAGCACCCGAAACAGCGAGCATCACTATAGTACACTTACCTTGAATATTGCTGCTGGTAGAGTGGAGGGTCCATTTCACTATTTCCGGAGGGAACCATAGGGGAAATAGGAGAAATAGCAGAAATTGAAGCAGTGGTAGTGAGCGTCGGAGACGAGACAGGTTTCCGCGCGATGTGGTGCATTTTTCCGAGAAATGTCAATCGAGTCTAGAGTAAAGGATGGGGTTGATGGTTGGATAATCCAGTAGACGCAAACTTCAGTCTTTTCCCAGGCTTGTCACAGGTTATAGACTCGTCTTTGAAAATTGCAACAAGGTCGTTTCAATCGCACATCATTTACGTCCCTAAGATTGTTGCCAATCGCGAATTGGAGAGAGCTGTGAGATATTCCGCTGGTTTGCTTTCCGAGGTGCGAAAGAGACACAGGCGAGCAATTATATGAACGAGGTAGTAATTATTTATTATAGTTGGCCTCCAGTAGCATGCTGTGCAAACGCTTTACTCAGTCTTTCCAAATAAATCATGAGAATTTTCCACGCCCTGCGCGAGTCGGCGGAGCCATCCATTAAATATTGAAATATTTACAATGCAGATGAGACGCAACGGTCTGAGAAGTTGGCACAGCCCCAAAGCAACCCTGTCGCAACTAGAAACACACCGAGACGGATGGACATATTCTTCAAACCCTTCGAGCTCGTGGCGCGGTTGTTGCCAGGAAGCGATTCCATTTTCTTTCACCCAGTTGCTTGAGGCGGAAGCCTAAGAAGGCCTCGTCATCTTACATGTACGAGCGCGTTGGTAGTTTCCACCACATGCGCTAACTTATCAGTTGGCGTTGAAATTCTTGTCCAAGTCCCTCGGAACTCAGAGCGAACGAGAACCAAATACGGAGTACGATCTGGCACAAAGCCAAAAAGTGAATCAGGATTTGCGAAGGACCGAGCGTCCGAAAGAGCATCCAAAACTCCGCGAAGAGGAGATGGAGCCTGGCTCAGTGAGATGGGTTTCGTGATTGCGAACTCCAACGCTCATTGGTGCGTTGTACGAGCCAGTTCGTCGGCTGGTGTGAGCTGGGTTTATTTTGCAGGAGACTTCATCAGCACAATGCACGAAATGGGGAACTAAACTTTAGGGCCGTCAGCCGTTGATGCTTTCTCTTGTTTGCTGGCTTTATTCATGCACCGATACTAAAGATATGAAAAAAAAAAGGAGCGAATATCAATTCTGCACTCATAAATATTCACTAACTGCTGCAAGTGATGTTC
>NW_001813981.1:1831342-1835430 GCF_000149585.1 Histoplasma mississippiense | reverse complement strand
CAATATCCAAGGCCCGCATCCAATCCCCCACATTGGGATGTCCATGTTTTACATTATCCACATCCTGCTGCTAGGAAGAGAAAAAAATCACGACCCGCTCCCCCGCCCCGGTATATCTGCCCTCGGGATCCCGTCCCTCCCACTCCCCGCATCCTGACTCCTAAAGCCAAGAAGCTGGCCGATCACGCCCCCCGGCTTCGGCACCGGACATTCCCTCTTGACCGTGGCCAAATTCCTCGCTTCCGCTTCCATCTGCCGGAATTTCACAATCTCTTCATCTACAATCCCCTCTTGTTGTCGATGTATTGAATTCTCCGGCATCGCCGTGTGGATTTGGGTAGTCGTATCATCTATAAGAGCTGAATTCGCGTCGCTTTCACCATGCAGCCGGGGCTCGGCAGGCTTTCTTCTACGTTTCCGTACCATCCTCTGCTGTCCGTCGGCGGACATGATCATTTCGGAATCAGCGTAGGCATGTCGCGGCACGGGGCAGGGGAAGAGATGTGGTATGCCCACGATGACGAGCGACGACATGAGGGTAATTGTGAAGAGGGAGACGGTCGAGCGCGACCGCGGATGGAGATAAGAAGGCATTGTTGGAAGTAGGTTTTTTTCCCAATGGGTCACTTGTCGTTCCTTGTTATGGTAATTACCCAAGGAGCGTAGACGCCATGGGACGTGGTGGAGGAGACGTCGGAGGAGTCTTTGTAGTTCGCAATATTTTTTTGTTCTTGCTGTCGCCGTTAACCCCCTGTAGATGCGCAATTGGATTGTTAGCAACTTCGTTGAGACCAATCTCCGTAGGGGCAATAGTTTTACATGCCTCTAGATCCATTACACCGCCCGGACGGAATATTAGAGATCATTGAACCCAAGAAATCCGAGTTCCCGAAAGAGTTGTGAAAACGGACCGGGCAGGAATTATGTCATGCCGGTAGCCAATCAAACCATGCGGATTAGCATCTCACGTGGTTCTTGAAATCTCCCAAAGATGATCTATAAAAACAAGGAAGAAAGAAACAGACAAGGGCAAAAGGGATGCTTGTCCCCTTCGTTTCTATTGAGAAGCAATTGCTCACACATTATAAGCTCCTCTCGCTCTCACAGGTACCCACAATGGGAAATCTATTTGGGCTATCTGCACGGGTCATTGCCGCTCTGAAACGAATTGAACATCTTCTGGTCAATCTGAGCGGGAATTAGTTTAGATGATTACTACTTTGGGTCCTTTGCGAATAGCAGGATATGGTTTTGATCGAAGGAAGTTCTTTCATCTCTCCTGCAAGGGAGCTTCGATTCTACCCAATTCTGCCGAAGGTAAAGGTGTCCCACCACAGATTTTCACTCTTTTCCTTCTCTCACATGTGTAGCTGTTTAAAGCTAGATTACAAGCTTCAACTCCGGACGCATATTCATCTTTCTATGTCTGCGAGCGGTTTCTCAGCCTAACACAATATATTATTACATCTCTTTGTCTTTTTGTGTACTCTACGTCAATATGTCTCAAGGAGAAAGTCGTACTTTAACCCCTCTTTGCACACATAAGATCAATCAACCGCCTTTAAGTTTGATTTTTCCGCTAGCTACCTGAGTGCGTGGATACAATCAGGCAACCGACAATGCCATTCTTAAAACTTTCAGGTGATATCCATCTCAATACTGTGGCTTCTTTCGTATCCGTATCAACCTGTAAGAGGTCATTGTATGGTGAATGTGTTTTGTCTGGTTGCGATTAAACGGTTTAGTGCGGGTTATATCAACGCTCTCAGAGTCATCGGCCCCAACAAATGAGGATCTCACATCTGTTTCAAGGTGATTCAATTTTACTTGG
This sequence comes from Histoplasma mississippiense, assembly GCF_000149585.1. Lineage (NCBI taxonomy): Eukaryota > Fungi > Ascomycota > Eurotiomycetes > Onygenales > Ajellomycetaceae > Histoplasma > Histoplasma mississippiense. The sequence goes on along the minus strand of NW_001813981.1, from coordinate 1,833,599 downwards.
GCCACGAGGAAAATGGAGAATGACTTCTACGTGCCCATTGTCAACCCCTTGTTCGGTTGATTAAGGCCGGACACAATCAACCCCCATTCCGAGGTACCTAACTGAAACCGAGATTACAAACCATATTAAATGGAGGATGAATGGAGGGAAATGAGTTAAGTGTATTGAGTCTTCACGTATAGACTGGGAAATTGGACTGGGATGTAACACAGTTCGTAGCGTCTTACACGTCGAGATATGAAGGGCACACGGGACGGGCTATATGATACTTGAAGCCATCAACTTTAACATAACGAAGAGATATAATTGCTAGCATTTCGAGCTAGGTAAGTAGAGTGGTTGAAAAGCAGCGTCAACAGAAGTAGTTACTCCATTAGAGGGTGTAGTAGTTAGTTATAATATTTCAAGCTGTACTTTCACCAGGCGCACAGACCAACGCTATCCTCGCTGACATAACCAATCACCTGTTGCATGCTCCAGCTGCATCGACCTTGATAAGATCGACCACACCCACAGCACAAGCTCCGAGAATCTTGCAACAGCCTTTGAGACCACTTCTCAACGAACATGACCTTCATCGCCCTGCAGAGATAGACCCTGCCCTTTCCCTTGCGGCTCTGCATACGTCGATCCATCGTCGGCGCTCGCTTGGGGAGTATATCATCGGTTTCTTGGATACCGACTTACGCCCTCCGCCACTTGGACCGTCTCCCTCGGTACACTCCTTAGCGTCAGCGATTCAGTTGGAGGAGAGAAGACAAGGGGCTAGGGCGTGCGTTCTGTGTGTGCGGAGGGAGTTCCACCATGAGCGATCTAGACAAGTAAGCGGAAGCTCCATCTTCTGATGTAAGCTATCAAACATTTTTAATGACCGGTTATTTCATTTTCCTGTACCTAGGGCTATTGCGCAGCTCCGCGCTTGTCGCCCAATACCCGAACACCAAGTGCGAGAACTCTGTTATAAAGCACGCGAGCTCCTCATCGAGGAGGGAAATGTGGTCTCTGTCGACGCGCCGGTGACCATCTGCGGTGATATCCACGGCCAGTTTCATGATCTGATGGAGTTATTCCGCGTGGGCGGTGATGTGCCAGATACGAATTATCTGTTCATGGGCGATTTTGTCGATCGCGGTTTTTACTCTCTCGAATCTTTCCTTCTTCTCCTTTGTCTCAAAGTTCGATACCCTGACCGCATAACCCTGATTCGTGGCAACCACGAATCCAGGCAAATCACGACCGTGTATGGCTTTTACGACGAATGTATTCGGAAATATGGCAGTGCTAATGTTTGGCGTTATTGTTGTGAGGTTTTTGATTATTTGGCATTGGGTGCTTTGATACTGGGTGCCAGCTCTGAGTTGGAACCCTCGGGTCCCGCGACTAACGATGCCACCCAATCCGCCATCGCTACTGGGGATGAAGAGCTGGAATCTGAAGTGCTGAATTCAAAAGGCGAAGTTACGTTTTCTACATATAGACGAAGAGACAGCGGTGGCGGCTCACAAGATAGTTCAACTGACGTCCGAGAGGACATATCTTCATCGTTGCCAACGGGCACCCCCACAAGATCTGGTCCCGCCGGCACTGGCGCCACTTCTGATAGTATGGGCAGTATTGGAAACACTACCGGTGCCGTCTTTTGCGTCCACGGTGGGCTGTCTCCACTAGTGGACAGTATCGATAAAATCCGCCTCATCGACCGAAAACAAGAAGTGCCACATGAAGGCGCCATGTGCGACCTTCTTTGGTCCGACCCGGACGAAATCGAAGGCTGGGGCCTATCCCCACGAGGAGCAGGCTTTCTCTTCGGCGGCGGTATCGTCAAACATTTCAGCCACAAAAATGACCTCTCGCTCATCGCTCGAGCTCATCAACTCGTTATGGAAGGGTTCAAAGAGATGTTCGACGGTGGCATCGTGACTGTCTGGTCTGCGCCGAATTATTGCTACAGGTGCGGCAATGTGGCTGCAATATTGGAGCTAGGTGAAGATACTAGCAACGGGGGAACAATTGCAAGGAGCAATGGCGACTATGGACGGAGTCCTGGCGTTACTGATATCAGGCAACAAACCCAGCAGAGAAGGATACTAGGACCTGGAAGAAGGTATAGGGTGTTCGATGCGGCAGCGCAGGATACAAGAGGGATGCCGGCCAAGAAGCCGGTTGCTGATTACTTTCTGGTATGTTTGGTTATTTCAATCCTCCTTGTATGCGTGTCCCAACCCCTAAAGCCTTCTTGGCCTATCTCATTCCGGAA
>NW_001813981.1:1827223-1831006 GCF_000149585.1 Histoplasma mississippiense | reverse complement strand
CAGGATCAGACTCCTTTTTTCCCGTTCATTTATCTATCTACCCTCCATTTTTTTCCCCTCTCCGTTTATCTGTCAATCCTATTCGGAGACAAACTATATAAATATAGCAACTGAGTTCACGGGCGCCGGTATGCGTTGTGTATTACCCCATTACATCACGTCGTGGTATCTTGTTGCCTCCATGTAAGATGAAATGTGGCTGTATCTGTATCTGGTAGCTTTTAAGATTTATGTTCATGACTGCCGGACCATCATCATCGCGAGCCAACCATCTCCAGTCGATGATGCATCATCCTGTGTCTTGATACATAACACGCCCGCGATCAGATCCAAGGCCCTCTGACAGGGAGGTTGCTATAGCGGCACCCATTACGTTGGCGTATGAACGATGACAGAGAAATCACCGCTCAACTGATCAGCCCGGAAGGCTCCAGAACTGGACCTTAGTCGTCGCGTAGACGAGGGTGTCAATCAACCAACAGCAGGATGAGTGCGCAGACTGCCAGGCAAGAGGAGAGGCCATTTGCAGAGTTTGTTGTCGCTCGGTTAGAGGCCAACCAGAATTGACAGCGCCATGGTGCTTGTGTTGACTCGTTACCAGCGGGGGAGCCTCACTTTCGTTCGCTGGCAATCTGCTGCTTAGTCCCCATTTTAAAAGCATAGGAGATATGGCTCTCTCAGTGATCGGTCTGAGTAGCCATCTTCTATGTCTATCAGCATTTTGTCATCCCCATATTCGTACTCTGAAGCCCAGTGATCGGTCTGGGCAGAAGCTTGTGGAATTGGGCGACAACTCATCACGGCAATCTATCCACTAATTTTTGCGGCTTGTGCGATATCCGCCCCTTCATCGCGATCCACCCCTCCAGAAAGGAAGCAAAAACAGACCAAAGGGAAAAGTAAACAAAAGAAAAGCCTCGTCTATTTATCTCTTTGTATATACAATGACATCTATATACATTTCGTCAGCCATTGAATTGGGGGGAAGGGATGGAAAATGGGAAAAGGGGGGAAGAAAAAGAAGGAAGAGGAAAGAAAAGAAAATACGGAAAGAGATCACAGATGAAAATGAAATAAAACGCAAAAAACAAAAAACCCCCCTTGTCCTCACACCCGGCTTCGATGCTGACAAAATCAAGAAAGAAGATCACTACAACATTTAAACATTTGATTGAAATGCGAAAACAACAATAATCAAAGCCAAGATAATAATAGTAATAACAATAAAAACCGGTATACAGAAAAATTCAAATACCGATTTTGACGTGACCCATGACAGTTTTGCCGATGTCCCCAAACCTAGCAAAGGAATAATAAACAGGCATGTAGAGATATGTATGACAACATAAGTAGAGCGCAATAGGAGGGTTAAGACGTTTCTTTGACGTCCTCTCCGGCGCTCAAGCATCCAGCAGCAGGGCAAGAAAGGAAAGAAGACATAAAAAAGCCCTTTTCAGAGCGGGTAATAGTACGTCCAAGATAAAAAAAAAGGGGGGGGATATGATCATACTCCCCCTGATTTCGAGTGGTCAGCCTCAGGACTGAAAATGACCGTGCCACTGAAAGTCAATTTGTCTTGCTAGATAGATGAGGGGCTTTCGTAAATATTTTCGCTGAGTCCTGTGGGGTGTGTGAAGAGTTGGCAAATTGGTGTATATTTACATAATGCAGATTCAGTCGATAGGAAGATAGATGGTGTTCAGATGGGCAGAGTCTCCACGTTCAAGGAAAAGAGCGATGGAATAAATGTGGCAACGTATTCGGAGAAAGTAAACATATGCAGTGTCGGATCAAGACCGGCAACGATGAAGGATTTCAGGAACCATCGAGTCGTTTTGGGAAGCTGGTCCCATTTCCTTGGGTAATAAAATCGCATGATTGATCGATGAGGACTAGTAATATATTTGACCAAGAGTTCCAGATCCGGCATTCGTCGTCGATGTTTGCTCCGGCTGTGGGTTATCTTGATCCAGACTGGTTCTCGTCTGCGACAGCCCGCTTTCATCGGTATATTCAGCGTCGAAGCCTGGTAACGTTAACGGCATATTGATTCCCATGCCGTCGTTCGCATTTGACAGCTGGTCGGCTCCCAGGTTGTGGCTATTACTCCCAATGATTTGTCCGTTACTGCTTCCGAGAGCAACTGCTGGTACACTGGCTTCAAAGCCCATGCTAGTACAAACTGGTCCAGGAGCATTATCCCAACTTTCGTCCCAGTTGTCTAATCCCAATGCCAAAGCATTTTGGTCCTTCAGCCACCAATCTTGACTTGCCTCAACTAAACTCTCCATACCACCTAATGCAGAAAGCTGCGGTATACTCAGATTAGACAAGCTGTTGTTCTTAGTGGACATGTCCACTGGGGACTGCGGGGTATTTGTCCATGGCTCATGTTTTAGCACCGTATCGAGATTGGAACTGTAAGAGCGTTTGGGAGCTGGTACGGAGAACGTATGGTGAGGTAGCAGAGAAGATGGTAAATTTGCCGGATGAGTGGGCTGTTGTGGTGAGGGCTGAGTGGTTGCGGGGGAGAATGAATGATATTGAGAGAACGACGGATTTGGTAGGGGGGTTGAAGCCTGTTTCACAGGTGCAGGTATAGTGGATTTGGAAGACAATGGAACGGGTTCAGGAGTCGTACAGCTTTGAGAGTTTTCTGACCGCTGTCTCTTGCCTCTCTCCCTGTCGGAAGCTTCTGAGTTCGACGGAGAATGAACCTGGTCCCACGACCCCCATGGTCCAAATTTGGCGTGTGAACGTTCCAGAATTGCCACAGCCTCACTTGGCAAATCGACATTCCACTTTTGGGCGGACATGTCGAGGATCCGTAAAGTCCGACGGGCACAAAGCCAGCTTTCAGCAATTTCCTCCAGATTCTTAAGACCATGGATGAGGTCTCGTTTCGCGGTTTTGTCCGGAAGATTAAGTAGATGAATTGTGCAAGCAGAATGAGCAATGTACACAGAAATGTTACAGATTTGGCGGAATCCATAGGTGCGCTTGTAAAGTCGAAGTAGTTTGGATATCGTAGATGCGGACTGCGTACACAGTTTTCTAGGTTACACATGGGGTGGAAGAGGAGAAGTAGATTTTGTATACTTGAGGAATGGACGATATAGGTGGATGAAGAGGAGTTGGAAGAACATGCTGGGGAGTATTGTCAGTCGGGAGCAAGTATAATTTGGTTGGAGCTTGGGTTGTTTCGAAAGACCTACTGCATGAGTAAAACCTGGGGTAGCTGTCCTTCCTTGGGCTCCATTTCTTTAGGAAGCCCTTTACGCCACGCTTCAAGCCTTGTATGAAGCTGACTTAGCCGCTTTAGCTCCTCTTGCTTTCCAATATGTCTTTCTACAGGCTTTGGGTGGTAGAAACACGACAGTAAATCGCTACTGATCTCACTTAGACGTAAGATTTGAAGAGAGACTGCCCTTGTTCGAGACGGCTGTATATGTTCACGCGTAACACCTGAATCCGTGTACGGAGACCACATTTCAGCATCCTCATCGGGGAAGACATCGAACTTGGGGAACGGAGATGCTGGAGCTCAATAGTTGGGGTTTGGCGTCCTAGGTAATTCGACCAGCATCTGCTCATACGGGCATTTAGTCAAATCAACAAACGACTAGGATTATATATTTCATAGAAGACAGCTCACTTGGTCAAAAAGGAAACATCCCCAGAACGACATCCTTCGCGCTTGATATCCTCCTCAGTCAGGGGAATGGGAAAGCAATCCCTGCACCATCGAGGTTTCAAACCTAAATCATACGCCATTCGGGAAAC
>NW_001813981.1:1809300-1826889 GCF_000149585.1 Histoplasma mississippiense | reverse complement strand
TTCTTTGCTTTTCGTTACCCGGGTCCAACCAGTTATGGCGTCGTCTGCATCTTCGCTCTGCTCCATGAAGGCGAAGAGGAATCCGGCTCGTCAAAGGAAAACTCAGCGGGCAAAAATATCAAATTCGAAGTGCCTCCAACAAACCTCACAGACCCGTCCATTATCAGCTCGCTCATCTTCCCCGCCAGCTCAGACTCGAATTGGGGGACTTCAGTAACTTGACCATTATCGTCGTCTGTACCCACATCCCTGGTGACAGCCTTGCTTGATGTTTTTTCTCGCGCTAAAATAGAATCTGCTACTTGTTCTAAATCCTCACATGACCGTATTTGTCGGACGAGTTCCGGCACGTCAGCTTCGTCATAATTGAGGATTGCCTGAACCAGTGTCTGGAGGGTGGTATTGCGATTTTTCAAGTTGTCGATGTCTTGCTTATAGACTCCTTTCCGACGGTGATCTGAATTGGGGTCGTATATACCTGATGGTAAGAATTAGTATTCGATCTTGGAATTTCGTGAGGGGAAACAAACATGGCGTATGATAGACGGATGCGCAAGCAGCACAGGTAGGTGTATTTCCATCGCACTACACGAGCACCCCATCAGCTGGAAAACTTCATTGCTTGATAGGATTAGTGCAGGAAGGTTAATACCTTCGATTTCCTTTTCCTGCAGGCAATGCACGCAGTGCTGACACATCGTCGTTTCGCTGCCGTAGTGCCGTCTCTAGACTTTAACCTGGATTTGGACTTGCCGACTTGAGCAGCAGGATCTGGTCGGACAGGCTGCTGTTCCGTCCCCAATTGATTACCATTGTCATCGGCCATTGAAGTTTCCGCCACGCGGACAGATGTGCAAGTAGGACAGAGTCAACAATCTCGGGGCATAATTAAGAAAAAAAGTGCAACAATATAGTCTAGCGCACAGCCATGTAGTGGACGTATTGGCGCAACGGTAGCGGTAGCGGTAGCGGTATTGGATGATCACGACCAGGGCGGGGTATTTAGGGTATTTTAGATGCAAGTATAAATATAGGGAGAAACGGCAATCTGCTCAAACTTTTATATTCGTTGTAGTTAGGATAGATTCACTCCGGCGTTGAATACACATGCCCAACGATGAAATGACATAGAATTATGTGCCTAAGGAGACGGTTCGGAACTCTTAAGCCACTCACAAACTATCGTAAACCACGTTTCTACTAAATAAAAGAAACCTTCGGCCCAGAAGCCCACTCAGATAGTACTCGCATAAGGCGGAAAGTTTCGGTGTAAACGCAATGCTCCCCTGGCGCAGGGAAGGTGGAAGAAAGTATATAATTCCCGGTGAGGTTGACAAGGGGCGGTTGAATAGGAAGCGTTGGGCGAAGACAAGACAAGAGGTTAACAAGTAGGGGATCAATGAGTATGGGGGAGTCCTCGCGATCTGGCAAGAGCGGGGCCGGCAGGCCAATGTAAAAGTCCCAATCTCCGCTGACCCCAGATTTGCTTGTGTTAATCGCTCTCAGTTGGGTTGGGCACAGCACAGGCGTTGTGGACCGATATACAAACTCATGGAAGTGGGATGTTCGAAAGGGGCGGAATCGCAGGATACCGGAAGAATTCACAACGGTGGGTGTATCCTGTGTTGATGCTGTGGCCAGGCAGTTGATGTTGAACGGGCGGAGGAGGATGAGAGGCGCAGTCAACATCCCGCAGTGTCGGGTGTCGTGAGAGGATTTGCCTGACTTGGTGGCCCCAGTCAGGTGACATGCGGTGCAAATTACTCAACAAGCAAGCATTGCAATGAGTACGCTCAGCATTGAGTGAGGGAAGAAGCTGGCAACCTCAGATCTTTTGTAAACCTCCAGCATAATTCACTGGTTAACTACTCGTCCCACCTTTGCAGTATTCAGTTGTGATTTTCATTTGATCCAAACCACTCGAGAACAAGGGGGTTGGTTTCGTGCCAAGCCCATCGCAGCTGAACCCTGGCGCTTGCGCTCTCTGGGAATATTTCGCTTTTCGGAGAATTTTCAATTTTCATATGGGCTGTGGACCTGGGAGTTGCACACAGCTCCATCCTGGAGTGCCAACAGGCTATCATGCTTTAGGGGTATGCTCTCAAGCTCCCATATGATCGGCACTTCTGGCGGCAGCCAACCGTGATGCTGCATGGCTAGACTGGAGCTATCCCAGCATGATTTCCCAAGTCCCCGGCTTCGGTGCATAACCTCCGCATTTCCCCCGTGTGTCAATGCTCGCTGCCGAAGAAAATATAATAACAGGGAGATCTTAGGCAAGAAGGGAACGTCTCTGATGATGACAGCGGAACTTTATGCTTGCGCAATAGCGTAATGGATTTCATTATTCCTCACATTTGGAAAATTAATTATTCAAGTACTGATTCCAAGACTGGTCTCCGAAATAAATGCAGATTACATCATGCCTGTCTCAGAGACATGATGTAGGATCTCCAGTGCTCACTCTGAATGAAGCAGAATAAAGCGAAAGCCACAAAAGTTTCGCTCTCAATATCATTTTTCAGGTATTGGGGATTTGGAGGCTCGTCTTGATTTTAGAGAGAACAAGCTCTGAAGTCTTGCTACCCTGTGGTATCTTCGCCTCACTCATTATAGCCTCCTCTCGGTGAAACCATTTACAAATGTTGGACGGGAAGGTACTCGAATATGGGAGACGTTCTTGTGGATGTCGAGCCAATCCTAGACGAATACAGCTGCGAGAAGAAAGGATACGATAGCAGAGGCTCCATGGATGGGTTGACAGTCAACAAGGTAACTCTTCGCATCATATCGAAAGAAATCCCTTAATACCCCTGGGTTTCTACCGTTAATTTGCGGGCCTTGCTGTTGTTGCTGCGCAGCATTTCACCTGACGACTTGCATCATTTAACATTTGAAGAACGCACCACTCCCTCACTGTGTGGTACTCATTGCATTGCTAATCTTGCAATTTCATCGTATAGACGGCGGCAATCATATTGGGTACTAGTAGATAGTGTGAGGGAGACCGAGGGCTGAAGAGAAGTTGAAATTAAATGAGCGGGAGGGTGACTATGGATCTCTCCAATGATGGGACATCAAAACTTTATTCTCGGTGAAAAGGGTCGTAGTTGGCACAACTCTACATGTTTCTTGAACACCCTCCCTAACTGATTCATCTATTATCTATCTGACGTGCATGTAAATTCCAACAGATGATCTACAGGCCGGTAAACGAAGGAGGTCGCATTTTACAAGTTGCCCACACATATAATTACGCGCCGTAGTCACATCCGCTTTCCATATCTCTTTCTTCCAAAGGCCGATAATTTACACGGAAGTTCACCCAATATCTCTATCGCGTAGCCCCATCGGCTTTCCGCGCGGTGCAATTGAACGCTGTATATATATATATATATATATATAGTATGCGGTTGCGAAGAAAGAATTTGTACGTCTTGGGGCTTGGTCTAATTTCTTACAAACGCGAAGTTGTAACGATCTCGGGCTCAGCCGACTCTAACCGCAAAAAATTACTTCAACTACTCATGGGATCTATGAACGCTGCCGACATCAGATGGCACAGAATACGAGTTCTACGGAGAAATCGCATTTTACCACCTTCTTCCAGGCCTACATAGTATACCAGACAGAGGTGTGGAGACTCTTCGAGAGAGACGATGACAAAACAAAGAACGAAAACGCAGAAAGTAAAGGAATTCTGCATGATAAACAAATGGTCATTAACTACGTCTGTATTAGATACGCCAAACCAACCAGCAATGGAGGAAATGATGAAAACATGCACATGCTATATCAGGATTGCAAGGGAAAACTCATCAGCAAGTACTGCCAAGGTCCATGAACCATCGAGAACCCCAACGCAATCAACTAAATAATTGGAGAATGACAGCCGTTCTATCTGGGAAATCTCCGTTTTTGATGCGTTCCAGGTCCCAAACCCTCCTCCTTGCTGCTTTTAAAAAACGCAATGCAACGTCTGAGATTGGCACAACGGGGAAAGGAGACCGGAACATTCGTGTATGAGTTCCAAGTTGTAGAATTCGCGCCGTGCAGGTGCAGTACAAACAACACCCAATTTCGAGCTGTTTCTGTAACGGGGAGTCATGTTTGGCTCACCAAGCAGCGGAGCGGGAAGCATATTTCCATCATAAATCCGTCATATGGTATGAGAGTTATGCCAATAACTGCTAGCCAACTTCAGCGGGGATTGGGGATTCGTCGATTGTAGATCTGACGGGATATCCGATTGTGGAGACGAAGTTATTGTGGCGGAAATCGATCCTGTTATGAACTGGTGTTTATGCGAAGAAGGCGGTGAGCGGTCTTCCATTTTTCTTTGATGATTCGGGGGAGGATGAGGAAGATAGCATCTCTCCATGGTGCCTCTGTTCTGGCCCTTTATTTTATTTGTTGACGTTAAAATAAATGTTTCTTTTGGATGATCTGTTGGGTTGTACGAAATTGTTTTTAATGAAACCCCATTATCATCAGTAAATGTTATTAGCATATGTGATATAGAATCTGATAGTGGAGAGGAGGAAGATGATATGATTGATGGTGAAATGAAAGAATTTGTTAATATTATGACAGTGATTACATCTGTTAGTGATAAGAGGAAGATCTTTATTATAAATAAGATTAGAGCAATTTTATCTGATAGAATTGAAAAGAAAAGAAAGCTGGTTCGACTTCGAGTGGCATAGAGGAATTGAGGCGTATGGGATCATCTCATCACAGGTAGTTGTTGTTGAAACCTCTCGATTGAGATGTCCACGAGTGTAGAGTGTTCGATCTATACCCTTTATTAATGAGGGAAGACTCTAGTTATTATTTGTTATGTTAGAAAGATTTTCATAGCGAAAACAAAACTGGTCGGCTGATCGAAAGTTTGCTTCACGCATTAGTTTATTTACTAGTTAGTACTTTGAAAAGGTTTACAGGAAGTGAAGCAAATAGGTGGCTGCTTTCTTCGGCTGGGAGGAGGGCTAGAATACTACGGAGTAGTATAATAACTAACAATTAACGAACGCTGTGATGTGAAGCCAAGGCAACTCGAAGCACTTGTCCTGGGGTCAAGAATGAATAAAATAACACTGCTTGACTGATCGGGATTTAGAATGAAGTGCCTGCAGGTACCAACAGTGATGAGCGGCCCGCTGCGGGTGGATCGATTCCCCACAGGACAAAAGGAATAGGAAGACGGTCAGCGGATCCAGCGGCGGACCCTCTGGGGATAGTCTGGGTATCTACAGAGTATGTGACGCACAATATGTTCACGGGGTTGCGCTGTTCCTTGCCAATAGGAACGATTCGGGCGCTGCCCCCATGCGCCCGCGCCTGGAAGATGTGCTGAGATGTTGAGGTTTGTTGGGCATCAAGCGAATCCTCGTTCTGCGCAGCGATTGGCGGTCATGACGTCGCATGTTGTACAGTACATACGTGTATCCGTCAGCTGGCGAAATTAGTGGAGGTACCGTCCCACGGTTTCTGTGCGGTGAGGTACTCGCCTGGACATCCCGCAATCCCGCCCTCCGTTCATTCCAAGGTTATTCCACTTCACCAACCACTCCGGCTCTCGATCTCTTCGACAGCCCTCTCTTCTCTTCCTTTCTCTCTTTTCTTTCACATCTTTACGAGGTTTTTATTTCTGTGGTCCGTCCACTCTTCTTCTTCGGCCTGCTATGCCCGTGCGCTTAGCGGATCATATGAACTGCTCTGTCGTGTGATATAAGACGACATGGTTCCAAGAGTTTTATCTCGGAAAAGTTGACACAAAAATTACGAGTAGAGCAGACTTTCTGTCTATTGGGCCTGTCAGGAGCTGAACTTCAGAGTGGCTCTCTACATCTCTACGTCTCTACGTCTCTACGTGTGTGCGTTGACGCTTGCTTCCCGCCTCAGTCCACGAAATAGCCACCTTCTCTTCCTATCGAGCCCTTGAGAAGGTGACAGCCCATGGCGATGGCTGCCCAGACCTTCCGATTCAACTCTACGATGATGAATGCAAACTTCCAGCTGCAGGATGAGAAGGCCGCTCCTGTAGTCTCGGCTGTAATTTTCGATCCACCAACAAATCCCGTTTTCATTCCCCCTAAGCAAAAATGCCAGAGACCAACTATCACACCTCTCAAAATCAAGCCGAAACAGAATCGACTAAATGAACCGGTGAAATCGCGCTCTAGTTCATTGGTACGACCGGAGCTTTCTGTCCCTCTTCATGTTTCAAACCTACTACAAGCAACGGCAATTCCAGTACCACGGACTTGGACTGGTCGAAAGCAGAGTCATTTATTGGATAGAAGCCATGCAGGATATTTCGATTCCTTGTTCTCTGAGGATGTAGCTGGAAATCAACCTGGAGGAATGGTCCGACCCTCAAGGCAATCCTCTCTTCACGTTCTTCTGAGTCCTCCAAACGTGTTGGATGATGACGACGACAGTAACCTGCGAACCGGATCAGAGACCCCTGATTCAGTAAGATCATTATCGTTAGACTCTATCCCGTCATTAGATAACGATGACGATATTCCCACCCCGCTCGGTGACCCGCCAACGCCATCCCTTACCACTCCCCATCGATTGCCGTTCGTTCGGAAGCAGCGTGTCTTCTCGCCCAGCGAGGCCTGTCCCGAAGACCATCCTCTCCTCTCCACGTCATTACCCGAGAACCTCATGTACATCGATGAAACTCCCACAAAGATGCCAGTATACAGGTCGAACTCCTTCCGAGCCCTTCCAAAATTAGGGGCAACCGTCAAATCCAACCTCACTGCGTCCCTCCGAGCGATCAGATCCGCTGCCCAAAGTGTCTCCAATTTCACAGCCCCCTCCGTGCGATCCGAAGATTTCTTGACACGATCCTTCTTCGCATTCTCTCCAGAACTAACGGACGATAAACACCCCGTTCTAATGAAAAACACCCCTTCGCCGGCACTCTGCCGCTACGTAAACCCCTTAACAATATCCGCAGCAGATATCCATATCTACAGCGAGTCTCCACGAGGAACTCCTGTTGAACCCACCAGATGTACAGCGTGCATTCAAATGCAGACATACAACTTGTCAACGGTCAAGAAAAGACGCAGAAAATGTGTATATCTCCCAGCCGCGACTGAGAATGGCTATGAATCCGACCTTGACTGCCAAGACGAAGATGTGAACGATGAGGAAGACGAAGTGGAAGATGAAGATGAAGATGAAGAAGACGAAGAAGATAGAGAATACGAAGACGACGATGACGATGACGATGACCGTCCACGATTCCACCTTCCACGGCATAGAGAGCCCAGAGAGAACGGCGATTTTCTTCGAATCGTCGTCTTGGAAATGAACATGCAACGCCGTGGTAAACTACGCAGTGACGTCCCCGGTCGAGCAAAGCCCTGGCTTCCGCCGAGAAAGGTGATGATGGGGTTGTCATTACCATTATCACCTTCTTCTTCTGCGGGGCTCTATGTGGGGACAGGTGGGGCAGGATATACGAGCCGCAAGATTCCGCGAAGGTGGATTCCAATATCCATGGATGATCTAGGATGACTTGTTCATTTCTTTTTTTTTCTCCCTGCCCTTATTACTTGTCTCGTATGAATGACTCTTGGTCCACAAATCTTAAAGGTCCATGCCATGTTGTTTGCTTCCCTTTGCTTTTACCTTGACCTAAATATATATTTTTTTTTTTTCCAAAATATATATTTTTCAAAAAAAGCTTTCGTCACGGCATCTTGATTGCGGTCGGGTGTTTCAAGAGTAGAGCAGTTTGGTTTTGGATAAGTATAGAAATGAAGAATTCAAATTTATTAATTATATAACAAGACTATTTCATATTCTCATATAAACTATTAACTGTTTTCTCTCGAACTCTCAATGAGATTTTGTTGAATATGGTTGCTCTCATTGACTCAGAGGTTAGCGTAAGCTCATTCTTGTTTACACTAATTCTAGTTAAATTTGGAGCAGAGAGGCCGAGTCAACTGAGATAACCACTGAGAGAGAAATGTTGCTCAGCAGCATTTGGCCTTGGGACCGTTGTTTCCTTGGAAAGCCCCGATTTAATTTCAGTTTGCTTTGGAACAATAGCTGCTGCTTTGACACAAAAAGGGGAAAAGCAATTTTCAGCGGTTGGCCCAGCTAAAAAGGTTTTCTTTCGGTGGAGAGCAATGTAAATATCTTCTGAAAATATGGGCCAGGTATTTACATAAAAATTTTCCCTTTCCACCTCATTGTCACCCATGGTTTTGTTAATTCCAGCGAATCGTCTCAGCTGCCCTTGAGAATACTTCAACTCTACGAGACCATCTTGTCCCTCAATCCGCTTGTTTCTTTCTCTATCACCTTCTCAGAACAATTGGTGCATACCTCTATGGTACCGGGACTTACAGTGTGCTTGATGGTCAACAGCTACTCTTCAATCTATACTTCAAATGGGGCCTATCTCAGCGTCTCGTGAACTAAGTGCGTGCACTTGAATTGGTTGCAAAACACACAACATTAAATGCACCTTGGATTCTTGAATTGATCAAGTTGAAGCATCTGTGCCCAGCAGCAGAAGAGTGTTAGATGTTGACCACTCACATCATGGGTCACTTTGTGGGAAAATGCCTCCCGTTGATGGATGCGGAACAACTAGAGCAGTTCAGCATTGATTTTAAGGGTTAACTATGTGGAGCAAAATTCGATCTATCCTAAATCTCTATTCCCATATTATCTGCAGCCCACTTGGTGGAGAGCATCGTGATTGTTGAATTGACCATGACAATGGCGGGGAACGGACTCCTATGACAAAAATTGAGGATCTGAACAAGCCTATCTCTAAGCCCGATTCCAGAAGACGCTGATAGAGCTCTGATTGCGGAGGTATATTCCCAGTCATACCGTGTTTATTCATGCATGCGGATCTCAAGCCAGGAAACGTGCTGGTACATAGTGGTAGGTTATCTGGGTTTGTTGATTTGGAATTTGCAGGTTGGTGGTATCTTGAGTATTAGGAGTACAGCAAGGCGTGCTATGTTGTGTACGGATGGCAGCTCTGGGGAGGACTGCGCCCTCCTTTCTTCTGTACATGGTACCAAACGATGACAACCGACGGGAGAGTCATGGGCTGCCTCGCGTGGATCGCCTATAAAGCCCCTTAACTTTGCCCTCATCTATGGATGTCTTCAAATCCAAACCAACAGAACCAGAATCAATTCTCCAATCTTATACTCAACTATTGCCCTCAGTATCCAGAACCCTATATCCACTGCCCCCTTTCGCGGCATACTTCATTGCCAATTCTTCAAAGTCCAGCCCTTTTCTGTCTTCATCATCTCTGTTCATACATCTCATTTGTTCCGATAACTCTGGTGGGCTTTACCCCCCGAGCTCATCGCATTTTCAATCGACAGTTTCAGCGTTTTCGATCTATCCCATCTCACCCCACACTACAATCCCATCAATCCCATACCACCATGGAGAAGCCAACGGGATTTATCTTCTTCTTTCAGTTGCTGCGGTTGAGTACCATTGGGGGATCTATGTGGCTGAGAATGCATGGAAGCACACTCAAACCGTTGTCCTCTCGAAAATGGTAGCATTGGCCTTGAAAATTGGAACCATCCCCCTACCGCAAGGGAATATCCATATCGACCGTATCCTAGGCAATCCAACTATGATCTCACAGGATCCCGGGTTTAGCGTGCCACGGCTCCATACTGTGGGCCAGAACAACTGTCAAGCTCAGAAATCGGGGTTTGAAATCTAGAGCAACAACATGGTCCAGAACATGGAACCAGAAAGCTTTACATGTGACAGCAACCGTGTCGATGTGATCACATCCATTGCTATAATGCCCAAACCCTTGGATTGGTCCCAAAACAAATGATTTAGTAGCATCGGATTTCGCGACCATGGCTTTGTTCCAATATACGAACCACCCATTTACTGGCTGTCTTCCGGGTCGATCTTTGAGGGACATCTGACTCTTCCTCTGCAATCAGTGGTGCATCTGCCTCATTTCCTTCAATGTAATATATGTGCCCACGCCGATGCATGGGCTCCGCAAACTGGATATTTAGATGTTGGATCACTGCTCTTAGCCAATGAGAATTGTCTTCCCCATCAACGGGTGCGTTGATATTGATGCCACCAAAGAAGACCTCCATGTAATCTCCATTCAACCCCATCACACCTGTATCGTACGCCGAGCCGAAAAGATCCACTAGGTAGGCACGTTGATCAACCAGTGTGGTATATGGCTTTTGCCAATAGACTGAAGCTCCATGCAAACAGTTCTTGCCATGTTGTCATGCTCCTCTTTGAGAATTGGTAGTTCCCGCCTTAGGTGATGGAAGAGCAGTTGGCTCAGCCATTTGTGGAGAGAATTGATGCCTTTTATATGTTGACGAAGAGCCTTGTAGGTCCCAATGCTGAAGAACACTCTCTCCTTCAGCTTACACTCCACAAAAGACAGTTGATGCTTGCCATCACCGCAATTCCTGAAAAAGTGTCATCCAAGCTTGAAGTAGATATGTATCTCAATTCTGCGCCAGATCAAGGCATACTCTCTCACTTCCACAGCTGGCCTGTAGATAGTCAGGCTTTGTAATAAGACCAAGAGTGCGTGTGCACTTGGGGTCGAATTTTCAGCAATTCTTAAGAATTACTTGATTGGCATAGTCATTCGTGGCCAAGATGACAGCAATGATAATAGTGCACTATTATTTACTTATACTTGTATACATTGTTGTGTTGTTAAAACTTATATATTTGATTATTAGAATTATTTCCCAGATCTATATATCTCATTATTTAGTTAAATAATTATATCTAAGTGTAATGCACTCGATCATTACTTCTTATGTATTCACATATGTATATCTTTTCCAGTGCTGTTTGGGCAGTGCAACAGCTCAACCATAACCATCATAAGGCAGGCAGGGTTTGCTAATAGTACTACGTATCTGGTTCTAAACATGGGAATGGCCGGTTTGGGAGTCCTGAGGATGCAGGCGAAACCCAAAAGGTCATATTGCTAATATATCTTATTGTGTTGTAAAGGATGAACGCTCTACAATCTCGTTTTTGCAACCAAATTTCCCAGAGGGGTTTTATACGACAGGTGCTACAGCCTTACTGCCCATGGCAAAATTATGCCGACTTATATTCAAAGGGCTTGTATCATAACATTATAAACATCGTAATCCAGACCCATCAGCTATTCCAAAATATGTATGCGATATCCGGATACCTTTGGCTACAGCGAACAGCTTGATTCTCTTTCCTTCCGATGGAAAATAGGTCATGGAGCGAGCAAGGAAGTCTCCGTTAAGGGGAGCCTGTTCTTACTTCAAAAGCCATTTTTGCGCTCCGCACCTCCAATGCATGTATGCACACAGCAGGACAACCTTTTCACTTTGGTGTAAATCCTGAATGAAAACACAACCGATATATTAGCATTTCGTGTCCAATGTCCAAATTTCTATACGGATGAAAACAGGTGGTTGCAAGAGAGGATGTACTCCATTTACATACTTTCCTCATCAACCAACGTCCGCTCCCCCCAACTCTCCTCCACCCACTCAACCCCAACAATATGCGGAATCCTTTTACCAACCCCAGCACGGGATGAAATTGCCCTCCTGATGCCAGCAACGTCCGCCGCTGCCATAGCTGCCTTGTCACCGGGCGGATTACTGTCAACGACAACATGCGTGATGCGCGCATCCTTCATGTCGCCATCGTCGTCCGTGATGACTTCGCCGCCGGCGAACTTTACCAGGTTGGAAGCGAGGTAGAGACGTTGTGGCAGAACGTGTGGTATTTTGCCGTTTCCCTCGTTCGACAGGGACGGGGGCATGGCAAAGTATATGACTAGTCCTTTGAAAAGCCAGCCGGGGCATGTTGAGGTGTTGGATATTGTTGGGGTTGCTGGTTTTCGTTCGTTCAGGCTGTGGGATTCAAGTTGGGATTCTAGCTCGGAGAGACTGGAAGGTGGCAGCGCGGGGGCTGGGTGCATGCTGTCGAGGAGCTGTGGGGATGGTTAGTTCCCATTTGACTTTATATTAGGGAGATGTTCTTGAAACCTGAAAAAAGAAAAAAGGGAAAGAAATTAAATGAATAGAACACTGGGATATGGAATGGAAATGACCTTTTTGAGTTCCGAGGCATCGATATCTCGGGCATAGCTATCGGAATATTTATCTACGTGTTCTGCAATTTCTTCCTCCTGATCTGCTGTTGTGAAAAACATGTGTCTTGTGAGGTTGAAAGAGAGCGATTAGAGATTGGATACAACGAGAAGGGGAAGAGCTGGAACGTGGGACATGAACTAACTTTGGTTCCAGTGGAAGAAGCAGGTCCGGAAGATCACGATCCCTCTCGTTTTGTGTTAAGCAGTCAAATAGCCATGATGGCCTGATGACGTTCTCTTTCGCGTTTTTCTGAAGCGAAGCTACTTTCACGGTTCCTGGGATGCGTTAACCTAAGTCCTGCTCATACGACGTACTCAAATATATATCGTCTTAAACTTACTGCGATCGGCGATGCAAATTGTGTTTTCAGCAACATTATTCGTCTGATATATCTTACCGCCATTGGCTTTCACGAGTTGTTCCAGTTGAGCCTTGGTTTTCTTCGGCTGATGAACTGATTCGGTCATGATAACTAGTGAGAGTATGGTTATGTGAGTATATCATCCAAAATCGAAAACGTAAAGAACTGATGACACTCACAAAAATTGAGTCCATCAAACAATGTCCCAGAAGGACCAACATATTCAAGCTTCTTGCCTCCGTCATAACCGGCAATCGTCAGCGGCTTTTTGATAGCCTTCCTGTGCCGCACTTTGCGAGAGTCGTCAACCTTGAATTCCTTTTCTTTCACTTCCCTTTCGACATTTGACTTAAGGTCCATAAACTCCTGGATCGACAAGGCACTTCGCCAGTCCTTATCCATACGAAGTCGTTTAAAGCGCGGGAATCGCACAGTAAGGCCAAGGCGAAACTGGTCAGTTGAGGTAACGGATGAGGCCTTTACACATAGAACAACCGAATCCTCGGGCTTTATCCATACGTCAGGGCGTTCATACTGTAGGTCACCTCCAGCAAGCTCGATGTATTCAGTGGGTGGTCGTTTTGGATCCCAATCCATCCACTTCCCATCGGTATGATGGCGAATATTGGCATAATCGGCAGCAGTAAAACCTCCTCCCACTTTGCAAAATGAATAGCATTTTGTAGGGTGATCACCCGTTTTGGAGTGCGAGCCATCGACCCTTAGTCCACATAGGAAACTTGATAGGGCGCCACCTCGACGGCCAGAACCGTAATATCCGCCGATTACTATGCAATCAAGAGATTCACCGAAATCAGTCATGTACTCGGGCTTAACCTTCATCCAGTCGTCGTGACGTTCGTTTAGTCGATAAGGAGAGTTGGGATTTTTAAGAACAAGACCTTCAGATGCCTCCGCGACTACCTTCCGGAGTAAGGGGTCGATATCAGTGGCACTGTGGCCAATATCATATGTGTGGATTTCAAAACGGCGATGTACAGGAATCACACTTGCTTCAAGTGCTTTTCTGCGGTCCTTCAGGGTGTATCTTGTGAGCGGTCGGCCGTTCAGGTAAAGGATATCAAATATACGGAATAGAGGCCGCTGTCCTGTCGAGAATGGGTTTCTTTGCTCAGCCAATGCGGCAGTCTTAAGAGTCCCGAAAGGGACAATCGCGTCGTGCTCTGGGTCCCATGTGATCATCTCTCCGTCTAGAATGATGCTCTGAACACCATCTGCAAAAGCGTCTTGAAGATGCCTTGTGAGTGCCCCATTTTCATCCAACAACCCATTGCCGTACAGATACGTATATTCCTTGGCCTTTCGAGACCAGAAGCCAAACCTCTTGCCTCCAGGTATTGAATCGTCCGGCTTCATATGAAGCTGTATGCGTTCCCCGTCAAGCTTTTCCTCAATCCAAAAGGTTGGGTCGTCCTCAGTCAACCTCATCCTTCTGATCATATGTTCAAAAGATTGCATTTGAAACTGAGCGAGCTGGGGTTGAAAACACTGCATAAGAGTGACTTTTGTTTCATCCCCTTCCAAACGAACATCAGTATTATAAAGTTGCCAACAAACTCGCCGAAGGCTGCTAGAGATACTAAACAATGCCTCTGCATCCGGATGCCAGATGCTGAAAAATGTCCGTTCTGTGGCACCGACTTTCATTTGCCGTAGAATAATCCGTATAAGCCACATCAGCTCCTCAGGGTTCATCCTTCGGTAAAAATACGCGAGAATAGGCACCTGCTCATCCTCCTTCGAGGCTGCGGACAATTTATCTAGCTGCTCATTGACTTCATCGATTGTCATATCACCTACCTCGGTCCTCAAAGGCCTCTTTGATATGACTTCGAAACAGCGACCAGCAAAATCGCCAGCCATTCTACTCGCAAAGCTCTGGCCTGGCACCTTCCAGTTCAACAAGCTAAATCCATCCTCCGAGTTTTTATCAATTTTCATAACTTTCACAAGCAATTTTCCGATGGCTTTCTCCTTCAATCCATACATGGCACGATCTCGGTCTTTTTCAGGAATTATCAACCGAAATGCAGGAAATATGTCGTCGCCCACTTCTTTCCGCCATCGCGAAATGAACCTCTGAATTATGTCCCTTCGCCGCTCTTGTGGGCTCAGGTGGACAGCAGCGCCCTGTCCATGAGGACCCACCTTTCTTCGGGCAGCCGCTGGGCCGGTTGGACGTTTTTTGTTCTCATTGAGAGGGTTAAACAGGGTCAGGAATAAATCATGAAATGGCAAGGTAGGTGAGTGGTTGCGAGGAGGATTGGGATATCTAGGCACATGTTAGTGGGCATTTTCCGGGGCGGCATTTGGGGATGTTTACTTCTCGTCCAAGTCATTCGCGGTCGAGTCTTGCTGTCTTGAACCGTTTGGCTCGCCTTCTCCATCCGAATCCATTTGAAAATATGAGGATCAAGAGGAGAACTGAGCGCTCTGCCCAACACCACTCTGGGGTCATGACGCTGGATCATCCGCTGGCTCAACCGCTGCCTTCTCATGCTCCAGGCAGCACACGCGAAGGGTGCACTATGTGCACGTGATCTGATGTCACCGGCTGAGCTAAGCTTATCTTATCTTAGCTGAGGCTTCGCCAAGATTTGCCGGAGCCCCCTGGTATTACTAATACAGTTCACTAACTTACTTAGGTAGTTAGTTAACTATAAGCGCAACATAAACCTGATCCCTAATGTTGTATTAGCCATGATAAGCAGTGGTTTGAGTTGCCTTAGGCCAAAGGTTCCGAAAAGTGGGCTGTCCCTCGAGTAAGAGATGTCTTGACGTCAATCCCAAATAGAAAATACACAACTACCTTGGAATTCATAGAGAAGCATCCGAGAAGAAAATGGTTGGTTTGTTAATGAATTAACGGGATGCATCTTATGACTTCGAATGAGCATAGCCCAACAAATCTATTTGCTGGGACAATTGGTACTTTTTGATATCCACTAATTTCCATGCCCATATCTCTAATTTGTAGATATGGAGTAGATCATTGAAAAATCACCTTTTTGAGAAACTGTGGCGTTTGGAGAATTCATGTACGAGGCGCTTCCTCGTTAGAGGGTAATACATATGAATGTTTTTCAACAGGATATATCTAACTTATTATTCATTCAAGCCATGAGCACTACAAAAAGGACCAAATGACGTGACTTCTTGTCTACAGCTCCCGGTAACCGTACACAACTTCGTCCTGAAGGGTCAGAGTTCTGAAGGCGGAGTGTGTGGAGAAATTTCTTCAGTGCAGGCTCTCGGTAATCCTGCAGTCATGGCCCAGGTCAATGAGACGCGGCGAGGCACCTTGCATCGGCCAGTTGATACCTTCTTGGGGAAGGAGATGTGTAAAATATCATATTTCCTAAACGTACTAGGAGTCATACGTTCTGACGGCGGAATTGAGCAGAGGGTAGGCTGGTGCCGAGATAAATGAAAGCATCAAAACCCAGCTTGTGTGCCGGGCGCGGGGGAATTTTTCTTGCTCACAAGTATATATTTACAAGTATTCTTTAGCTGTGGCCCTTTCTCGGGCACCTCTTCATTCTTATTACTTGAAGATAGAGAGGAGGGATCGCGAGTACCCAGAAATATATGTACAGTCCGGAGTACATCATATCGAAACCGTTGTTATAGCCCAAATAATAGTGGTTGTTCGAGAATAAAAATTTTCGACTTCGTTGACTAACCCGATTTGATATGGTTCTGTCAGATGGGGCTTCTGTAGGGCTGAGAGGCCAGAGTTGAGAACTAGTCTCTGGGTAACTTTGCTAGTATCAACGACCCATCAACAACCACTGAAAAACTCTCAATGCAACGTACTGAAGGAAACTTGACTGCCTCGAGGGCATGATGCTTTGTCGACCTGCCTGGGCAATACGCAGCGTTATACAAGGAGTTTATGAAACTTGAACTTCTCAATTACGGAAATCTAATATCAAATAACTTCGGAACCGCAAACAGAGAGCCAGAAAAATCATTGAGTGGCTACCAATCAGATCCTAGCATGGCTGGCGATCTAAATCGCGACTTGGGCCTGGGAGAGGCAGGTTCGCAAAGGCCCAAACATCGGCCGCCAGTCCCGTCCAAACCCAACGTTCAATCTGCTGCTCTCCTTGGAGCGTCATTAGCCTTCGGTGCACAAGGAATGAACACTGTCACTACACCACGATCTGCGAACGGCACAAGGCATCCGAGGACACTTGCCATGATGGATCTGGGCACCCTGGATGGCGAGCCCATGCAGCAGGACACTGCTGTTCGTAGCTCTACGGGATTAGTGGGAGTCCGGATTAAACAGTTTAATGAAACCCAAGGGTCCACATTATCACAAACCGTATCCAGTCTCCATCCTGAACCGGTTGGTCCCCAGCAGATCGCCGCCCAACTAGCTGTGGGGAAATCCACGGTGAGGCCTCCACCAGCAATACCATCGAAGGGAAATCGAGCGGTTAACTCACCAGCGCGCCAAAACGATCCCAAGCAAGGTCCCAATCACGAAACCTCTGCTTCAAGTGTTTTATCGCATGTGGCCAGGAGCAATGGCGTTCACGATCAGCAGGATAGCGCTGCTAAAGGGGTATCTTCGCTTGTTACAGATACGACCCGGCCGTTTACAGATCCCCTTGGGCATAGGGATGTTGTCTCCAACGGGTCAGTTGGCCCGCAAAGGAAGGAGCATACGGGCCCGTCTCTGCTTTCCAGCTCACTTGGCAAGGCCGTATTACAGTTACCGCAGCCAGAGCTGCAAAAAAATACTTCTCTATCCCAAGGGAATCAAGGTCCTCCATTACCACCAAGGCCGATGGTCCCTGTGAATACATCCCACGCATCGCAGCAGACCGTTCCCGCAAAGAATGTAATTAGGAAGAACGACCCCGCCATTGACAATAAGCTGAATGTTTCGCGCATTGGAGGACCTATGAGCATCCGAACCACAATCCCAAACGCACGAGACCCAAGATCCCAAATGTTGCCCTCTCGATCTTCCTCATCCAGCTGGCGACCCCAGCATTCAGGATTGTCTGAAAGTTCGTTAGCTGG
>NW_001813981.1:1807821-1809200 GCF_000149585.1 Histoplasma mississippiense | reverse complement strand
ATTCCTCCGCCACCGCCACCGCGGATCGAGGTTCCCGCTCTGCATCACAGAGAAATCCATTACCTCGAACGCCCAGTCCAACCAAGGGAATGAGACAGACGTTACGCCAAGAAACGAAAAGCGACCACAACGAAACCAAACGGCGGAGAAAGTTCCAGCGGCCGCGCATCATAAAAACACATCCCAACAAGCATCGGGAGGGCGATCGAAAACGGTGGCGAGATAGAATCACGGAACGCGAACGGAAACGGTATGAAGGGGTATGGGCTGCAAACAGAGGCCTGTTGATTGATGAAAACTCCCCGCCTGGGAGCTCTACGACTCCACTGCGAGAGATGGTGCTGAATCTGGTTGTGCGGGATATATGGTCCCGCAGTCGACTCCAGCCCATCCTCCTTGGGCAAATTTGGGATCTTGTCTGTCACGACAACAGGAGGATGCTCACTCGCCAGGAATTTGTGGTGGGCATGTGGTTAATCGACCAGAGTTTGAAAGGACGAAAGCTCCCCATTAGAGTCTCCCAGAGTGTATGGGATAGTGTTCACATTCCAGGTAGTTGCTAGCTAGATTCCGGATGCTTTTGGAGTGGCTTGGTGTTATTGTTATGATTTCATTCTATAGACAACTATACTTCCGCACGCCAATCAACAACAGCTTAGGCCGAGATATTCAAATTGAGCTTGACTCGAGTTGACCTTCCGTGATGTTGACTCGTAACTAGCTATCGTGACCGATTAGTCACTGGGATGAGTTTGGTTTAGATGGGATGGGTGGGTTCCGGAAAAGTGGGCCCACGCGTGGCCAACCTCCGCCGGGACCGCCAGAACCTTTAGCTGCCACGCTCGCTGAACAGACCCCGAAAGGCGACGTCGGGGTTTGCTGATTAAGTTCCAAGGTTCGCCGCTCGGCTGCACATGACAAGGCTCCCTCGCGCTAGTCGAGATTGTCTCCAGGATATGCACATCCACAGTTCCCACGGCGGAGAGCTGTTGGCTATCCGTCGCTCCTTGGACTCGAGATATTTATTGTCTTTGGCCTTTTGGGTATCGCCCATTGTAGTCGTGGCCCTCCACATATCTCTAGGCCAGCGATTTGATTTGCTTTCCTGGAGTGGGAAAGCTGCAATCGCAGTAATTTTCAGGTTGCCATCTGCGGATTACTCTGCCTCTAGCTCCTTCTGGAGAACGGAACACGCATGGGGATGGCTTCTCCCAATGATCCCCAGAATAGCCAGCCTCAATTTGAAAAAAACCAAAAGCAAACGGCGCGCAAGAAGTTCGCCAAACCTCCTGTCAAGGTAGCTTGTCTGTCCTGGTGAGTTGCCCCTCTTGTTCTTGCGCATCATTTGAGCATGGCTTCCAAAATGTCTCGATAATGCA
>NW_001813981.1:1804641-1806829 GCF_000149585.1 Histoplasma mississippiense | reverse complement strand
CCCACCTCAATGGGTATTACATATTTATCCATCAATATTTCCCGATATTCCCTCCTGCACATTCCCCCATCACAATTGACCGCCCCCTGGACTTCCCAGGGAAATCATCACATCAAAAACTCGGCATGGACACTCCGTTAGGTTACATACCGAAGTCGCCCATCAGTCTCGCAATATCCGCCATTCTGGCCCTAGTCCCCCATCCAAAGGACCTAAAGCCATCCTCACCGGAGTCAGTGCGACTTCGACGGTCGTATGCCCAGTGGTTTTCTCGAGCATCCTTAGAGAGCGTTGAGACGGAATCCGAAATTGCGGAGTCTGGTGCCAACCCTTCCCAAGCCCTTCTCAACGAACATCCTATCCCTAAACGACCATCACTTCACCCGCATGTCCCCGTTGAATTAGAGGCCATTCTCGCACTTCTAATTCTCAGCGTTTACGAATATGCCCAGCGAGGAAATCTTGTCAAAATGCGACACCGTGCTGGTCAGGCTTTTGTTACAGCAATGAACATGTCGCTGCATGCATTACCACCAGAAGATAGCATTTATGCTGAAGCGAGACGACGCGCCTGGTGGATGACCGTATGTAACGCCTGACTTTTTGCAACTTAATCGTATAGATTTCGCTAAGATGACCCTGCAGTATTACTCCGTTTGTCAAGGTTCGATCGTGAGCACGACTGTAAGTTCTATTAAAAAAGATTATTTAGGAACGTTTTCGAACCCTGTGGCTGAGATTTCTGTTTCAATGAAAGCGCCCTACAATCATTCCCAACGACCCGCGCTTCGTGACCCCTTACCCAAATTTCGCTTCGGACCCAGATGTAAGTAAGATTGTTTCATACCATCATATCGTACGTCTGTAATCTAATCCATCTGGTAGTGCTGGCCGCTGCTGATGAGAGCCCAGCATGCCCTTATCGCTGGGACTCAATTTATCATTGATCTTAACCAAACCTTAAAATCCCGAGGTGACATGTCATATATTTACGAACGGATGAAGAAGATTGACGCTTGGATTCGCCCCGTTTTGGCCCAAGCCAACACTGCCCCACCTGTGTCTCCTGTGAGCGGAATAACTGATTCTGAAGCAATAACTGCGCAAAGCATCCGAAAAATATGTCTTATAAAGCTCTCGAGGTAAGACAGCTCCATATGAAATCCACACTCTCCATCGATAGACACGAACAGTATATATCTCTGACGGGAACAGCGCACTCATCAAAACCCACCGTTTCCGAGCATTCTTAGATATACCCATTTTTATTAAAAAGCACTGCGATCTTACTTGCGCCAGCATAGGGTATCTAGCGACTGAGGCCGATGCACAAGGAAGCTCAAAACATTGTTGCGCCGATACCAACTTATATGACATTCCCCCAATACCTCTACCGGGCCAATCTCCATCCTCCTGCTCGACGACGTCGGATATATCTGGGCCAACTACTTCCTCTTCAACCTGGGTTGACCAGGATTCGTTTCCATTCACGAATCAACAATCAACGGAAATCTGTTTAACCTCAGCTCTCACCATAGCTCATATGTTCCACACCCTCCCCTACCCGGCCCCAGTATATGGTGATAAGGACCTTCTAGATCTTTCCTCGAGGGCGCAATCACCTTCCCATGAGCTCTCAGTTGTTGCTCCGCGGACAATGCCTTCTTTTGCGTGCTGTGCCATGCAGAGCAGCTATGCGATGCTCATGCTTTATTATAAGTCTCGAGTCGTTGACCAGAATATCTATGTGGAAGGCAGGCCCCTCAACTTTTCTGAAGAATTAACGGAGGAGCTCCAGTATGGTTTGGAATGTGTGATATCTGCTGTTAGAAACTATTCAAGGGCGTTTGAAGCGCTAGATGGAATGAGAGGTCAGTAGTTATGCCCTGATGAAACTGATAGTTCTCACTTTTTTTTTTCTTTCTTGTGTTGGCAAGAAATCTAATCGCTTCTATTTTTTGTCGTGCTTAGAGGAAATCGAAAGCGCTTTCATGATGGCATTCGCACAAGTGCAATAATTATGCAGCAGAGCCTATCACCACTACCTCACACTTCCGCGTCTCGGACCAGCAAGCCTCAGCTCTCCAATAGAGAAAAAAAAGTGAAAAGGCAAACCAATCAAAATCCATTGCTTTAAATATTGTTTTATTATCTGACGGCATGGTCAAAGGATATTTCGAACGGATTT
>NW_001813981.1:1799810-1803519 GCF_000149585.1 Histoplasma mississippiense | reverse complement strand
CCCTCCCTCGGGTTTTGAAGGGTGGAGGAGGTAATGGTGTCTCACCGGTAAAGTGCTTCATCGTCATATAAACGGGAATGTCCCTCGCCCGAATATAAACTACCTGCAAGAGGAGAGCTAAGCTCCCGGATAAGACCGTGATCAGATATTCCAAGGTTACGCAATTTCATCGCGAAACTGACGAGATGTGAAAGACTGGATGAAATGGTGATGTTAACGACTGCTGCCCTTTGTAACGTGGGTATAAATGTTGTTGACTCACAAACTAGGCGCATGAACCCTGCCATCCACAAAGACCGCTCGGTATATATGCGGATGTGAAACAGGTGCAAAAATAGATGACTGAAAATATACGAGTTCAGCATCTTCTATGCATGTCAGATTCGCGGCAACTTATCTGTAAGTACATACCTCTAATGACACAAGTTGATCATCTATGCTTCCCACATATACGATCCTCACCCCGAAGTCAAGAGCAGTTTCAAGTGCTGACATGTAATCTTGTGAAACTTTGCTGTCCGGATTCGCGAAGTCGAATAATTCACCGGCTGATCCACTGATCCAGCGGGATCGATAATCGGGAAATGGTCCTAGATTGACACCCGCCATGGCGCATATGCCAATTCGTGCAGAGCTCACACAGCCAAAAGCTATCAGTTTCGCCACTAACATGACCGCGACTGGGACACCCTGGCTATGGCATGCTACCAAAATAAAATCGGCCTTCTTGATATATTCGATATAATTGAGGAGTAATTTCCAAAGTAAATCTACACGTTCGGAAATTCGCCCTTCGCCCTCGAGGGATATTTTCTGGATTTCACATGCAAAACCATGTGACTCTGTCCATGAATGAATAGCCTTCGCCGCCATGGTCGAAAATTTGACGGATGTGCCTGTTGGCTGCCCAAGAACAGTACGAATAAGCGGTGCCGGGAAGAATCCATGCACTCCGATCGCAAGCGCTTGTTTAACGCGCGGTGCGTAATTTGTCAGCTTTACATGTCGAGGTTCGGTATTGTTGCAATAGAATAGGAAACTACCAAGTTGCCGAACAATACTGGCCCGCTCCTGCACGGGGAAGTTATCCCTTAATGCGGGAAGCACTTGATTAGGAAATGTTATCTTCGTTGCGGAAGATTTTTCCTTCGAAGGGGCAATTGGCTTTTTAGTGCTTGGTTTAGCTTGCCGATCGGATAATACTGCATCAGTTGGAGTCTGTTTCGGTTTGGTTTCCGTCGCTACAGCGCTTGGTTCGTATTCTGATACCCTGATCGATGCGGACGCCTGATCTTCGGATGGGGGATTAGTTGTGTCTTCGGTTGGTTCAGGCCGTTCTGCGCTTGTTGTAGCATGCTTTATCTGTGTATCTCTGGACCAAAAAAACCAACTAGATGGCTTTGCTGTATCTGAAGGGGCCGCCTTCAAATCAACATTCTCGTCCGATGGTGGCTCCATGTTGCTCTCCATCTGCGAGTCTGTAGCGCTAGGCTTTGCAATGGAGGATTTGTTGCGCGCGCCCGGTTCGCTTACGTCCTCTCCACCTTTTTTCACGGGCCCCTCATTCTGCCTATTTTCTACTTGTTGCGAAGGAGTGGGATAGCCTCCCCACACTTGCAACCAACCTCTTTTTTTAGGAGCTGGGACCTCAAGAGCAGTAGATTTTGGATCAACTGCAGCTGCGAGTCGTTCGGCATTACTTGACTCAGTTTCTTCTTGAGGAGCGTGGGGTAACGGCTCCTCTTTGTTCAACTCTTCGGCCACTACACCAACTTTCGCCGATTGCTCTGTGTGCTCTATTTTTGCTGTGGATTGGCCGCCAATTTTTGGGAGAGGAATCCAGCCAATCCAGCCTGATGTCTGACTGGGGTGGGCCTGTTGATTTTCCTTTCCCTCTTGATTACTATCCGGAACGGTGTCCTGGGCCACCATGCCACCGAGTTCCTTAGTAACTTGGTCCTTTTGAGCCTCTGTTGAAACAGTCGTCAATACGGGCGCTGAGCCATCTGAGGTATTATGTTGTATGTCACATCCAACACCTTTGCCGGATATTAACGTATCGGAAACCGAAGGGGACCTAATTGATGCAATATTAATCCGGGTAGTAGCTACTTCCGCCGGCAGCGACCTTGTCGATCCTCCGATCTTCTTCGTCAATCCAATAGAGGGGGGCCTAGCAGGTTGATTTCTGTTAGGAGGCGTTGAAGTTGACAAGTTCCGTTCCGTTGTCAAAATTGTTTCGGCAGCAATGCTCTCTCGCGCAACTTCAGCGACCGCAGGTGCCTTGGGTTTGCGCGGCCAGGTTCGAGTATACCAGCTCTAATCCAGTGCTTCAAGTTAAAACAGAGCTTCCTAAACGTTCAATTAAACACTGGAATTCTTACCGTTCTATTATCATTTTGATTATCGAGTGCTCTCGTCTCTGCGGAAGTGTTCGAATCCACGCCACCAGCCTTAGACGTAGGTACTATCTCAGAGTCTTCGTTTGCATTCACCCACTTTCGTGGTCCCGCGGGCGCCATAGATAGTAGAGTGAAATCATAACACAGAAAGTAGTTAATATGTTGGGTACTAATATTGTAGCCAGTCCAGTGTCGGAAAGAAGATAAGAGGTAGTTGTACTGTATCAGGCGGAGCTTGGCGCAGAGTGACGAATGATGTAATACTTGTCATGTGATTCTGTCATGGCTGTGGCTGGTGAAAATATATCTTGGCACGCACCGCCTCATCTGCAAAGGAAAAAAAAAAAAAAAAAAATGCAATAGAATGAATGCAGTGCGGAGTTACAACAGGCAGTCGGAACATAGCGCAACGGCAGATTTACCCAGCATTGCTGGCTCAGGAGGATGCGCGTTCGTGACTGTCGTTCAATTCTCGCAGTCTAACTTTAGTTGATTCACCTAGTAAAGATCAGCCATGGCTATCCAGAAGAAGGTATGCGAACGCTCTGTCGGCATTTGGGTTTTGGCCGCATTCTAACTGTGACTATCAGCATGGCAAAGGCCGCTTGGATAAATGGTATAAGTTGGCGAAAGAGAAGGGTTACCGAGCGAGAGCTGCTTTCAAGCTGATCCAGCTTAATAAAAAGTATGGGTTTTTGGAGAAGAGCAAAGTTGTAATAGACCTTTGTGCTGCACCTGGCGTAAGTCGTTGAAACTTGCTCCTCCAACCCACAGCTACTCCACACATATGCGGAATATTAATTCCCTCGGGCTTTTTAGTCGTGGTGTCAAGTTGCTGCAGAATGCATGCCTTCACAGTCGCTAATTATCGGCGTCGACCTTGCTCCCATCAAACCCATTCCGAAAGTCATTACCTTCCAGAGCGACATTACCACAGACAAATGTCGGGCTACGATACGACAGCATCTTAAATCCTGGAAGGCTGATACTGTTCTCCATGATGGTGCGCCAAACGTTGGTGTAGCATGGGTTCAAGATGCCTTCTCACAAGCGGAGCTAGTTCTCCAGTCTCTAAAGCTAGCGACCGAATTTCTGGTTCCAGGGGGAACATTCGTTACCAAAGTCTTCCGGTCAAAAGATTACAACCCGTTATTGTGGGTATTTAAGCAACTTTTCAACACCGTGGAAGCTACAAAACCCCCTTCGTCACGAAACGTCTCTGCCGAAATTTTCGTTGTGTGCCAAGGCTTCAAGGCTCCCAAACATATCGTCCCGAAAGTCCTTGACCCTAAGCATGTTTTCGCCGA
>NW_001813981.1:1790089-1799298 GCF_000149585.1 Histoplasma mississippiense | reverse complement strand
GGGCTATGTTTGCGCTTAAGCCCGTCAAACGCCTCTGGAAGAGGGGAGCCAAATAACGGGGGGTAAAATGGTGCCTATTGAAAGTGATGAGGACGAAGAAGATGATAATTCGACAACCGTTGAAGATGATTCAGACGAAGAGGAAGATCGGCTAGAGCGCGAGTTAGATTCCATGTACGAGAGATACCGAGCTGATAGGGAAGATCGGGATGCAAAATTACGTGCTAAAAAGGCTCGCAAAGAATTTGAAACGGAAGAGTGGGAAGGGATTTCTGATTCCGATAAAGAGGGCGACGAGGACACAGATGGCGATGATGCAAGGTTGCAAGATGCTATACCGCGACCTACGGTTGATAGTAAAGGGTTATCTAACAGGGCTGCGATGTTTTTCGACCAAGATATATTCCAAGACTTGGGAGACCTCGGTGACGACGACGAAGAAGATGTGCCAGGGGCAGGGTCTAAGGACGGGACCGCAACTCGGGACCAAGAAGACATCACAGAAGATGAAGAGGAGTATTCCGATGTTTCTGATAGTGTCGACGATGTTCCAGAAATACAAATACCTGCAAAGCTGGACAGGAAACAACCATCCGAGAAACGAGAATCTACACGTAAAATGAACTCGAAGGGTAATGAGATATACCCTGAGTTTGAAGAGGAGGAGAGACAAGACCCTCGGAAGAAGAATGGACAACTTGGTGAGTCTTCTCCTTCTCTCGTGTTAGTTCCCTGAGTTTAGAAGTAATTGATGCTAACAAATTCATCCCAGACATCGACATAATAACAGCAGAAGCCATGGCTCTCGCTCAACAAATCGCCATGGGCGAGAAAACAACCCACGACGTTGTCGACGACGGATTCAACAGATATACTTTCCGCGACACCGATGGACTCCCAGAGTGGTTCCTAGATGACGAGGGCAAACACTCCAAGCCCCTAAGGCCCATCACTGCTGCCGCAGCCGCGGCTATCCGTGAAAAGATGCGCGCCATAAACGCCCGCCCTATCAAAAAGGTACTGGAAGCCAAGGGCCGCAAAAAGTTCAAGGCTGCGCAGCGGTTGGAGAAACTGCGCAAGAAGTCTGCATTGCTGGCGGAAGACGAGGCGATGAGCGAGAAGGATAAGGCGCAGACGATTGCGCGCATGATGAGTCGCGCGATGAAGAAGAAGCCGAAGCAGACTGTGAAGCTTGTTGTGGCCAAAGGGGCCAACAAGGGCATTTCTGGCAGGCCCAAGGGCATTAAGGGGAGGTATAAAATTGTGGATTCAAGGATGAAGAAGGATATTAGAGCCGAGAAGAGGTTGGCGAAGAAGAGGAAGAAAAATTAAAGTTGCCCTTCTTTCGGGGAAGATGGGAGTTTTCTTTTTACATTCTCTCTCTTGTCAATAGTCTAAACTTCATTTTACACCTTAGGTGGGGTAAACAGAGAGGTGGAGTTCAGGGATAGAACAACAATATATGAGATAAATACATGTAACCATCATACTTCTAGTTGGACTTCAAGTTCGAAATTAATCTCTCAAACCATAAGCGGCAAGTGATTCGGTGCGTTAAGCAACCGTCCATGCTCTGATGCTGTCCTGCTTCGCTCGATCTCTCCATTTTCATATCAATTTCATTCACACATTATTTTCTCTAGAAATTTCACGAAGAAGCGAGAGCTAAAAAAATAAAATAAAAAAGAAAGGGTTTTCATTGCAGGGAGGAGATAAAACACCACCGCCCCAAGTTTTTCACACTGCTTCCATGTCATATATACACTTCTTCTCATATTCTCACTCCTTCCCTACGCGTCTAGCTCTAAACCCCAAATTCACCCAGCACAATAAGTACTCTTCCCCCTCAAAAACTCCCCATACCTCCACAACAGCGCAGGCGCCACAATCCCCATCCCCGCCGAAATAAACGCCAACAACGCATTTCCCCAACCCAAACCCAACCGCACATACAAACTCGGCGCAAACAACGGGAAACTAAACCCAGCCAACGTCCGCAAAAAGGCAGCGGCGCCTGTTGCTGAAGCAGCATATTGCGTATATGCGTCTACAATGTATGCTTGTGCGCACTGGAAACCGATGATGAGCCCCGTCGCAAAGATCGCAGAAGCGATGTTGGGAATTATCCAGTGGATGTGCGGTTGGGTAGTCCAACCGTAGGTTATGAGGCCAATGGGGACGAGGAGTCCGCCGGGTATCATTAGGGGGATGCGGAATTCGGGACGGCCTGGATGGTTATAGTGGGCCTTTAGGCGGATGTAGATCTATAGGGTGATGTGGTTGGTGAGCTTCTTTGATTTCTGATTGCAAGGGAGCGCCGTGTGGAAGATGGGGAGGAAGTGGGGGTGGAAGAGCGGGTGGGGCCAAGTGGGATTCGTGAAGTATACATAAAGTCTTGACTGACCCTGTCCATTATTGGAGCACATATTTGCAGACCTATCACGAATCCGATACCGAGGGATAGATAATTTAAACTTGCTATGTCGGTGGTTTGCTTGTAGACTCCTTCCCAGACTAGGGGAAATGAGGATAAGCTGTAGGGAGATGTTAATCATTTTCCCTTTTTACCCTTGGCTTCTCAATAATGAATATGAGAAATATTCATGGACATCAATACGTACACCAGATACATGAGGCCATATAAATACGCTCGGTATAACGCGAGGGCTTGAATTGTTGGCTGTGTACCGAGCATGATGAACGGCCTGACGAGGCTTTTGCGCAACAGCATACCAAATGAACGGTTTTCCATTTCCCATTTGGTCCGCAGTGCATTGTTTCCAGTGCTCCGTCGTAGTTTTTTGGCTTTATTCGCCAAAAGTTTAGGCGCATAAGTCTCCTTGAGGAATACGAAAGCCACGGCCTGAACTCCTGCGTCAGCAATGGAGACGGACCAAAAAACCCAACGCCAGGTAGTATGTTTTGCCACAAAACCTCCAGCTTTGCGGGTAGTTAGCTTCGTACAGGCTTTTTTTTTGGGGGGGGGGGTTCCTTTTCTTTTTTTTCTTTTCATGAGTATGCTCTCACCAATAGGGGCAACAGCGGGGGCAATAAACGGAGCCAAACTGTATATTGCGATGGACTTTCCCACGCTCCTCAGCTCTCCAACAATCGCTAATGACTCCTCCGCCCAGCTGTGTGCCAGAAGGTTAGGACGAAAAGAACTTATGCATGCCTCTTTTTTTATTTTCAGAAGGGTATACTTACAGCTTGTGGCGCACTTCCTCCAAGACCACTGAGGAACCGAAAGGCAAGAATTTGTTGCTTATTTTGCGCAAAGCCACAGGCAGCGTTAAATACCAAGTAGAACAGATTTGCCAGCTGCAGGACAACTACTCTGCCAAATATCTCAGACAGAGGGCCCAGCAAAAAGGGCCCGACAGCATAGGCCAAAAGGAATATAGACATGACCAAGACTTGCTCCATGGACGAAGTAATGCCAAATTCCTTTCCTATGGCGGCTAAAGCCGGTGCCACCATGGTAGATGACACGGGAGAGATGAACGTAAACGACGATACGATAAGCACGGCGGCCCATTTTGCAGGGTGACTCCAATTGAGAGGATTTTCAGGGTCTTCTGGGCCAGACCAAGTGACCTATCCTGTTCAGCAATGCGAATCATCTGAGAGGCAAGAGCTGGAAAATTTACCAGATTTGGATCTTTGCTTTGACTTTGTGTCTGTGATAATCCCATCGTGGGCGTGTTTGCACTTCCATTTCCATGATATCCATAACGTGTCTCATCTTAAATAGGGAAAAGCTGTGAGCCCTGTGCTACAGGCAATCGCTTGGCATTCGGGCTCCCCATGTTTAGGATACTCACCGCATTTCTCAGGATGGTGATTGGAAAATCTACAACCATGAAAGTCGTGGGAGTTCTCAGCACAGGATGTGAGACTTAACGAAGGGACTTGATATTCATCTGTAACTGTCGAACTCCGCGAGAGAACGGAAGGAAGAGAATTGCGTCGTTTCATGAAGAAGCCTTGCGTTCGAAACTCTCAAACAATAAATATAAAATGAAGCTAAACGAGTGGATGGTAATATTTTCATATTGGACGAGATAGATTCAGACATATATGTAGATCTACCTGCCATTGTAAAAAGGCATCAGAATATCCGGGAAAGGAGACAGCTACAGATATCTTTAGCTGAATCTGCAGAATTCAAAGAAATTCCGCACTGCTGAGAATAGTAACTATGCAGACGACTCTTATTAAGAACTGGACGCATCATCACCGGGCAATGTCCAAAGCAACCTTGTCCCTTGTGGCTAGAAACCTGAGCAATGATAGGGCATGCTCAAGCTGCACTTGACATTTCAAAAGTCAATGGCAAGACCGCGAAACGCGGCCCTGCAAGAGAAACAGCGCCAAGCTTGCTATCCATGGTAGCTACAAGGACTCGGCAGCGAAGCACTGAACTTTTGAAGCTCCCACTGAGGCTGCGTTGAGAACACTGCACAATTGGGTTCCCAACAGCCGCCGTCGATGACGACGCGTGGCTGACGTGGTTGCGCAGCCACACCGACCTTGGATTAAAGTGGCGCCATGTGTAGGGCTAGTCCGGGGCTAATTCCGGGGCTAATTCTGGGGCTAATTCTGGGGCTAATTCTGGGGCTAATTCTGGGGCGGTCGTTGGGCTACCGCCGTGCTACCATGGAACTGTCTCTGCGGTACAGTCTAGCAGAGCCCATCCCACGTCCTGGAGCTGCAGACAGTGAGGTCATGCAGGGTTCTGTTTTCCCCCATCACTGATACCTCAGCCCTGCTGGTATGCTGGATCGTTTGACGGCGCATCGGGGCAAGTTGATTAGTGGAGATGCGAAAGAAAGAAAGAAAATTCGGCTAACCAGAATATTACCTGCAGATCTCTCGAAATTGCAGCCAAAGATTTTGTTTGTGTCTGTGGCTTGATACTGCAGGGCGATCTTCCACCTGAGTAGTACGAGCTGTAGGACGACGCACTCTTGATCCGCCAGGAACCTCTGTACTTCAAAAGCGGTCCACTGAGCAACCGAAGAAAGTCAGTTTCCTCCTTCGACAGTGGGTCCTGACAACCGCCTTCCCAAGATTCTACTGACAGCCGAAAAGACATCAGACTTCTCCGCAAGTCTGTACCGTCAAACGTTACTATATAATTAGCCTCACTTACACCCTGGCGGAAACTTTCCCGCCTCGCCCATGCAGTTATGTGAGCTAAAATGTCCTCTCATTTCTCACACAGCGAACGGTCGACAGGAGCTGTGACGGCCACAGGTGACGGGAGTCTCGCGGACCTGGCCAATGCATGATATCAAATGGATGTGAGTTCGAGTCCAAATTCAGTAGCTGAACACGTTACAGGTTTCCTTTTCCGCTCAAGTTTGGTGGTCTCTTTGTCTCCATGCCCGATCATCTCAGACGGAGAAATCGTCGTGATGCCCCAGGCCTCCCTCCCATTGGTTGTTGACAACCCTTCACTCTGTTATGATTGACTTGGCTGTTAAGGTACTCAGATACGCGTCAGTATACACGTGTATCCTTTCTGTGGGCAATATCCTTGGCAGAATCCAAATATAGACTAAACATCAGGGTGGAATGTGGCAAGCCTACGTCAATGAAGAACGTAGTAGATCAGACCATCAAAACATCCATTTCTCCAAGGCGCATGGTAGAAGCAAAATCTCAAAATGGATTTGGGTTTTTGTAAGACGGCCTTTGCGCAGCACGGTTGCTGGTAGCATCGGTAAGACCATCACAGAACATAAAACGGCGCCCAAGGACGCATCTCGCCTTGTAGAGTAGACTCGTACCTTTTCGTTGAAACACGATTATTGCAATAGGAAAAAAATAATACATTCGTTTTTATTATTCTCGTTATACCCATATTTGCATCAAGGAAACTTACACGCTCGTTTGCATGCTGTCGGCGATCACGATCTAACAATGGTAGCAAAAGCTTTTCCCATGCAGATGCGAACAATCGATGGGTTCATCAATGTCTCAATGCCACAGGCAAAAGCGGAACCGCCCCTGAGCATCCTCATTTGCCCATCAGGATTCAAGGAGAGTCTTGATACACTTGCTGTCGCCGATTGTATCGAAAAAGGGGTTAAGCGCGTCCTCCCAGACGCAATCGTACGGAAAGTCCCGTTATTCGACGGAGGGGAGGGATTCGCCCATGCATTGGCTACCGCGACTGGTGGAGAACTTCGGCAGTTGGAAGTCACTGGCCCAATTCGGATTCCTCTCATCTCCCACTATGGGATCCTTGGAGGCGACCGCTCGAAAAAAACAGCGGTTGTAGAAATGGCTTCCGCCGCCGGGTTGCGCCTGGTCCCCAAAGACTCCCGTGACCCGACGATCACAACCACTTATGGAGTCGGTGAGCTGATGCGCGCGGCGTTAGATGAGGGAGTAGAGCGGCTCATCATCGGATGC
Organism: Histoplasma mississippiense; assembly: GCF_000149585.1. NCBI lineage: Eukaryota > Fungi > Ascomycota > Eurotiomycetes > Onygenales > Ajellomycetaceae > Histoplasma > Histoplasma mississippiense. Next base: position 1,792,875 of record NW_001813981.1, on the reverse strand, counting down.
GGCGACTCAGGGACCACTGATGGAGGCGCTGGCATGCTCCAAGCATTGGGCGCACGTTTCCTTGATGCCCACGGTAATGAGCTTGCGCCGGCAAGCGGCGGGGTAGCACTGTGCACAGTTGCAGATATAGACCTTTCCGGCCTCCATCCTCGGCTAAAACAGGTGGATATCGAAGCCGCATGCAATTGCCAGAACATCCTGTGCGGCCCTAAGGGTGTTGCACGCGTATACGGGCCGCAGAAGGGCGCAACACCCGCAAAGGTCGAACTCCTCGACACCGCACTAAATGCCTACGCTTCCGTCGTCAGCAGGAAGCTAGGATACGACATATCCACCGCACCTGGCACCGGAGCTTCTGGCGGTATGGGAACCGGCCTCCTGCTGCTCGGTGCAAAGTTACGGCCCCGTTACGAGGCTGTGACAGAATACTTCGGCATCAACGACGACCTGTTCAGAAACTGCCATCTGGTCTTCACTGCGGAGGGCCGGCTTGACTCTCAGACTCCGCTGGGCAAGATCCCCGCAGAGGTTGCTTCGCGCGCGAAGAAACATGGGCTGCCAGTCATTGCGCTTGCGGGAACTGTGGGGCCCGATGCTGCGGCGAATTATTCGATTGGCATCGACGCCTTTGCCAGCATAATGCAAGGGCCAATCTCTCTTGAGGCCGCCATTGCAGAGGCAGGGCGGCTTCTGACGGATGCAGCGGAGAGTGTGATGCGTGTGTTGATGTTGGGCCAGTCACTTCGGGTACGCAAGAGAGTTGTTAGTGGTGGTGGACGCACTTCTGTGTTGGTGCAGCCACGGACGTACCTGGGCTACTTTAGCGGTTTCAATCCCCTTTGTTTTATATCCCTGCTCAAATCGGTATTCATGTTCATGACGATACGAGAAAAGCAATGCGGTGTCTGATGAATGCACTTGATGAATTATGATCCCAAAACCTCGAAAAATTGATTCTTTGTACCAATATTTGTCGCAAACACTCAGCATATATGTCAACACCAATCTATCAATTGCTAAAGCCAAACTCTAACCAGATAATGATTCAATTTTCAGTAATTTGCTAGTTAATAACATAACCTCTAATCTATCGCCGCAAAACTTTCGTTATCTTCAACCATCCCACCACGGGTGCCCATTTAAAAACACTACACTTAATTCTTCCGATATAGGCCTCCAGGCCAGGGCTTCTCTAAACTGTATATAATCCACCGCCAACTCTGGCTGACATTGTTTAGTTGGCCAACTCAATTGGACCTTGGTTGGGTCTCATGCAAGCATCAACCATTTGTCTTCTGTGACAGAAATAAGCGCCGCAAATGCAGGTAATAATCTTATAGGCGAACGAGCAGATAACAACGAAAACAAAACCAGCGCAACCGTTGGGTATTTATTTATCATCAGATCGGGCCTCCCCTTGCGTGGGGGCGCTAAGTCCCCAGCTGGTTAGACTTGAAAAGCAAAGATGAAAAGATAAAAATAAAAAAAAATGAAACCGAAAGAAAGAAACTGAACACTCATCCGTTTTCCCGCACATGCGTAACCGCTGACTTGAAAGACATAGGTCTTGGGAATAAGCAAATAAAGCAAGAGAAGAATAACACCAGGGTGGACAATCCAATCCAACCGTCTTCCCAAAAAAGAAAAAGACATAAAAGAACCTATCAGAAAATGAAAAAGTAAAAGAAAGGTATATAAGAAAAGGTGTATGATATACTGTATCCCCGAATTTCTATCCCACTTCATCTGACAAAAAAAAAAAAAAATACAGAAATAGTAGAGTTGAAAATCGTTCTCTAAGTGTGAGGAAACAAAATGATAAGAGAAAGAAAGGGATTCATCATTCGCCCTTGCCCTCGTGATTAACAACCAAGAAAGAAAAGAACACAATCGCCGCACCAAGCCAGTACAGCGCGCTCGAGTACTGCCCCTGGATGACAATCTGGGCAACGAGCGAGAGAGGGATGGTCAGACTGAGGCCAACAGTGACCACCAACGGTGTTGTTAGGAGCATAGCATATGCCCAGAGAATATCGGAGACAAGAGAGGTGAGGGAATTGACCTAGGAAAATTGTTAGCAGGATTAATATAGATTTTGTCAAAGAACAAGAGAATCAAAAATAAAAGACGGAATGTGTATGATATACATACAATGACAATCAACAAAATACGTCGTGTAGGAGGCAATTCAAATGTCTCCCAGCCTGTCAGGTGAAGCACGATCATGCAGGGCCACAGCAGGAAAGTATTGATGAATCCCACCAAGCCGAAAAACAGAGGCATGTTAACTCTGCTTTCATCTCCCACTTGTTTCTTCATCACGATCGTATACACGCCGTACAAAATGGCGCTGAAAGCGGCCATGGCGTCACCAATGGCAATCTCACCAGCCGACTTGTGCGGGAAAGAGCCGCGGTTCTCGTCATTGTTTTCGCCGGATAGGTCAACCCGTGAGATTAGGATGATTCCGGTTAAGGAAGCCAAAACTCCCAGGAGTTTGCGGATGGTAAATTTCTCAACGCCAAGTACAGCACCGAGTATCAAGGTCCAGACGCCTGCAGGAGCATGAGGCTGAGATTAGCTGAACGGTGATACAGCATTAGTAGGTACTAGATAGGGAAGACAGAACGAGCGTAGTTCGTACCACTTGTGGAAGTTAATATCGTCGTGCTTCCGACGGTTGTGAATTGGAGACAGGCTGCGGCGAAATAATTCGCCTGTTTCCATATGTCAACAATCAATCAGGTTTCAAGAAAGTAAATCGACGATAAGGATGATTTCCACAT
>NW_001813981.1:1780100-1789571 GCF_000149585.1 Histoplasma mississippiense | reverse complement strand
TTCGAAAATATGGTCTGTGAAAGGAAATGTTAGCTTCGGGTTTTTACTTCAAAGGATATTGTCATGTAAATAAATGTGCAAAAAGAGCGATATTGGAAAAATAAAAATCCCAACACCCAACATGCTAACCAGGTACAAAAAACGGTGGCACAACGGGCGTTCCATTCTGAAAGAAATATGTATAAATAAAGAAGGCCAAAAGAAAAGAACTCACACTGGCCAAAAAGTTCGACACTGTCCACAGAACAACCACAATCAAAAGTAATATGATTCCCAAAGTCCGTCTTCCTATGCCCAAGGGCAATCGGGGCTCCATACCGCCTTGCTTCCGCTCCGAAGTCAATGATCTCGGTCTGGATGTGGATCTCGACTGAGGCCGCACAGACCGGATGACGCTCCCTGAAGCTTCATCTTCGACCTGCATGTCCTCAACAGGAGCCCGATGTTCGTGGAGATGGTGCTGGTGCGGCTTGTGCTGTTGCAACAGCTCGTCATCACTTCCGTCCACCAGCTGCTCCGAACTCATGGCTGTCCCCCCCCTTCTTTTTCTTTGTTTTTTGTGTTTCCGTTCGCGAAATAAATCAAATTTCTCCTTTAAGGAATGCCTGTAATACTTAGGATTCGAAGAGGACGTGAAGTGGTTGAATTATAGGAGCTCCTCCGGAAAGAGCTATCGTGAGTGATCGTGAGATCTGTGCCATGTGCATAGTGAGAAAGATAACGACGCGTGGGTTCGATGAGTAGTGCTATAATCAGAGAGGAGGCATATCGCATTTAGATCCTGATGAAGAGAAAACTGCTTTTATTGCGAGAGCCGGAAAGTCGAGCATCAAAGTTTGCATGCAAACTTTCCAAGCTGGAGAAAAGCGGAGATGGCCGTGCTCGTCGTCTCACCGTTGAACAGGGGTATTTAGGCGGAAAGGTCCGGTCAACACGGACATCAAACGCATTCGTGAATCCGCTCCATAATATTGTTTTAAATAATGCAGCACTGGAGCGAACCTTCGACTCTGCCAAACCTAAAATCAAATAACTACAAAGTAGCAATTTCATCTTCATTTTACCCAATCTTACACATTTTCATTGGCAAAACGCATACAGAGTTAAGAGTGCAAAATCAACCCATCTTTGGCTCACTCAATATCTACATATATGATGAGAGGGAAGGCCCCCTCTGTCAACGACTTGAGGGGGCAAAAATAAGGGATTAAGTATGGGCGAAACTGTATAGGAGCATATAAAATACTGAGGTGACGCCAGACACCATGATGAAGAGACGATGACAATGCGCAAAAGACAGAAGAAAGAAACTGATCCAACATTTCCACTGAATAAAAACGAGGCCTCCCTCCACTGACACATCTCAGAAGGACTATAGAAAATATGAAAAAATAATTAACCCTCCAGCGGGTGGTTCATGCTTAAATGACAGTCTAAGGCTATCAAATATTGGGGGTATTGGACAAGGCACGATAAAACGGAGAATATTAACAGGCACAGTTGTCACGGTCGTTATCCAGGTGGATGTTGATGGGATCGGCAAAATCTCCGCCGTACTCTTCCGATTCTTCCTGTGCAAGAGCGCTCTTCGCGATTTCTGTTTTCCAGAGCAACTTATGTTAGATCATACGCATGCATATATAAGGATTTGTGGGGAGAGCAGCTCGTTACAAAGCATACCTTCAAATGCTTGCTCAACGTTAATCGCCTCTTTAGCACTGGTTTCGAAGTATGGAATATTCCCCTTGGACTGGCAATATGTCGTCGCCCGCTTCGACGATATCATTCTTTTGCTCTCTTCTACGTCGATCTTATTCCCTAAAACGACCTATGACCCCCAGTCCATGTAAGCGCGATCTTTTTTTGAAAATGCACACAGAACACGGCGATTATATGAGTGCAATGCTTAAAACTTACAAAGGGAAAGCTTTCAGGATCTCGCGGGCTCGCCTGGATGAGAAATTCATCTCGCCAGCTATCCAGGGTTTCAAAGCTCTTGGAATTATTCACATCGTAGACCAAAACGCAGCAATCAGCTCCTCGGTAGAACGCGACGCCTAGCGACTGGAATCGTTCTTGTCCGGCCGTATCCCAAAGCTATAAAGTAGAAGAGTCAACAGAAGCTCTTGCTGGCCCTCTCCTTCTCCCGCAAGGAGCTGTTGTCGTATGGTCGCTGGGTGGATTCTGAGGCAGACGAAAAGAAAACCGTACCTGTAGGGTCACCAATCGGTCATCCACCAAAACATCCTTTGTAAGATAATCCGCACCGATCGTCGCCTTGTAGCTTGAACTGTATTTCTTGTTGACCTGCCATATTCCCAACATAAATAAGATAATAAGCTTCATGCTCTTCGTTCCACATCATCCCCATATATATATGTAAAACAAAGAACTCATAGCAACTGACATATTGGTTCATCAAACTCGTTTTTCCAACACCACTATCGCCAAGGACGATAACCTATTGTGTCGAAAGGAAAGGGACGACTGTCAGCAAGGAGGCAACTTGTGAAGGAGGGGGAGAGATTAGATTGGAGGAATAGCCACCGAGCGAACCTTCAATAGGAGCTTCTTACGGGTAGCCATATCTAACACGAAGTGGCTCAAGAGAGGATGTAAACAGCAGAAGAAGAGCAACGGAGGGGTCGCAGTGTGGGATTCGAGCACTTGGCGGCAAATCGTCACCTTGCTGGGGTTGGATGCGGAGGCTGGGTGGCGAGTTTGAGGAGTAGCAGCCGACTCCAACTCCAAACAAGCTACCTGGATAGGCCAGCGACAGGAACAACAGAAGAAGGTAAACGGCGAGGCTTGAAGAGAGATGTGGGAGCTCAGGGAACAAGAAGCCCAATACGAGATGGTTGGACCTGTGATGGGTTCCAGGTTCAGTCGTCGGGAGGTACAGAACAGATCCATGCATCACGCTAGGAATGTATTATTGGTAAATCGGGTACCCGCAAAAGATTGGGGCTCCTTACTACATAAAGCATAGCACCGAAATTGATGTATAATACAGTACAAACAGGCTAATGTCGGCCCTCACAGAAGTTATGGGGGCATGACACCTAGCCGGACAGCCAAAATTTAGGTGTCAAGCCCCTAAACTAGTCCCGTCTTTAGGGGTTGTCGGCTGCTACAGTGCGATTTCATGCTACCAGACGGAACAACCCAACACTAAACTACTTAAACTGTTCACTTTCAACGCCTTCATTTCAGTATCCTGGGCAACGACATTAAAACACTTTTATGACCAACTAATTCCATTAATTTTGATGTTTATAACATATGGGATTTTATGACAATTTTTGATTAAAGGCACTGAGTGGGGATCATCACAGCATGGGATCAATTTGTACGTACAAGTGTCAGGTATTAAGTTTGAAACCCCCCCTGCCACACCTGTGATGCCAAGATATCACTAACCCAAACCCAGTTATGTTGGAATGCTGCTTTTATCATACTATTTACCCCTTTCTTCAAGAGTGATAAAGGATGTGTATAGGGCCTTTTTATCTGAATTTGTGAGAGAGGGGGATATATTCATGCATGATGGAGCCAGGGTTCATACAGCTCACATAGTTAAGGAGGTTCTTGAGGAGATGAATATAGAGATCATGCCTTGGCCTCCATATTCTCCAGATTTGAATCCTATAGAGAATCTTTGGGCACTGTTGAAGCAGGAGATCTATAAGCTGCATCCAGAGCTGGAGCATGCATCAGATACAGTAGCTACAAAAAGAGCTTTAATAGAGGCAGCTAAGGAGGCATGGAATGCAATTGATGATAGCATTCCATATAATCTTTCTGCTACAATGCCTCATCGAGTGAAGGCAGTTATAGAGGCAGAAGGATGGTATACAAAATATTAATATAAAGATCTTTGCAAAAAGCAGCATATACATATTAACGTTATATGGTTAGTGTAATCTCGGCGGCCAGGGGGGGGGTTTCAAACTTAATGTACCAACCTCACATCTAAGACAAACAAGACAAACATAATAAGGTGCCTTCGCATACTAAATTCGTGCAGTGTGGGCGTGATCCATTTAACCGCCCAACCAAACCACGCAATGAGATGATGTCAAACTGGCAGGAAGAATACTTGTTAGCTTTAGGAGTGAGGGATGCGCGTGAACAAGCAAACGCTGCTATTTACGATGCCTGTGCGTAAACCACCTTCCCAAGCTGCGAAGGTAACCCGCTCTGCCCACCACCATTCAAATCACCTGCGACCCCTCATATGAACTTATACCAAAACCATATAGACACCCGCCTAGCCGACCGCACAAGCAAAGCCCATTCCTCCTCTTCCCCGACCAGGCCCGCCGGCTCGCCTGCCGGTAACATCCATGAAAACAACAACAGAAAGCTCGCCCCCTCATCCAAACGACAGCATGGAAGCGAGGCATCGGCCCCCAACGACGCGCTCCTAGCTGCTGCGCGACAAGATCTTTCCGAAGCACAGCGCTCGCGCACAGAGCTACTAGATAAACTTGCCAAGACGAGCGCGGAGCTGGAGAAGCTGCAGCGGAAAACGAATGCGAATGCGCGCAGCATTGAGGAGCTGAGCGCGGAAAAGGCGCTGTTGCTGACTAGGGTGAAGGATCGAGATGAGGAACTGAGGGGGAAGGCGAAGCTGTTAGATGTATGTTACGCGATGCGCTTTTCGTTTTTTTTTCTTGTGCTTTGTTTTCTTGAATACGCTATATGTTGACCATTTTCTATTTTTCATCTTTTCTTCACAGAACGTGCAAACGGAGCTCGTATCACTGAATCTACAGTTTAATATGGCAGAGGACCGTGCGAAGAGGCTGGAGGCCGAGAACAAGGAATTGGTTGATCGATGGATGGCAAGGATGGGGCAGGAGGCGGATGCCATGAATAAGGCATCCAAGTTTTCCTGACATCGTTCTCATGCTCAGTTTCTTGATGCACCTTGTATAACCTCTTCTTTTGAAAGCGAGCTGATGAAAAATCGAATCGATGAAACGGATCGATGGGCGCGGCGTTTTACCTTTTCTCTTCAGATGGGCGTTATTTCTGGGAACAGATGTTCGCATCTTCGGACCATGTGGGCGCATTATTTATATATATTACATTAGAGTTGAATTTGTCATGGTATGAGAATTTGGCTTATATTGAACACTACCAAAATTCCCCATTGTGCAAGTAGGGGTGTAATCGCCGCCAGAAATAACATCTCCGGCCGTAATATCGAATCGACAACTTTTTTTGACTCACCCCTCAAATGGATATCCAAAGCCAAGAAATGATGTAGCAGCAGACAGACTTTGAAAGAATAAGAACTCGAGAAAGGAAAAGAATAACAGCTGAATGAAGCAAAACGAAGTTAAGAATAACGGTAAACCACCTACAAAAAGTATCATAAATCCAATACACCCAAGTTTATTCGCGTGGTTCCAATCTACCGTCAATTTGCATCTATTTCTCCCAGCCAATCTATCCAGAAAACCAAAAAAGAGAGAGACAAAACCAACACCCCAGATATATAAACCACAAACCAGTAGATTCGCTTGCCAAAATAAACGAGTAGTCTCCGTCCCAAAACGAGTGTTGGTGGTAAAAGAAAAAGAAAGAAAAAAAGAAAAAAAGGGGCGTCATCGATAAGGTACACCCTTCCTTTACTACTTCACTATCCCCTCTGCAAAAGATTTAAGCCTCGAACTATCCTTTGTCGCAATAAAATATGTCCCCCCTGCGTCTGTCCAACTTACGCTACCGGACCAGTAATTCTTCTGCTTAACCGACAACAGATTAACCGGCGAATTCAAATTCCGCGCCTGAATCCGATGCCCCGCGGGCACAAAAGACTTCAAAGACACAATCTGACATCCTTCTTTCATGTCGAGAAAGTGGTTGATGATCTCATTGTTCAACTGCGGCGTAAATGCTTGGTTATTAATGAGCACGACATCGGCTCGATGCAGCGCTCTAATGATGCTTTCTTCCGTCAGGAAAGAGCCGCGGATAAGTCGGACAATGCCCGGCGAAAGTCCCCAGAGTCGACAGCGTGCTTCGAATTCTCTCCCCTGCAGCTCTGCTACGTCGCAGGCGTTCTGCATCACCTCGCAACCCCAACTCTCACAGCCAATTTCCAAGGCTGCCTGTAAGACGACATTGCCGACTCCCGAACCTAGGTCGACGAATACCTGGTCGGATTTTAGCTTGGTTTGCTTGAATATATCGGAGATGAAACGGGGTAGGAGCTCGCCGTAGACGTTGTCTGTGCCGTTTTCGTACTGTCGGAGGGATTCTACACGTGGGGAGACCGTGCGGGAATATGTCTGGGTGAGGATTCGTTCGACTAGGGGGAGGGGCAGGCTGTGTATGTTATCGAGGTGTTTCGCGATGATGCCGTCAGTTCGGAGCCGGTTGATGATTTTGTTGTATTCCTCCACTACTGCAGTGAATTCTGATTCAGAAGCATGTGCCAAGGCGCGTCTGAAGCGGCGATTGATCCCAGTGGTTTCGTCGTTGAAAAGATGGACATGCTCCTCTGGTATGTAATGTTGTGACACTATGCTGACTACATGGACTATGTCATCCAAGGGTTTGAACCCTTCTTTTTCCCGAGGGATAACGAGTTGGTAGCTAGCAGCAAATGACAAATGGAAACCATTAGCAGAAAATTTAAAATCAAGTCAGAATGTTGCACAAGCATAAACTCACTTTTCTCCCTGGGAAATGCCAGGATACTGCAACCGAACCATGAAAGGCTCTACAGAAACGGAACCGCTCCCATCACCAAACGCTCTTGAAAACTCCGCAGGTTTGTCCATCGAAGCGATATCAGACGCATGGACTATCGGGATTGTCTGTTTCCCCGCATCTTCCGCGAACGCAACCGTCGACCGAACTTGGCGTTGTAAATCTGGTTCCGCGCTTGTGCTAACTTTCATCCGCTTGCGAATCTCAAGGAAAGACGCTTCAGTATCGCTCTCATCGCTACTACTCGTTAACCGTTGGATAAGTGATGGGCGCTTTCGCGTCAAGGATCTTGCTTTCAGACGCGGGGCGGGGTCATGATGCCGGGACGGGGTGGGATCGCTCGCCGTGGAACTTGCGCGGGCGGAACTGGAGGAGCGCCTACTGGATGTGGGAGGGTTGGGATTGCGGTTGCGGCGTTGGTGAGAGTGAGGGGCTGGTTTTGGGCCTGAACATTCTGATGCGACTGGTGCCGCTCTCGACGTGGTAGGTTGGGCGGGCTTGGTTGCTGTTTCGACTCTTCGGATCTGTGGCCGCTTGGGTTGAATGGCTATGCTTCCCTTCGTTTGAAGGTGGTCGAAAAAACCCATACCCTTCTATCTAATCTAGATTTTAAGCCTGGTATCACCGCCTCCTTTGAGGTTTTTAGTTGACACACAGGAAAGACAGAAGTAAATGAATAAGAGACTTTCAAGATATAATATAGAGGGATAAAAGAGAGGAAGGAATCCAAAGGATCTTTTTTCAGGGAGTGGTAAAGTACGATATTCATAGCAATGGGTGTTGGTGAGAAGCGCAAACAGAAAGTCGTTTGAAGTCTGTCAATCCAACGTCTCTTCGGCTGCGAAAAAGCCTGGATTGCTTGGCAACTATTAGTCATCGGATTGGGCTACAGGAGTCAGGGGTCAACGGCATTGCATTTTATTCCAACAGATGTATCTAATAAAAGATCAAAAGAACCAACAATACTAAAATTCGAAAGCAGTGGATTCTTCACCAAAAGCTTCTTCTCAAATTAATTTGGAGAAAACAAATTCGCGGGACCTCTGCAGTCCAATTCAAGCAGAAACAATACTAAAAGCTTAACACCAATGACCTGGCAAAAAACCAAAGGGTGCGTAGAATATGCGACATCATGTGTGGAGCTTGCCAGGGTGGATAACAAAACAGAGTAAAAAAGGTCAAAAGAAGAAGAAGAAGAAGAAGAAGGGTATCAATGTCCACTAGGAAAAAAACAACGCCTTCAGTGCGGGCAGTCAAGTATAAGAATAAAGAAAGGGGAAAAGGAGGGGAAAAAAATACACATAAAGGCTAAATATAAAAGTATATAAAGGTGGTTGGTAAGTTTAAAAGAGGTTACATACCAGCATCCAACGGTAATGACCTGATGGAGCAACGATACAAACGGTCATCTTTCGCCAATGCGCCAAGAGGAAAATGCACAGGAGGAAGAGGAAGAGAAGGAGTAAAAACAGAGAAGAAATAATAGCGTGTGAGTATGCGGATTTGCGCACAGAGACACCAGTCTCTAGCACTAAGTAGATGAGCAAACAACGAAAATGCGGCAAAATGATGACGGACAAAGGAGATATTTATGGTTGCAGGGTATTTTTCACCTGGAGAAGGCGCGAGTGCGGACACCATCAAGAGTTTTCAATATTTCAGCGATATGCTTCAGGACGGTCCAGCGATAGCAGGTCCAGCTGTGTGTCTCGACGTGCTGCCGTGGCGTTTAACTAGCAGGCTCTTGAGTGCACCCAGCCATTTCGCAAGGGCTTCCTCGTCCAGCGCACAGAATCGATATGTCTTGTCCTCCGCGATTATCTGGAGGCAAAACTTCTTCGATCGGGAAATTGGGTCGATTTCCGCAGCGTTGATAACTTGCAGCATTGGAATGATTTTGACAGCGGCGTATTCTTGCTCATCTTTATAAAAACAAATATTCTGCGGTCGAAGGACCACCCAAAGCTTCTTCCACTGCCGGACTCCCTTCTTGCTTTTTAGGCAGAGGAGGTAGCCGTGGCAGATGACTCGTTCTGGATCAAGGTTCCCGAGAGCGCCATCGATGAATTGGCTTGTGTTCCGTGGCAGGGATGGGTGGTGATCCGGAGGCGATGAGGATGATAGAGAATTTCGATCATGGGGTGGTAAAGACACTGTGGAACGGCGTGGTGTGATGCTGCCAATGGCATCAGAGAAATCAGAACAGGATGCTATTTCGTTCCCGGAGTAGTCTTGCGAAAGCTGTTGTGCCTGCTGATTGCCGGACCGGATGGATGGGGCACGATGTTGAGTCGTTTTATGGCCGTCACAATCGGTCTCGCTCATGCTCTCAACAGCGTCTCTCGCTTTCTTATTCTCCGTAATGTCATATCCTCCAAGTGAGTCTGCGTCATCCGAGCAGCTCTCGTTGCGTATGCGATCAACCCAGCTCTCCGCGTCAACCTCTGATACGGCTTGGAAGCGATAATTTTTCGAAGGGGAGAATATTCCGAAGACATGTTGGCGTTTGGATTTGGCGGCCTTCACCAAAGCAACAGCCGTGACATCAGATAGGTCGATTGACAATTGAAGCTCTGCTTCTTCTACATCCTTATATAATGACAGGAGGTTGGGTCGTAGCACCAGATATCCGGGTTTCCACGAAGATTTGAACGCCTATAGAGTAAAAGAAGTCATTGTTAGTTAGCTTCCCCCCGATTAACCAAGGAACAACGGGTACTGACATGTTTATGAGTTGATCGTCTC
>NW_001813981.1:1768486-1780000 GCF_000149585.1 Histoplasma mississippiense | reverse complement strand
CCCACAGATGTCCGTTACGAGAAGAAAACGTTGGTTTTGGTCGGTGATCCAGCTTTCACGGAATGGGTTGGATTCCCAATCTGCCTATCGAGCCGTAACGTCATCACGAAAAGTGGAGGAAGAATAAGGAGAGCGGAATAATTAGTTAGTAAGAGGTCTATACGAAGTTGATGGTATTCTTTTTGATGAGCGATGTGCACAGTAGCGGAGGTCGCGTATAGGATTCGCCAGCACTAGGACAAGTTATTGTTAATTGTGACCATAGATCAACCAGGAGATGTGCAAGTCCGGCATTCTTAAGGGGCAACAAGACGAAGGGAGTGTCAAAGTCATTCTTCGATGTTTGGCGAAGATCAGGCGTGGCCATGCCCACCCCCGTTTTGCTGTTGTGGATGCTTGTCGCAGGTGAGCAAGTCCAGGTCATCAGGAAAAATGACGGAAGAGTGGGTGGCAGCACAGGGCTTGGCATGCCTCCCCCTATTTTTTACACTTTTCTCTTTTGCTTCTTTTCTTTTTCCCGCTCTGCGTCAGGCCTATCTGGGCATGGCGCAACAAAGAGAACGGGAGAACTACTGTGTATCCTGGGCGCAGCCTGACAGGCAGCTCGACCTGGATAACGACCTGGAAGAAATCGCGGGATCCCGAGCATGCTTCTAGAAAGGCTTGATCAAAAGGCCCAGCAAAGAATATCTAGGTGTTTCTGAAGGGCTATCCCTACCCCATCAGATGTACTCCGTACAGATCTGTATTTTAGGTTCAGATGTGTACTCCGTAGATGCGGATATATATATCACAATTGCTGACATTGTGGGAATTTCAGCTTGTAGCTGCTGGTCGATCTGCGCCTTGCTGGGTCGGCGCACGGTAACAAATAGCTAGCCTGACTATAAGCAATATAAACAACAACATACAGAATGGAAATATCAATAAGATATACGAGTAAACATACTCAAGCCGATGATATACATCCAAGCATCAGAGGCTGGGATATGCTTCAAGACCAAAGACCTCCACAGATGCCGTACGGTATGCGTCAGTACGCCGAGAAGGAATCAGTGAATGATTACAGAGAATACTGAGGCAATTCATTGGTTGGGCTTCAGCTGCCGGAGCGCTGGAAACCAGATTTGATTATGAGCCAATCAAAACGCCGGATGATGCTAGCTGATCCAGACCCGTCCGTATTACGCGTCCAGCCATTTAAATTACCCACGGTATTGAATTTGGAATTACGTACAGTGGCGTATCATGGAGATATCCTCAAACAGCAAACAGGCATTTGCCTCGATCCAAGGTTTATTTGCACCGGCAATTTGCGCCGTCACATCTGAATCTGCCTTCTTGATAACTCACCCTAGTTTGGGCAGTCATATAATCGCTGGACCCTGTTGGCTTGGTGGCCGAGCACAGAGTAGAAACGTCGAATTCGAATCCTTCCCCTGCTTCGTTTCTGGTTTAGAGCGGGTCTTGGCATCCCTCCCGTCAAACGTCGCCTGCTCGAATCCCAATCTCCAAAAAATCCTACGTCTTTTGCAGAACAAACTGCAAACACTCTCCCCAACTTTCTGCCACCTGCAATCCCAGGCCTCGCTCCTCCACCCTCTCACCTCTCAGACCTCATGACCACCGCCTGGCTCGCCATAAGCTTGAATACCGTCAAGAGGCTGACCATTGAGCCAATATTCCCCTATCCGCTTGATTGATTCCGCTGTGCATCCGCAAATCTGCAGATAGGGGACTTCTCTTTTCCGGCGACTTGTTTCTATCGGAATAAGAGCCTCTCTTTCCCACGTCCATTAGCCCTCCACCACTCCGCTAGTTACGTCCCGCTACCGGACTCTCTGAATTCTCTCAATAATCGAGTTCCTTTCGTCGTGATTACAGCTACTACTGTTGATCTTGTTGCCTCTTAAAGCTGGCTTCCTGACCCCCCTTCCCCTCCTCGGCCTCGCCTCTCCTCCCCGGTCCAGGAGGTCAAACGCCATCCGGACCTCCATAAAAGGGAAACAAAATTCTATCCGTGCCGAATTTCTTCAAACCCACGTGTCTGCGCCCATGGGGTTCGTACAACGCCTCGCAAAGCGAGCCCCATATTTAACCGCGGCCCCTGCTTTTGACAATGTCTCGAACGAAAAGGGCGTCATAATACCCAGATTCGCCTTCTTCAAGCGGCGGATACGACTCCGAAGGAACTCTGCCATTTCAATACCACTGGGCTTCGTTCTATTATTTCCTTGTATTGTAATAGTTCTTGTATTCCTTCTCATCATCACTCATCCTTCTTCTTCAGGTCGAATTTTGTTGCCGGCTGGAACCCCTCCGTCAATCAGGTGCGTCTTTGCTACTCACAGCATTTGCGCTGAAGCCAACTCTTGACGTGGTTTGTGATGCTAATAACTCGTGATTTCAAACAGAAAAATCAGCGAAAAACATGATAAAGTTTTTGCTACTGGTTGTCTTGAAATGGACACCAGTACTCCAAGAGCAAATGCCGCATTTGTAGTCTTGGCAAGAAATAAGGAATTAGATGGCGTGATTCAATCCATGAAATCTATTGAACGACATTTCAACAGATTCTACAACTATCCTTATGTGTTCCTAAATGACGGGGACTTCGACCAGAATTTCAAAGATACGATTGCCAACTATACAAGTTCTTCTGTGGAATTTGGTAAAATTGACTCTTCCATGTGGGGATACCCTGACTGGATCGACCATGAAGTAGCCAAGGAAGGAATTAGAAAGCAAGGAGATGCTGCCATTATGTATGGTGGCATGGAGAGTTACCACCACATGTGTCGGTTTTATTCTGGGTGAGCATCAAGTTATCTCGCCTGTGTCGCGTAAATACATGCTGATTGCACTAATGTTGTGGCTAGATTCTTCTACAAGCACGAGCTCCTCATGAAATATGAATGGTACTGGCGCCTGGAGCCAGATATCAAATATTTCTGTGACATCACCTAGTATTTATATCCCCAGCCATTCCTTTGCCATCCCTAAGCTTAACTAGGGTTTACTGACTTTTATATTAGTGATCCATTCCTCAAAATGATCGAGCATAATAAAACATACGGGTTTACTATTGCTGTTAAAGAGCTCAGGGAAACGGTCCCGAACCTCTTCCGTTATGCTTCCGCCTACAAGAGAACAAAAAATATTACATCCCAGGGTTTGTGGGAAATGTTCCTGGAAGATCCCCCGGAGCCGAAGGAACCAGCCAAGGAAACTCCAGAGTATGAGCCATTGCCAGATGAAATCCTGCAGACGCAACCAGGCAACGGAGCCATTGAAGACATCGACCCTGAAGCTATGGAAGGAGAAAAGTATAACATGTGCCATTTCTGGAGTAATTTTGAAATCGCTCGACTTGATTGGTTCCGTAGCAAGGAGTACGAGGACTTCTTCAACATGATGGACAGAAGTGGTGGATTTTGGATGGAACGAGTAAGAAGCCACACCCTTGTTTTCTGTTTTTGTAATTACATTTGATCACAAAAGTATCCTGACATCTGTATCCAGTGGGGTGATGCACCGATCCATTCACTTGCGGCTGGTGTCTTACTCGCACCCAAAGACATTCATTACTTCCGAGATTTTGGATATCGACACACAACCATCCAGCATTGCCCGGCCAACGCCCCTGCCCGTCAGCAGGACAGGATTCCTTATCTCGAAATGACCACTTTGGATGAGAAAAAACGACAAGAAGAAGACGAGTACTGGGACGTACCAGACACACCGAAAGAAAATGGAGTGGGTTGCCGGTGTCGATGCGACACGGATATTGTAGACGTGGAAGGCAAACCAGGAAGTTGTCTAGCAGAATGGGTCGAAGTTGCTGGAGGCTGGGCATCTCCATAAACCGATCTCTTGATTGCTTTGGTCGCCCGTTCTCTCATCCTCGTTGCCAGCCCAGGTCAAGTGTTCGTTTTCTCTAAAATGCCGAGCTACCCTTTTTGGTCATCTAGGAGTTTATATTCTTAACCCTGCACGAACCTTTTATGGTTTTTTCTTCTTTTTTTCCTTCAATCCGCTTATTGGGAATTAAGGCGTTTTTTGCATGTGATACTTAATATACGGGTTTCTTTTTGCCTTGCTTATTATTTTGTTTTTGTCTTATGTCTTTTTCCCCGTTCTCCCTCCACGAGCAGCCCCAGCGTCATCGCATTCTTCCGCAAAAACTATTCCAGATCTCTATATTATATCTGCCGGGCATTCCAAACTTGGCATCTGGTCCGTTTTCCACATAGGATGTTTCCTTTCGGAGACGGGAGCATCCTCCTAACGGCTCCCAGGTATACGACGTGTCGGCCACCCATTACGATACGGCATAAAGATGAAATAGAAAGAAAGCTAACCTCTCCGGGCCCTGTTATATATATCACCGCACTGGCGACTACTGCTACCTTGCGCTCGAACTTGTCACCCATCACTCTCTATAACACTACCGAGTAGTGTCGACACTTTTTCCCCTTTTGGTTTACGAAGGATACTGCTGTGGAATGTTATCGGATTAAAAACAGGAGGTTGATTGGTGCTGCCTTCAAAATACAAGATCCACAAACACTATCCGGCCGCTCCTGCTCCTGTGTCTCTTCTACGTCGAAGAAAAGAAAGAGAAGGGCAATAAACAGAAACTCGCTGCAGTGGAAAAAATTTTCATGCCAATTTTGGGACCACCAAGGCATTCGGAGTAGAGAATGGGGCGAACCTTACTTATTTTAACCCTTGAAAAGAAGCATAAGCAACAAATACATTCATACGCGTCACCAAAACAAAACAAAACTACACGAATACACCAAGTTATCTATTTTAATCCTTTTTTTTAACCCCCCCCCTTTATATTTTTCTAGCTTTCCTGAACTTTCAATTTATCCAGTTTTCTTTCTTTTCTTCCCTCAACTCCTGTCCACGCTTACCTTCGCCTCCTAGGCTTCATTTCTATACTTGATTCTTCTTACCTTCTGACACTGTACATAAGACTGTTGCTCTGTTACTATATAGCTTACACTCTCCCTCCTTTCCTCCGTTTCTATTGTACTTTTGATATATAATGTTTTTCTTTAGTTTCTTCATCTTCAGCCGCTTTTTCTTTTTAGGTGTTGGTTAATCGATTTCAGATTCCTTGTGAATTAAGACATCATTGAGACAATTGTCACTGTAGTCTGCCGTAGTTTTTGAGGAGAAAAACGGCGGCGGCGGGAAACGGGATATTAAAAAAAAAAAAAAAAAAAAAAAAAAACCCTCTATCTTTCTTCTGTTCGTTATTACCTACTAGTAAGTAAGTATGTATTTATTATTTTGTCTTGCATTTTCCGGTTTCCGGTTTCGACTCCTTCCTCCTGATATCAACATTAATTTACCTCATTCCTCTCTATCATATCTTTACAGACTGGACATTGTGACCCCTATGTCATTATATGTGAACCGTACAAGCGGAAAAAGCTTTGTAAAAAAATTTTTTTTTTAAAAAAAAAGGGGGGGTGGGGTGGGGTCTACAAAATCGGAGAATAAGTATAAAGAGAATGAAAATGATAATGAAAATGGAGAAGAAACGAGCGAATAAGTACGAATCGGAAAAGGGAAACGGGTGGGCTACTTTGGCAGATTGGCAAGTTGTTTATACCTTTGTATGCTGCACTCTGGGAAAGCTTGTAGAACGTCGCATTTCTATAGACACTTTCTTAAGGAGTCCACTGTATATTATTTCAAATGTAGCTACGCTGTTTATGGAGGCTCCATGCAGCAGTTCATGGATTCAGACATTGGCAAATTATGTACTCCGTACTACAAACGAACTTTCGAAACCTCCTTCTGGACCCCCCCAAACACATTCTCCCAGAGTACCGACGAGAAGGTAGTTAGCCCACGTCAACCGCGGCGCCAACTGGCCCAGCCGAGCCTAACTGCAAAAGGTTCCAGCTGGCTCCAACGCCTGCCTAATTATATAAGTCTCCACGGCCAAAGCGTTAATCCGACCCCACCCCATCTTGTCATCATCCATCCACCACCTCATCTATCCTTTCCATCGGCACTCGACGCAAGAAATGCCTGGCTCGGACGAGTCTGCTTGCTCCAGCAGGTCCCAGCATTGCCAACATCATAATCACAGCCATCATCAGGATAATAACCCTCCGCCTCTTTTTCGGTTCCCAAAACTCCCCACTTCTAGTCCCGGACTCTGGAGCAATGACGTCAGAGAGTCATAGGCTGGAGCGCCCCAGGTAGCTCACTCAGCGAGAGCTGGGCGACCCCTCAGCGGCTCTGATATCTATTCCGAAGATGATTCCCGCTCAGATCAGACAGACACCGCCTCTCTGGTTGGTCGTGGCGTTCCCGACGACATCACCAGTCTTGAAGGCAGGGATGACGACGATAGCGAGGTGGATAGTGTGGACGTGCGAAGCTGTTACTCTGAGACATCACTCCCCCCATTCCCACCCCACATGAGAGAACAAAGTCTGGAGAACAGCGACACCACTATCAAAGCTCCCTATCAGTTGGGTTCAGACCCTATCGAGTTTGTCGAGCCGGACAACTGGTCTGAAAGGGAAACAGTCGAACTGAAACATACCATCAAAGTATTGAATGCAGCTGAGATCCCCGCATTCCTGCGTACCCGTTCCCACGACCTGGGCGATGGCCATCTATCTGTCACTGTCCAGCAGACAGTGGCTAAGCGTGGTCTTGACCTTGCCAAGCCATTCCGTGCTCTCTACATCGGCGACTCAGATTTCAAGCATATCGTCCTTGATAAATTGGGGGATGTTCTCGTTGCAGGCTCCGAAGATGGCTTTGATAATGGCGAATCAGGGAACGCTTCTCGTTTTCACGTCGTCCCAGCATCCTTTGGCACCGGCGCTAGTCCGAACTATGCAGAACTTCTGCCAATTCATGTTCAACTTGTCGTCGATGAATGCCTGTCGGCAACGGCACAGAGTAAACAAAGCAAAATTAGCATTACGCTAAATAATCAAACCCTTTGCAGTTCAGCTTGGACTGGATCGGGCTACGAAATACAATCCTCTACTCCTTGGACTCTTCCAGACTTGGCTATCTTCTTTATAGCCCAAGATGACAATCTTGGAAGCCGCAAGATTCGTTCTCTGTGTCATACCTTCATGAAGCGCCACGGGGTGCCATCTATAGTCATCTCCGAGAATCCTATGTGGGCCAAGCAGAATCCAATTGTTCCGCTGGACGATCAAAATTTACATATCTGTCTGGAGTCCCGGCGGAAGGGAACGGGTGAGTCACAAGTACTCGGCAGGTTCCCAATTGATTTGAAAACCTTCGAAAGTATTGCCCCTGGACAGCTAAATCGGCATATCGCATCCCTTTCGAGCCTTTGTTCGTCGAAAACTATTCCCAAAGCGACTAAGGCACCAGATAAGACGACTGGAAATCCCAATCAAGTTCGAGACTGGAGACTCTGGGTAGATATCAAACCATTGTCGGACGGTTCTCATCAGCTCATTTTATTCGGCACACCGTACAACATCGGTACAATTAGGAACGCATTTTTCTCCTTTGGGATCCTAGCCTCTGGGTTTTTGGTGATCGCGGTGATTTCTGCTCTCATGCATACCTTTATTCTATTGATCATGAACCTCTCCTCTCGAGCTCTCACCCTATCTATGCCCCCTCCCCACGCTGGACCGGCCTCGACAACGGCTTATTTGCCTCCCATCACAACTACGGCAAGTACCGCAAAAACAACATCGCTGATGCCTCTCTCCGCACGAGACCTGATCTCTTCCGACTGTGCGCTGGAAGATTCACTCCACTTAGATACCTATATCTCGAAAATTACCAGCGGCACGGAGGAGCCTGGTAATGGACGTGATAAAGTCCAAGTCCATGTTATTGGTGACTGCCACATCATTATAAAACTTCCGGCTCGCCTCGCATCACGCCGAAAATCTTTCAAGTTCGATGTAAGGGTAACCAGAGACGCCCTTCATATTCCGTTTGACCAGACGCGCATGTTTGACGGAGTATACAAGCTGCGTCTCCCCAGAGAAGACGCATATGGCCTTCTGAACATTTCCATCATTACGAAATCAAAACCGATGATCGAACAGGTTACGGAGATTGACTTCGGAACTCCCTGGCTTAAGATCGCTAACTGGAAAAGGGCCGCCCAGAAACTTTCTGCCAAGCTCAGAAGGGATCTCAACCTGGCCTCTGTAGGGCTTTCAGACGCATACAACCGAATGTCCGCAGATTTGCAAGAAGTGAGCGACATTCTACGCGTGGAAACCGAATCGGTAGGTCGGGCCTCGTTGCAGCGGGCAATGAAAGCCACGAGCTCGATGCTGGCCAAGTCGAAACAGTTTTCCGACGAGATCGCACGACGCACACAGGATAGAATGCTGGCATCCACAACCTTACTTCGTGAGAAACTGTCGACTGTGAACACGGATGTTGTGCAATTGGCCAATGATGGTTTGTGTGCAATAGAGAAGGAGGCGAGGAGACTATTCCAGAATCCCGCATCTGCGTACGACTTCAACATTGCCCGGGCATCTCACAGATAACGCACAACGAGTGAGGAGGTCTCCGGGAATGGCGGCGGCGCAGAAGCAAGCGGCGCATCTATGGCAGCGGTTAGGAACTAGGCCTAATAATGAGCTAAGGAGGGCGATGCGGTGGTCCAGATGCGAGAGAGGGAGGTGCAAGAAAGCCCAACCCGGGAAAGTACATGGTTTTCAGAAGCACGAGCGTTGGGGATTAAAATAAATTTCCGCTCCATTTTTTTCCAACCGCTTTTTCCATTTCACGGTTGTGTTGCACCCTGGTTCTCCTTCCTTCCCCCCCCCCCCCCCCATTACTCGTTTTCTTTTTGTCATATCTTGTAAGTGGTGGACTTTCAGCGACTTCGGTACATTCAATAAGGACTGGCTGGTTTGTTTTTTTTTTTTTTTTTTTTCCTGGGGAAATGGAGTTCGAAAATGGGGGTTCTCAACTTAATTATTTGCTTTTACTTCCCCTTTCAATGTCCACATATTGATTTGAACGTGCTGAGTACATAATCACTGCCTAACTATCTCGCCCATTCCTTCTTAATTCTCAATATCTGATTTAGTTTCAGCTACTCCGTAGTTAGGTGATTCGATGGTGAAAACTTAAAAAAGAAGAAAGAGTACATATCCTGGATCTTCTGGAAAGTATTTCTCAATCAGAACAGGTGAAATAGTGTGTGAATGTAAATTATTATCATCAAGTTATCAAAAATTGCACCGGGCACTGCTAATGCCCTGGATATCTCTCCTGTTGAAGGCTTGACATGGCAGCTTCCGCTGTGGCACCAAATACACCTACGATCTCAATCTAGCTTTGCAGGTTCCACTTACCCCTCTCCACGCCAGGTTCCAGGCTGGTTGCGGGCCTCTCAGGTTGCAAGCCACACGATTTACCCCTCCACCAAGAAAAGGAGAAAAGAGACGGTGGAGGCGAGAAAGGGGAGACGGGCCAAAAAGGGAAAAAAAAAAAAAAAAAAAAAAAAAAAAAGAAACCAAATCAAATCGAATAAATAGAAGGAAACAAGAAGAGGCAAGAAAAGTACAAGGAAAAAGACAACCAAAGAAGACTGGCGCCCCAACTAAGTGATCGCCCTAACCCAACTCACCCTCACTGGAAACCCAAACCCGAACTCGTACCTTGACTTTTGCAACACTACCACAACCACAACCACCACCACATCACAACTTTTCACCACTTGCCCTCCCCCCCCACCTCCAACCTAACAACAACAACATCCTACAAACCAAAATAAGATCAACAAAAGACGAGCCCGACGAGCCCGGTCATATATAACCTACCCTTAACGCCTCCCCACCAACAACCGCAGCCATGACCGACATTACCAACGCAAAGCCTGAAGACCCCACCACCACCACCACCGACGCTGCTGCGGCGCCTGAGGAAGAAAAGTCAGTCGACGCTCCTCCTGCCGAAGGACCCAAGCCAGATACAGAAAAAGAAGTTGCTGCTGCTGCTGATGACGATGTAAAGAAAGACGCGGAGGGAGGGGACAACAAGCCCCCCACCACCACATCTGATAGCGTGTTTTCGATGTTTGGTGGGGGTCCGAAGAGGGAGAGGAAACGGGAGGATGATGAGGATGAGGATGAGCCCTCTGGGTCTTCGAAGGCGAAGAAGGATGGGGAGGTAGCGGTGAGTTACTGTCTAGTTTTTTTGGTTTTGTTTCAAGGAAAAAATTTTTCCTAAGATTTCTTTTTTTTTGATTTTGATTTTTTTTTTTTTTTTTTTGAGAGGGGGGGGTTCACTTACATACGTCTTGGAAGAACTCCTTCCCCTTTATCGGAGAATACAAAATTATTAGTACTGTAAACTGACGTGAGGCCTCTTATCTTGGCATCTTATTATATAGGAGGAGGAAGAAGCGGACGTCCACTTTGAGCCCGTCGTACATCTTACCGAAAAAGTCGAAATCAAGACGAATGAGGAACTGGAAGAACAGACATTTAAGATGCGTGCGAAGCTCTTTAAATTCGACCGTAGTTCCCGGGAATGGAAAGAGCGTGGGACCGGTGATGTCAGACTTCTTAAGCACAAGGAAAACCAGAAGACCCGCCTGGTTATGCGGAGAGATAAGACGCTGAAGGTTTGCGCGAATCATTACAGTATGTTCCTCGTCCCCTAGAAAGGTTTTTAAGACGAAGAGAAAGGAAGCTCTTCGCTTTTCGCATTATATGATTCCGTAATTTTAAGTGTAGGAATGAGTTGATGCTAATATGAAATCGTTTTAGTTGTTCCCGATATGAAGCTGGCTCCCAATGTCGGTAGCGACCGAAGTTGGGTATGGAATGCCGCTGCAGATGTCAGCGAAGGCGAACCTGAAGCACAAACTCTGGCCATCCGCTTTGCGAATAGTGAAAGTGAGTCCTACCTAGCTCCCCTTGCCCTCTTTTGTAAACAATTGCTTACTCGCCTATGCTGCAGATGCGAACCTCTTTAAAGAAGCCTTCGAGAAAGCCCAACAGGAGAACGAGAAGCTTTTTGCCGCTGGCGCTAGCGAGTAAATTTTTCAATAGTCCGCTCGGGACTATATTATTCACGTTCTTACTATCATCATCATCCCAAATATCATCAATCTTCGAGAACAATTTATGCGTCACTGAGATGTGTTTTAACAGAACGCTCAATTATCCCCTTTGACAACACGCCCCGTCTGGACTCAAATCCCCCGTCCCCACTTCACTATCATATCCCTCTTCACCACCATCGCCATCACCATTCCCCAATACAGACTCCCCGAATAATCCTTACGTTCCCCTTGACAACCCCTATGCAAAATCCCAATACCCCCCGCTTTTTTTTGGTCAACGAGACTGCTTTCCCCTTGATTCCTATTCGATGATGTAATGTGTTTCTCATTAAGCAATGGTGCAGATGAAATTATTTTTTATATTAATCTTTTCCCTCAGAAAAGAGAAAGGATAAGCGTCAATAAAAAAGGTTATAAAATAGATAAATTTGAATGGC
>NW_001813981.1:1758463-1768207 GCF_000149585.1 Histoplasma mississippiense | reverse complement strand
CATTTTGCGGGTAGAGGGTGTCTTTTTATTATTCTATTGTAGAAAGAGCCTCCTGTGGAGATTCTCTTGTTGTCGTAACAAATTAAATACCATGATAGGGGGGGTGCAACCATAGCAACTTCGTAAAAAAGAACGAGCTCCCACAGTTTCCCCGCCCACCATCTCGAGAATAACTTTTTGTATTTCAGAGCCCGCCACCAAATCCCCCTTTTCTACCCCATCGTTCGAAAGTTGAGACTGCTTGGGCGAACTAACCATCTCGCGGAAAGCTCCCAGGCGTTAAAACATTTTAGCCCGAATAGCTTAGCTCTCCACCCCACCCGCTGTCCATAAACTTTGAAAACAACAACACTGCCCAAAACCGCCCAGCGCCCACGCAATCAACGAGGGGGAAAAGAAGAAAAAAGAAGAAGCTGAGGAATACGCATATAGATATGCCTGACGTGAGTTCTCGTGTATTCCCGACCCCTCCTATCTCCCATCTGGCGCGAAATGCGAGAGGGATGGGCGGCGGCGCGTTCGTCGTCTTGCCTACCTTTGACTCTCCCCCAAAAACTCCCCCCGTTTACCTTATAGAGATTTCTGACTGACCCAATCCCCTTCCTTGACTGGATGGGGTATTATAGGTAAAACGCACTGTCAAGCTCATTACAGAGCAAAAGCTCAAGTTCGTGCTTTGCCCCCAATCCAACATTTCGCTCTCCCCCCTCTTTCTACCCCTCCACTCCCCTTCAATAACCCTCTCCTCCCAACCGGCATAATTGCTCGCCTAGCCCGCAGGCTATACATCCCTCTGCCCTTTCGCGTGTATATTGGCTTTTGCGAGAAGCTTGTGCGCCGTGTGGGAGGGACACTTGCCTGTCATCCCTCCAGATGAATAAGTCCTGAATGGAAATGGACTTGGGGATCCTTACCCCCACCTCGCTCTTAGAGTGTGCGCGTATATATATACATCTGTATACGTGCAAAACTGAGGGGCCCCGCACACACCATGGAATATCTATATGATAGCTATTAGCGGATGCTTACACGAGCCTTTGCCCGTACAGGGATGGTGAGACGGCGTCGGAGGTCGAATTGCCGCTACGGAAATGGTCGATTGAGGTTTACCTGGTGAACGAGCATGGCGAGGATGTCCCCGCGACGATGTTTGACAAGGTCACCTACACTCTGCATCCGAGTTTTGGGAATAGAGCTATACAGAGTATGTGTGATGGTGATGCTGTTGAATGAATAGCTGCTATTTGCACATAGACGCATGCATTTGTGGCTGCATTTTTGTGTGTTTATAGTGTCATTTTGCTGACAATGTTTCACAATGTGATGGATAAAATCTAGCTTTCAAATCTGCCCCTTTTAAAATTGAAGAGGAAGGCTGGGGTGAATTTGATATGCAAATTGGCTTCACAGTTCTAGACAAAGAGCATGTTGTCAATCATGATCTACACTTTCAGCAGAATAAGTATGAGTCAAAGCATGTTCTTGTGAGTGTACCCTTGAACCACCAAACTAATAACCGCATCCCCCTTTCCTCATTGATATTGTTTTATTTGTTTCTTTTGTGAATGCAGGTAGACTGATGTTATTATGTACCTGCAATGTGGGTGGAGTGTCAAAGACTTTCAAAAACCCCAAACCAGCTCTACTAAATGTTCTTCGCGAATATGGCCCTGTGCCTGGTGATGAGAATGGTGTCAAATCGAAACGTGGAGGTGCACAGGATGAGGGTTCCAAGAAGAAGAAGCGGATAGATAAGAATGTACGTTTGTTGTACCCCAAAGTCCCAGTCGTTTCCTTTTACCGGGATCTTTTTCGCCCAAGTAGATAAGGAGTGCCCCTTTTTCGCTGACGATATCCCAATGTTTTCGACATTTATTAGGTCGACATGGATAAACTGGCAGACGGCCTTCAGAAGCTTGGGGAAGATGACCTCCTCCAAGTTGTGCAGATGGTCCACGATAATAAGTCCTCAGACTCGTACACGAAAAATGATATTGAACGTAGGTTTTCTGGTGCCATTGTACTCTCTCCTCTCACGCGCACACATGTGTACAGTACTGACATGTCACGAATACAGAGGGCGAATTCCATGTTGATCTCTACACTCTTCCCGACTCCCTCATCAAGATGCTGTGGGACTTCACACAAGAAAAGGGAGTTGTATGAGTACGGGGAAAGGGGTCGCCTTCATTCCCTGACTCTGACTGAAGTGATACTGTTTTCCCTTCCCATTCAGTGTTTTGTTTTTCTTGATGGATAACAGATGAAATAGAATCATGCGTGGATTATTTGGTCTCAAGGGCCCTTCGACATTTAGTTCTTCCCCACCCCTTTTCTATGATGTAAATTATGCCACAGTCTCGTTTTTTCCCCTTTCTTTTTTCTTATTAATTTCCTTTTACTATTTTCTCATATCGCCGTTGTTGTCCATCACCTTTTATTTTTCAGCCAGTTGCGTTGTATTTTTCTTCACCTTTTCCTTTCATGCGCTCTCTCTCTCCCCTTCTTTTACTCCCCTGGCCACTCATGGAATGATGGGGCAAAAAAAGGCCTCTCTTGATTTTCATTTCGCCCATTGGCGGGCGTTGTTCTTCATGATTTGCATTCATGTTTGCCTTGTCTATTGTTTATCCTGGTGGGGGGGGGGGGGAAGAAAAGAAAAGAAAAATCTGAGGCTGTTGTACATCTCTGCTATGTGGCAAGGATTTAGCACTCTACCTACCCCTTGGTTGAAATTTGATTATTTTTTTCATCTCTTGTTCCTCTGCGAAGTTCTCTTTTAATTGAATTAGATTTCAATTGATTTCACTGTGCAAGGTGCAGTTACATTCTTTACAAGCCAACAAGCGCAAATGGAATTTTATCTCGTGTCTACATAATACTACTAGTTAGTTACACAACCAGCTTACACAGAGGATATCGTAGAATGGAAACGGGGGAAATTTGGGGATGGATCACAAAACATCAATAAAGCTAGAGAAATAATGAAATAAATAAAAAACAAAAAAACATCGACGCGAGCAGGATTCGAACCTACGCCCCCGAAGGGAAGAGATAGATAGTTCGGCAATAGCCGGTTCTAGTCTCTCGCGTTAACCACTCCGCCATCGCGCCTATTTGAATGCTGTTGGCAGAAAAACTACAATGAATTGACACTTCATGCTTCTCCCCCTTAGCTTCCTTCATGTCGATATTGATCTGAACTAAACACTCAGCTGAGGTGGGGGGGAAAAAAAGGGGGCATTCTCGATACCACCAGCTTATTGATTCAAATTTTTTTTTTGAACCTTGATTGACTAACAGAAAAGATGTGGGGGTTAGTTGTGGCGGAAGTCCGGACACACAACTGTGATGCAGCGATTTACGTTGCAATTATCAAGATGGAAAAATTGCCTTCTGTAATATCCCTGGAGAAGTTAAAGCCAGAATGGCGAATGACAACTTTGCTACAGTATGGCAAACTCTCATCCTCTGGGTTTGTACTGTACGAGCATGCTAAGTATATGGACCTCAAGATACGAGATAATAAGAAGCGACAAGCTTCAGTTGAAGAGCCCCAGTATCTTCTTACACGGTGATGTACTGTACAGACCCCAGCTGTTACCAGCATCAAAGCGAGCGAGGTTTGTGGAAATCGGCGCAAGCTAAATTCTTTTGTCGAAATGCTTAAGCCCCATAACGCCCGCGGTCTGTGTCAAACGGCAAACATCCACGTCTTATTGTATCGACGTGGCTCTATATTCGGCATGGGAGCTACCGTAGGGATATTTGGCCCTACTACCTGCCACAGCCGTCGGGCATGGTCGCCCGGGCCGTACCAGATGAGTTAAACGGGATCTGGATGATGTGGACGAAGAATCTCATTTGCAATTCTACATAACGCTGTGGGGGTAAGGGAAGGATTGCCTACGAGCCGGGTGAGAATTAAAAGCCTGTCTGTCTACTCCGTAGTGTTGAGTCTTGACATGCCATACCCTGCACTTCTAGTTCCTGGGTCATGTGGGAAAGCGGTCTAGACTCACATAAGGTTGTGGGATCTTATTATTATACACAACGATTATTTAGTTAATTGGAGGGGCTGGAAAAGAAATCAACTCCTAGTCAATAAATTTTATTTTTGCTACATAGTATAGCAAAGGGGTTTATGGGGGTTGATAAGGTATATTATATACGCACTGTACCAGGACTATGATTTATTTATTTCTTCAGCGATGTCTAGAATTTGCTAAATCGACTCGACTTACGGATATTTGGAGGATAATCTCCGGACAAGATTTTTTGGGTTTCATACCACAACACCACAGCCGGTGCCATGCAAGGGCAACAAGGAGTGATGACTGTCAGCATAGATGACAAACCCTAAATATGGACACATCGTTCCACTCGCTCCGCTTCTGTTGTTTTCCTTCTGGAGGGCTGTGTATGATCCGCCCTCACGTATAAATATCCTTAGTTTATAGCAACATCGCATCGTTTTACAAAACAAAAAATATATGTATGAAAAAAAAAAAAAAAAAAAAAAAAAAAAAAAAAAATTGACAGGCTGTTCACTCCCTTGCAGTTTCCTTGCAGTTTAGAAAAAAGACAATCTAAGAGACAGAACGAGAAGAGGACGGAAAGAAAAGAGGAAGAAGAAGCAGAAAAGAATGAAGATGAGATCCTGTTTCTCCTTTTATCACGCATGTATATGTCGTCGCTCATAATGGAAAATGCTTCAATAAACGGACGAAAGTGAAAACACTTTAGGCGTGAGAAATGTATTTCGATCAGTATATCCAACAAGACACTGAAACATAGAGGATTGAACTAGTAGAGTCCAAGTAGACGAGCGCACCAGGATATCAACTGGCAAAAATTATAAAGGCGCAAAATCCAATATTGAACCAAAACCAAAATCAAGATGAAGTAAGCGATAGAAAGGGAAGAATTAATATTACATAACGGAAGCGGCTAGTTATGGAGAAACGGAAAAGGGAAAAAATCAGAGAAGATAAAACGAAAAAAGAAGCGCCAGAAGGATAGTATAGGAAGGGCAAGGACGTTACATGGGGCCCGCATAAATCCTTCCATTTATGAAGAAGCCTCAATTGCCGCCTTATAGTTTTATACGTGAAATAAGAACCTTAAGAGTTCTTGAGCGAATGAAAGCGTACACGAATGATGGGCCATATCCGTAATGTATTTTCTTAGTCTTCTCTTTTGTTTTATAACTCCAAGGGGTAACGTGTGAGAAAATCAACAAGCCAAAAATTTGCGCCAATGCAACAATGCTATCCTGGGGAGTAATTCTGCATTTCATGGAGTGGGGGAGGTTCGTTTTATCATGGCGGCTGGGGAATCTGAAGAGGAGAGAGCATGAAGGATGGGGTATATTGCGACAACGAATGGGAATCATAGTTGAAAAATAAAATAGAAATAGAAATAGAAATTAAAAATAAAAGGGATGGTCAATCAGAAAACTCGGTGTCTGGAAAAATGAATACGTTAATCAATTATTCGTACAGAGTTGGGGTAGAATGAACAATTTATATATATAAAAAAAAAAGGAAAGACAAAGGGAACATACTGCATCAGGAGATCTTCTAGGCTCGCAGAGCTACAATCTCGTCCACTGGGAAGTTGATGGAAGATATCCATTATTGTAGCGAAGACATCACCATTTCTGTAAGCCAGTAGGGCGGGTGGAGTAACATGTTCCATCTCTGCTATCTCATAATGTAGTTTAACGAATCGAGTGGTAGCCTGTTTCCGGGCCACGGTAGCCAGGCAGTCCTCGACGATGTTGCTTTCGGGGGACTGAGATCACAGGAGATTAGGATGATGTACTATGGTCTGGGTGAATGTTAAAACGAGATGCCCACTTACTTCAGGATCGTATATACAAACGACAACAACGGTATCTGGAGTCACCTTCTCGATGGCGTCCAAGTATCCGTTTGCATTAACTACCTCTACGGTTCCGTACCTTCGCTTGCTGGGGCTTACACGTCTCTTGCTTTTGCGTTGTAACTCCAGCATACGAGCTTCTCGCCATTGGCGCATGAAGCGTTCATCTTCAGTTTCATCCGGCGGCGGTGATGCCTCGTTGGCCTGTTGCGTGTCCTGTTCGCTTTTCGTCGAGTTGGAGTAGTAGGTATGTTCAAGGCCTGCGACGTTCATAAACGTGCGACGGAATGAGCGTTTCTTCGCCCTTTCGAAAGATTGGGCATCCGCAATGACGCCTTTCGGCCCAGTGTTCGCTTCGAAGACGGTAGTAGGGATATGGTAGCCGCTGGCTTTTGAAATCATGTTGGGGGAGGGATCGTCTTCGGTATCGGAGTGAACGAATGTCAGGCTCTCTTCCTCCGAAAATGATAGGTTTGAATCGTTGTCTGAAGTAGGACGGTCTTCCGGGTGACAGGAGACCTTTTCTTTGGGATTGAGGAGGCGGTCGACTTCGTCTTGTGCGGCGGACATTTTGAAGTCGAACAAAGGCGCGTTAAGGCGGCTGGGGACCGGTCAGATTTATATATAGCAATAAATTCCGTGACTGGATTCATGCAGTCCAATCGGCTCAGAAATGGGTGGGAAATGGTATTGTGACGACGGAGGAGTTCCTTTGAGGATAAGAGGGCAAGGACAGGGACAGGTACATGGGACAGAGGACGTAATCAAAACAGACTGGAGACAAAACCGCAAGGAGTCTCCTGTGTTGCTGAGGGGGATGATCTTGTTTCAGCCTTGAGAAAGGGGCGAGCCTGAATGCTGGCGCGATATGTGGTGGCCCCAGTGGACAGCGTGGGCATGGAATCTGCAAACTAGTGTGGCCTTGGCGCATGGTAAACCGGGCTGGATGCCACGCGACTGATCGCCTTTCTGATGACTGAACAAGTGGCAGGAGGTCAAATCCTGTCCATTGAATGGGGCATGGAAGGAAGAGGGACGAATTGACCACTGACCAGGGCGAAGGGCAAGCTTCAAGCTGAGATCGCCCACGCTGATTTGTTGGTAAATTACATTAAGAAACATAGGAATCTGCACTCAATTTCCAAGCAATCCATCTGGCCACAAACCACTTTAAGTTAGGTCTGCAATTGCTGCTTTGGGATGTGTTTACTTGGAGATGTATGTTGGAACGTTGAAGTTATAATCATTTAATCTGGCTAGCCAAGAGCATCACGGGACTCTTGAGCCTCCAGTTGCCATCTACAGAAATATTCAAGGAGGCCTCTGAATCCTGCTTATCCGTAGTATTATTCAACCAACTTGCTCTTTAAGAATAGTGATGACGTCCAACATAACCGGACAACCTGAAGGCTTGTCCGCTTGCCAAATCCTGTCAATGACTGAGCAGCCTTACAAAGTAGCTTCAACTAGCCATGTGTCTCGAGAGCATGGTGAGACATGGATGTCAGATAAAGACTCAAACTAATGAAAAATGGGCTGAGATTAACGAAGACCACCGACGATCGCTTGTGAGCCCTCCACTAACAGAAAGGCAACTAACATTTTATGTTGACGGATCAAAGTATGTCACCAACTGAGGAGTTTTACATGATGTTCGGGATAGATGACAGCTCTCGATAGTAGCTGTGGATTCTCTTAAATCATGGCACTTTCGAACATATATCATCAATGTCAAGCCCACCTCGACCAAAAATCTCGTTGAGTGTTAAAATGTCAGAATCTTTTCCATAAGATTGCACAGCAACCAGTCCATACAAAATGTTGCCTCAGGTACCATACTATGAAACATGCCTCCTGACCCAGCTGTTAAGATCGTTGCCAATCAAGGGTCAGGACCTTTGCGCCTTCAGACCATAGAAGTTTCATCCCCAGTTACGAATCCGATAGCAGCACCGAGTGCACATTAAGCGCCTTGCGTTTCGTTCACAACATGTGTGAAGAAGGCCGGAAGAACGCATTTGCAAGGATCACGGCAAAAATAATAACCGGTATGGACGACGCAGAACATCATGAAAGGAGGCACCAATCAACAGCAATCCATCAGGCTGGCCTTGTGTGTTCAATTCTCCGCAATTTAAAATCCACCCGATTTTTCCCACGTGGCGGCAGAGACGATGGAGACTTTTGGTTAGCCCGCCCAACCTCGACAGCAAGAGGGCTGAAAGAATAAGCAAGGATAGATACAATGATAGTAAAAATGCCTACTCCGTACTTGTTTGCCAATGGCGTCAGCAATAGTTCCACATGATTCGGTTTAACGAATTTTTCCTTCAACTTTCTGCCACGTTCGAGCAAGTCCAAAACTATCAACTCCTTGTTCACTATGAAAAGTGGGCTGGATTAAATTTCTACTCTGCAAGGCTACAGGGCGGTAAAAATTAAGAATTGTGGGAATGCTCAAATGATTTAGTGGCTGTTTTCCATCTTGCGCCGAAGAGGAAGAAGTACTAGTTGCCCATGGAATCTCGAGGCGAGAGTTGGTGTGGCCTATAACAGACAACTTTTCCACGGTGATCACATTTTACAAAGCTAATTTTTCTTGGGAACTGTGCCGTTGGAAAGCCGATCCACAAGGGCCGGGTGATGTTTACTTTTGCATCATGGTTCCTATCAAGTTCAATCGCCTGGTTCCCTCCGAATTTTCCACACTGAAGATCTGGCACCACATCCAGCGAAATTCAAATTATTCTTCTGATAGGTCATATGGGATTAGAGGGACCTTAAACTTATCAGCACGGTTGATATGTTAATCAACAGAAAGGGGCTCCGTTAAACCTCCCCACATTATCATTTACAAAGTCCTCATTACCTGCTGCGATCCAAAAGATTTTCCAGAAAATAGCAATCCGCACCAATGCCCAGAAATATGAAAACTAACGAAGAATAGAGTGACACGGCAAGCAAAGAATGGTATCAAAACTTTCTGGTTACTTTCTCTCTCAAACCCATCCTGTATCTGTTTCGCTGCTACAATCCCCAGTATACTTATTACTATTTGGTAAAATCCCCTTCCGTTTCCTTGCAAATCAATTCATATTCCGGCACAAATTGCATATGCGTCGCTGCAGGCGATCTAGACGCATTTTTGGTGTATGCAGCTTCGTCGTCCCCGACATATTTCTTTTGCAAGCCAGGAGTATGGGTCAAAGCGTGTTCGACTAGCAGCTGGGTTTGACAAGCCCTTTCCAACGCGATAAAAAAGGCTGCTGCTTCGCCGACAGTCGAGCCAGCAGTGATAAGTCTGCCGATACGAGTTTGCTATGTTAGAGGGCTTTAACTATAGTATAAGTGCAAAATATGCAGAGCCTCTCTCACAAACCACGAAATCAGATCAGTAGTGACAGAAAATATCACTAGAAGAGAAGAGCAGTCCAGGGCATGCTGGGATGGACTAACCCGTGATTCTGGAGAATGAGATTTTTCTTGCTTCCTAGAGCACGAGATATGTTCTCTCCCTCCTCTTTTACTAGCACAATCCCACCAAAGCCTTCATAGACAGCGAGATCATCATAGAACATACAGGAATCTACGATCATTGTCAGTGCGGGATGTGGCTGGCTAACTCAAACTGATAAACGGCCATGGCTTTGGGCTGTCCGCTAAAACGTAACAGATGATTTCAGCGCCAAGAGGAACATCTCCATGCATGAAAGAGCTTTGATGGCGGCTAGATAGTCCTTTAATGGTTTCAGGAATCAGAACGCTTGTGACACAGGCCAAAACGAACAGTTAGAGGTCACATACATGCCCATATAAATAAACATGACGCTGGCGAAACGAACCAAATAGAATCCTTGA
>NW_001813981.1:1754972-1758287 GCF_000149585.1 Histoplasma mississippiense | reverse complement strand
GTTGACTTTGTTTCTCTGTGGCCTGTGAGCGGGAGTTCCCTCATGATTCACCAGTATAAGGTCCGAAACGGTGATGCAGGCGAAGTGTTTGGCGTACGGGTCTATTATTGGGTTGAGGATGGGCAGAGGACAAAACGTTAGTATAGGATTACCTTCCCTCGTGCAGGGCCGCGTTTTGGGGCGAAAATTGTTTCATCTTGTGACCTCAGCACATAAATACATATATAATGTCTTTTGATCGAGAAAAAATGAGGGTGCATTACTGATCTAGAAATAGTTCGGATTCACAGGGTCTGGAATAAAACGTCAGCTTAGCACGATCATATGGAATAAATACAATGAATGATATCGTACCTCTCAAACTTATGTGTCCCGATGCGCCATCAGCAAACCCCAACTTCGCAAATATCCGGAAGGCACCTGCCATGTGGTTTTTGGCCCATTTTTGCTCTTCTTCTTTACTCTCAAAAGTGGGGATCTAATGGAGAGAGTGGTTAGCAGGTTTGTTGGAATCTGAAGCTCTGTTGACGAGCGTAGTTGTTCCGGTAGTAGCTGTGGCCGTGACTATGGTCATAGTTGATTGATTGATTGACGCCTTTCTTTGCTCTGCTTGCGCCGGATACTGGGGATTTTCGGAAGGCAGATGTGGTTCGTTTTATACCGTCTATCGGTACAGGTTGAAATGGTTAGAAGAATTGGCGGAAGCTTTTATCCGATCAGATATGCTGGCTCAGAACTGCCACAACAAAGATAGCCTGATAATTATCGAGCAAACGGCCAAAGTGAAAATGCCCTGACCATCATCGGACTCTCTTCTTACTCAAGTTAACCACCTCTTGTTTCGTTATGCGGGGTAGGGAACGATCAGGGTAGCATTCAACGACAATTCATACTAGCCACCAGGCCCAATTCTATTCTCGAACTTCTCGCTCCAGCGGTATCTGCTAATCACAGAGCTCAGGAGAATGCTCACCGTGTCTCCCAACGCCCAATCTCCGAACCGAACATTCAAGTTCGGTTCCATTTGCACCTTGGTCTCGACACAGGACAGCCGAATGCGGGGGTGGTGTCTTAGGATCTAGTCCGACGGTGGGGTGGTGCTTCTTGTCTGATGAACACATTTTCATATTGAAGAATTATACAAGTTCATGTTCTCTTCTAAATCGAAGGATCAATGTGTACTAGTATTGTCTCCAGGGTTCCCGCCCCTTGAGCTTATCTTATCCGAGACTCTAGAGTCAAATTGAGATCCGAAATTACTTCTCGCTTAAACACCTCAATTATACTAACACTTCATACGTATATAACGTTCTATCTTATGAAATTCCAATTCTAATAATTAATTATTTTTATTTTTATTTTAATTATTTTTTTTTTTCAAATAGAAGTACACTGATTATCTATCTCCAAGTTTTCTCACGTTGCATCTTTTGAAAGGTGCGGGTATCAGCTGAATCGCTTGACCACTCCGTCCTCTACGCAGCTTCAAAGTATTCCAAGACCAATAATTTAACAAGTACTAGTATAAATACACAGATTGGAATTCGTGGATACTTCTTTAGCCGGCATCTTCTGGAGGTAGCATACGAGCACATAACACATAACAAAACAATGTCACCGTCTGCTACAGGCGCAAAACCCAGAGTCCTAGCCTTCAGCTATCCCGCATACACGAGCGAGGAATATTTAGCCGACTTCAAGTCAAAATATGATTTCCATGTATACAATCTCCTCTCCATACCTTCTAAGCATCTGTGCAGCTCTCTATTAAAAAGAGAAAACATGTGCTAATATCTCGCAACTATAGGTCCTTAAATCCCCAGGCCGCGCAGGCGCCATCCCCGAAATTGCCGAGCTCGTCGCTTGCAAGGGGCCTTTTGACGCTGTCATGGTGCGAATGGGCACTCTGCCATTCGAGCCATTCGATGAGGAGCTCCTAGGGCCCCTGGCGCCGCATTGCAAAATCATAGCCTCGGGCTCTGCGGGTTACAACGAGTTCGACGTCGATTGGATGACGCGCAGCAAGATCTGGTTCTGCAATACCCGCAATGCAGTGTCTGAGGCCACGGCGGATATGAGTATGTTCCTGATCCTGGCTGTGTTGAAGAATGCAACGGTGGCGGAGAGGTCGGCTAGGGAGGGACGGTGGAAGGATGGGCTTGTGCCGACGAAGGATCCTAGAGGTTTGACGTTGGGGATTGTGGGA
The DNA here is from genome assembly GCF_000149585.1 of Histoplasma mississippiense. Taxonomy (NCBI): domain Eukaryota; kingdom Fungi; phylum Ascomycota; class Eurotiomycetes; order Onygenales; family Ajellomycetaceae; genus Histoplasma; species Histoplasma mississippiense. The sequence continues at coordinate 1,756,081 of NW_001813981.1, read as the reverse complement.
ATGGGGAGTATAGGGAAGGTTGGTATATGGACTTTCTTCCTTCTTTGGTTGATATTCGTGGTTGGATATGAGCGGCCTCCCTTGTTTCGGGAAAGCAATCTCTACCATGTCATGGCGGCCATGGCACAAACAGAGCGTATATATTTTCCCCCACAGGCCCTGCATTCCACCCATTATTACTGGGGGTAATGGATTGGAACCTGAAACAGGGTCGTGGTTTTTATGAACAAAAGTTCTAACATCAGTGCGATCACCAAAAAGCACCTCGCCCGCAAAGCGCTAGCCTTCAATTTGAAGATAAAATATTACAACCGCACCCAACTCCCCGCAGACGTTGAGGCTCAATATTCCGCCACATATTGCGCCTCTCTCGACGAGCTCCTCTCCGTCTCCGACATCGTTTCCATAAACTGTCCCCTGAACGCCGCCACTACAGGCCTAATCGGGCGCAAAGAGTTCGGTAAAATGAAGGATGGCGTGTTCTTCATTAACACCGCCCGTGGAATGATCGTTGACGAAGGTGCGCTTATCGATGCCCTGGAGTCGGGCAAAGTGAAGATGGCCGGGCTGGACGTCTTTCCCAACGAGCCGGAGATTAAGTATGTGCTCCCTAATGTTTTTATTATATGTATACATATTTGTCTATGCAACTGGGTAGAGCGGAAGAAACGAGCTGACACAACTTTTCCCAAACAAAAAAAAAAAAAATTTTTTTATAGCCACTATTTCCGCACCAGCGACAGAGTCATCATCCAGCCTCATTTGGGTGGCCTGACTGATGGGGCATTCAGCTTGTCCGAGATGGAATGTTTTGAAAACATCAAGGCCTGTTTATCCACGGGAGCAGCACTGGCGCCAGTTAACTTTGTGGAGAGATAGATAAAGCTGGAGGGGAAAAAAGAAATAATAACAAGTGAGAATATAGACAAAATGGTACCAGAATTTTTATTGCTTTCATATCCGGTCCACATATATACAGTTTAGAGCCTCGTTTTGCTCGTTCAGTGGATCCGTGGACTGTTGCTTTTGCTTTTGCTTTTGCTTTTGCTTTTGCTTTCCCTTCGCATTTGCTATGATATAATTAATATTATATTTGGGGGAACTTTGGA
>NW_001813981.1:1752103-1754312 GCF_000149585.1 Histoplasma mississippiense | reverse complement strand
CCACAAAAGAAACAGGAGTAGGAGGTGAAGCAGTAATCAACGACTTTCCTCTCCTCTCCTCTCCTCCTTCTCCCCATTTATTATCCGGCCTCAAACTCCCATCGCTAGCAGCCCACAGCAGAACAATGGACTAAAGCAGACCGACCAGGCACCGTTGCTTTAAAATTTCATGGTACATTTTTCAAAGTTTCAAGAATAGTTTTAGTTGAAGAAGACATATCCATATATCAAGATAATCCAAAAGGGAAATGAAAAATATAGGTTCAAAGAAGCCCCACACAAACGAAGATACGTAAGTTAAATTTGCTCTGGTATTTAGAATACGTGAGTGGTACGGCGTCGGGTTTTGCATCTGGAGGCCATTTAGATAATAAATGGACAGCAGAGGAGAGGTTGACAACGAGGAAAAGAAGTAATTGACTAACATTTGAGCAAAACAAGTAAGGGGAAGGTGAAATGGAAGTATGCATATTTAAGAGTGAGGCGTGATAAATGTAGGTTGGATAGGGAGGAGAAAGATTCAAAAGAGATGTAAATGGAAAACGACAGAAAGGGGGGGAAAAATGAAAAAAGAAAATATGGAGGTAGTACACACCAGGGTAACTTGAACTATGGAAAGACAAAAACATGAGCAAAATAAGAAAAACGAGACAAGAGGATAAATGAAATGAAATGAGGATAGGAACCAGGAAGAAATCTCATCAAGGGGGAACAGAGAGAAAAGCAAAGGAAAATGACAGAAAAAAAAATACATAGAAAAATTTGACAGAAGAATTGAAGAGGTTACCAAAGAAAAAAAGTAAAACAAATCTTAGCCTAACCTTTAAAGGGACGAGAAAGAAACCAGAGGAATATGAAAAGGGAAGCTTCACAACCCTTTCCAAGCCCGTAGGTGCAGTAGGTAGAGTCAAGGGACGCAGGGGGGTTTGGGAATAAGAAACCGGCGCCAATGGAAAATCGAAGGTGAAGGTGTAGGGAATCAACATAATAGAACATACGGGAATCAATTAAAGGCCCCTTGTCTCAGAAGTGAAAAAGAAAAGAAATTGACAAATGAGAAACTTAGCAACAGGAAACCCGAGGAGGATATGAATCAACCAAAAAACACACAAAATAAATAACTGGATATACTGAAGTGGAGCTGATAATGAAAAGAAGGCAAGAAATGAGAGACTTGCCCTTAGCAACAAGAAAAATATATATTATCCAATGATTCCGGTTTCGCGAGCCCCATATTTCTCTTTCTCTTTTTTTGGTTTCGTGAGCATTGTTTCTTAGAATGTTGTAGTTAGCCCTTGTCTCCCCGTTTCTCCCTTCTATTCCAGGAAATAATTCGACAGAATAATGGGGGACAGTCAGACTTTTTGAATGGTAGGGCTGATGATTGAGAATCAGGGATTCTTCATGTCGTCGTAGTGTGTAGTATGTGATATCTGTAAATGAAGCACCCGTGAGGGAAACAAGGAGTCTTTCAGCCATCAATGGAATTTCGAGAGGTGTAAGCATTTGCCTTTCCATTTTAAATTCCACGCTTACTGGAGGATATCAAATGTAGGGGAAAAGGAGAAGTGGGAGGTAATGGAGGAGATACAGCTTCGTCGAGCGAGAGGACGGGGAGGCCATTCCAGACGGATGAGGAGGTGACCATTATTCAATTCCACAACCCCTCAACAAACTGAGGTGTTGTGACTGGTTTACCAGGCCCAGACCTTGAGCTAGATGGGGTGGGAAAATTATTAATTAGCATGCAGATTTGTTTATTTTAAATAGAATTCAATATACTCACAAGAGAATCCCAGGATCCTGTGCACAAGCTGATTCCATCATTACTGACACCTAGGCAGCTGACGCGGTTTTCATGACCACTAAGTGATCCAACCTTCTCCCCTCTTAGAACATCCCAGACCTAGAACAAACAATTTAGGATTAGACTGCATTACACAAATGAAATAAAAAGATAAACAGTAGACATACCTTGCACTCATAATCATCATATCCAGCAAAAAGAAGTCGGCCAGAGACTGAGAAGGCAACTGAAGTAATACCACAAAGAACTTGATCACTCTGTATATTTTTTTTAAAAAATATAATGTCAGCTATAACCTATGTGACGAAACAATCATAGAGGAGGCCCCAGGAGATCTTGCGCGTAGAGAATGCTGCGCAGTGGTTTTATTATAAAAACATGTTTGCCGTGCATGAAGCCGAT
>NW_001813981.1:1742509-1752003 GCF_000149585.1 Histoplasma mississippiense | reverse complement strand
TCGGGGAAAACTGGATTGCATTGATATCCGACTCATGGCCGGAGAAGGTTTGTACGGATTTGCCGGCGCGGATATCCCAGAGTTTGGCAAAGGAATCGCATGCGCCGGAAACGAAAACATTGTTGTTTGTGGGGTTGATACTGATACTCATAACGTCGCCTAAATGATCTGCGAATTCTGTAACCTTTGACCCTGATTCAATATCCCATAGCATACAAGTCATATCGCCTGAAGAGGTGATGATTCGACGGTCGTTTATGAATCGACAACACGACAGATAGCCTGTATGCCCGGACAGTTCTCGGGCGACACGGGTTGGTCCCTCTCGGGAGGACAAATTGTAGATAGAGCAGATATTGTCCAGACCGCCACAGGCAACATAGTTACCGCTTGGGGCGTACGCGCAAGTCATAACCCATGACGATCGTAGGGGAATAGCGTGGACTTTGTTTGTTGTATAAGCATCCCAGATGATCAGTTTACCGTCCTGAGAGGCAGAGACAAGATGGCGGCGGTCTGTTGACCAGTGCATAGCATAAATTTTGGCCAAGTGTCCCTTTAAGTTCCTTCGCGGCTTCATTCCAATTCGTGGGAGGGGATCAGTGTTGTTCTGTGCAACTTCGCGAACTATGAGAAGGGTATTATGTCAGTTACTAATGAACGGTCCATGGTAACGTAGTAACCTCGGAACGTGCAGAGGAGGCTGGCGGCTGGTAAGGTTCCGTGAACCGACCACGGCTTGTCAAAAGACGAATGCATGGAGCGAGCAAAACAAATTCAAACGCATGGGCAACGGAAGGGTGGGTGGGGGAGGGACTCGATGTAAGTGTGTATGTGATCCTTACGCGAAGTATCCGCAAGCTCATCTTTCCTGCGCTTGATGCGATCCTTCAGACCCTCTGCCTCGCGACGGGCAGAGGTGATCTTAGCCTGCATTTGCTCGCCGCTCAAATCGGCAGCCATGATGAATGAACAAGACCACTAGGAGGAGCGGCTTTGGTCAATTGGATAGAAAGAAGATGGATGGGGAAAGGGAGAGAAGGCGTGAGAGCAGTTGACAGGTTGTAAAATTTGACGACGGGACGATCAGGGGGGACGGGGTGTGATGGGAGCCAGAGAGAGAGCCGGGATTGTAATGCTCTGGGATTGATTACTAGGACAGGACGCAGTTGGTATCGTTAATTTAGCAATTTTAGTGGAGAACTAGGTCTCCAGCACTGGTCTCAGGAGAACAGGTTGTGGATAACCAGGAGGTTTACAGCGTAGCTTTCACCGAAGACAACAAGGGCTGGAAAGGTCCGAGAGAGCGCAGTTGATCTTCCACGACAACCAGCAACAGCCAGAATATGATCGGGAAGAGGGAAGAGGGGAGAGATAAGAGGTAATGGCAGGCAAGCTGGATCATCCGGTGCTGGGGGGAAGAGGCGGAGGAGAAAGCGAGGGTGAAGAAGGCGGGTGGTTGGCTGGCGACGGTAACATTATGTAATGCGCAGAGAAGGACTAGTTAGTTAACTGCCTAGTTAAGTTACGGTGGTGGGAGTCGGAGTTGGTTATGGCAATACAGCGTACAGCGCCTTGATAATTTACAGCCTTCTTTCCACCATACCGGGTCTATTCTTCGCGCCAATTCTTGTGATGTTTCGACTGGCAGTCCCTGTCCTTGATGTCCCGGAATCATAACGTAGTCCGAGAATGAGTATCCATCTTATTTTATTACCCTGCGATGGCGGCTTGGGTTGCTGGGGCTGGACAGACCCGTTGGGGTGATGCTCGGGGTCAGGTCTCTCTGCTGTGGCTGGAAGGTGGGTCGTTTATTCTGCTCTCTGCACGGTCCGGCAGGTCTGAAATATTCGCCTGTAAACTGGATGCAATACGAGCATCTTTCCTCTCCTTCATGAAGCGGTTGACACATTATCATAAGTATTATTTTCGTGCTAGTATCTATATGCGTTCCTCCAAACAACCTTGGGAGATGCATCCTTGGAGATTATTGTCTCCAGATTTCTACGCAGTATTGAGTACGTTACAGCCGCTGAAGATTGTTGAGGGCCGCTGGCTGAAAGCCATTGTTTTATGGTTTTTGTTCTCGAAGTCAACAAAATAGCCCCAGCGATGCCGAGTTTGCTGTAAGTAACCATAAGAAATCTTCAAAACTCTGCACATCTGGTTCGCTTGGCATGGCGCCGTAGCGTCGTGTTAAATTGTTTATGTCAAGGCTCAAGCCTAGTCTTGACCAGCAACCAGGGATAGCGGCTGTCCCAGCAAGGCGAAGACCAATCAAAGTGGATTCACACAACTCCGATTGCTATCCTTCGTTTCGCACTTCGCCAAGGGGTTCTACTCCGTACTCATCAATGAATCAATCCTTCATCATGGTTCAAGGAACAAAACGACAGAATATGCAAACAAGCAGCTTGCATCTCCAAATACCAATGCAAGTTCTGCCCAGCCACTTGTTTCCGGAGCCTGACAAGGTCGTGTAAGGGGCTCTATATAAGGTTGGGTTGAAAAAAACCCGCAATTGGGATATTCTGATTCCCCGAAAGCTCTCAAAAAAAGTTTCCAGAAACACACAAAGATCGCCCCGATATGCCCGTCTGGATGGTGCTGTAGGGCGACTCACCAGTGCCCAGCAAGTAGGGTCCAAATCGAAGCTCGAATCGTCTCATGGCTGCCAGGGTCTATTTTCAAGTTGATCAATTTCATACTTGCAAGGCGGGCTAATTCCGGAGTTCAGTTAACTGCCATCAGTGCCATGCTTCCGTCGGCTGGTTAGTCTGCTTCTGGAAGCATGTTTGGATGTTCTCAAAGTAACTACAGAAAAAGAAGAAAGCATGAAACCTACTAACACATCCAGCTGCGGCATGGTTGTTGGAGTGGCTGGGTTCAATGGCGCTGATGAAAAGGCTACGCACAGACACCATCTACGGCTGAGTGGATTCGTTGGTGCTGTTGTTCCATGGTGATCATGTTTCCATCGAATGAAACTGCATCGATACTATAAGCGTTTGCTACAAGCATACAGATATGACCTGTGAAACGGATGATGTTCATTGATCTCCCAGAAAAACTTAGTAGCGGAGGTTCCGCCTTGAAAAAGTAACACTGAGGAATAGCTATTTTCTCCGCGGTCACGTAGACATTCAAGTTTTCAGGATAACCGAGCATCATGAACACTGAAATATGGTTGATTTGAAGAGAACAGTAAAGCAGGAAAAAAAAAAAAAAAAAAAAAGCACAAAGACTTGGCAGTTCTCACAATTACTATGTACAGAATACAGTACATACAAACGCAAAGAAACCGCTTAGAACGGAGGCGGAACCTGGAGTTTTCTCAACTGCCAACCAGCGTTTCTGTTCGTTTCGTTTTGAAAGATTTCGTTTGGAATCTGAGAGGCCCACATCGACGCCGAACTCCATAAAATAATATACAGCCCCTCCAAAAGACCGCGAGGAGGAGGATAAGGGTGTCCTACCAGGAAAATGATAAATGCTTTATTCTACTCATACGCCAGAACTCTGTTGCTTGTTATCTAGATAACAACGATATACCAACATACGGTGCAATTTCAATATAAACTCGCAATAGGAGGTGTCTTAAAAATTATAGTTACGATACAAAGGACACTGAGGGTGTTACGAGTAATTTACACCCAATCCGTGGAGATTCGCCAGAATGGGGAAGGGAATCGATCGCTGGGCAGGAGCAAACCATTCCGTAGTACGGAGTCTGATTATCATCATTCATCTTTATTTTTACTTCTCATATTTTATTTTATTTTTATTTTTATTTTTTTCGCCGGTAGTGCAGTTTGCTTCCAACATCGTATGGTTGGGACACGAAACTTCCAGAAACGCCGCCGCCCCCAAACTCCGCTGCAACCGCGCCTCCTAATTAGTTTATGCACAGTGGCACCAATGACCATGACTCTGGCATTCATGGGCATAAAAGAGAAAACAGCATCTGATAATTCTTATCTTGGCTGCATTGGCGAGATATACATCCATGCCTTGGTGCATCTCCAACGCTTCTGATTTCTTCGACAGGCAGATGCTAGATGCGGCCATTGTATAGTCTAAATATCCTAGCCCAAAGGATCTGAAAATCGCATGGGAACGCAGTACCGAAGGGAATCCGTCTGTCATTGCTGGTTGAGAGCAAGCACCCACAAGCGAATTTGCTTCTCCTGGGTTTAAACGGATTCGTTGTAGATAGCGTTCCGAAGCAGCGTGTCAAACCCTATTGACGATACCGATTTAAGATTCATTATGTATTTGAAACTGTCCAACCCCTCAGTCAATGGGCAAGAAGAGGGGGGAGAATTGAAATGAAACAGATCTTAGATCCTGAAAACGAGAAGAGAAAGACATATTTATTATTAATTAACGGCGAGAAGTTACCGTCTCCTCAACTGTTTTTCGTCAAGGAACTTACGAGATCCGAATTCCATAGCCTTCGTCTGCTTCGATCAAAAGAAAAGCATAGGGACCAGTAAACCTTAGCCAAATTGTCGCTGAACCGTCCTCAGTAATGGTCCGGGAAATACAAGACCTATGCTGCTGATTTTTCCCTTCTTCAACTAACCAAAGTTGTCCTTGCAGGGGGCTTATTTCATATTGAGACGCATGGTGAAATTTCGAAGGGTTTCCCAGAATAGTTATAAACGAGAAAGCTCTCAGCAATGTTTTTGAGTTCTCACTGCTCTGCTCAAATCCATCGAAGCGTTATACCCGAGCTTGGCCCTTCAAGAAATGCAAGTTTCCTCCCGTCCACTCCGTGGCGCCTTCAAAAAGCCAAGTTGGTTTCCAGGAAGGCACTGGAGGACGGGATATTTCGGGAGATATCTGCCGTCAAGGGGAGCATTGTTGATGGTTTTGTTGACACAACTTGACAATGGATCTTCTGATGTACAGGGAAAATACTCTCCCAGAATGTAAAATCAGGAATTTTAACTATATTGTAAGAGATGGATGGCTTATAACGTCATCGCAACTCCCCGTGTAGCCATTAATTAGCTAGCCGTGCTGGAAGACCGGTAGCCTGGTCAGACGCTAGGTAAACAATAGCAGCAGTGCGAATGACATCAAGTTTCCATCAACGCAATCGCAAATAGAAAATCTATGTACGGAGTAATGTTCCCTCAGAAAATCGCGCGTCAGCACTTGGAGGGGCCATTCCACGTGATTGTACATGGGGTCTTTTTGAGGCGATAGGGCTACACACTAAGTAATCAATAGATATTCAATCTACTCATTCCACTCAGCATCTGAATTAAGATTAGATGTGATGACAATTTGGTTAGATTAGGATTAGATGTCTGAGATTTACAATAAGATCACTGCATCCAAATCATTCAAAGACTGTAGGGGAAATGTGCGAGGTGTGGTTAGTGTATGTAGTTTTAATGGAGGGGTTGATGGTTTATGGTCAAAACCACGCCGAATGTTATTCCGGCCCGAAAAATTAGCCATGTTCAACTTTTTATTAACTGTATGCCCGTTTTTGCAAAATTCAACATTCAGTCTATATAGTAGCATCAGGAGCGTCGCCGCTCTATTTCTATTTAAAATTAATTAAATCAGTTAGTTAAACAAAATTTGATCAATCTCCCTAAGTTCTTGAATTTTCTTTTTAGTGAGGAAAAAAAAAGAAGCGAAATGAGAGGGGTGATAGTGATGATCAACGTCGGGGTTAGGTGGCGTACATTAATCCTAAATCTCAAAATACGATTTCAATACCCCGTTTTGTTCGCGCTTATGACCTTCCGTCGCGATCAAATAGAATTAATCTCCACCCGGCTCCTTGCTGGCAGCTCTCTCCGTTCCCACATTCGCGTTCTGCATCCGAGCCAAACTGGATCCTAGTTAACCTCGCACCAACTCAACCGTCTTTTATACCATCAAAATGGCGGGACTTTCACAAGAAGATCGCAACATTATCAAGAACCATCCTCTAACCAAATCAGTCAATCATTTACAAGGCGTGCTTCAGGAAGCTGAAAAAATCTATGAGTCACGCCTAATTTCCTATGATGGCCCTGTTGATAGCCTTGACCAACTCTATCGGAATGCGATTTCAAAGCTCCTGTCTGCTTTACAGGGAGAGGATGCGGCTTACAAACTTCGCTCACGAATAAGTGATAGAAAATTGGTGTCTGATATAGCACACTTAGTCGAGCGTCTCCAAAAAGTAAAAGAAAACTTCAAGTACAACGACTACCGGTTGCTGGTATGCCTGGTCACCCCAGACAATGAAATCCAGGACATTGATAAATGGAACATCGACATCTGGAAAGCTGTATTTAACCTCATTGACAACATCCCTCGATCAACTCCTCCGACGAGCATCCCACCCTCCTATGACAGCACGCCAGTCAAATCCACCTCATCATCGCAGAAAGGCTCCGAGCAGACGCGTAAGTTGGTGAATCCAAGAATCTTTGAGGAGATATGTGGCTGCACATTTCGAGATGTTGAGGGCTTCTTTGACAAATACTTTGAGGAGAAGGATTGGAGTGACAAAGCAGATACCATCTGTCGACGTGTGTTAGACCCAGACAGTGACAGTAATTGGGCCCAGTTTCCCGATCCTCCTACACAGGACAATGTCCTCGCCTGGTGGTTTCGTCTTCAAGAAGACCTTCTCTCAGAATCACGCAGCACCTACTACACCACAGCAAGCAAAGCGGATCTTACTGGTTCGCAGGCGGAACGGCAAGTCGACCTTCTTTTGCGAGCTAGGGGTGGGAGCCCCTTGCAAAACAAACACGACTGGACAGACTTCCTGGTGGTTGGCGAGCTCAAAAAACCTAAAGAGAAGATCAGGACCAAAGCCACACTGCTGCAGATCAGCTGCTCTGTACGCGAGGTCTTTGCTGCACAGCCCACTCGGCGGTTCGTCCACGCATTCACCGTCTGTGGGACCAAGATGGAGGCGTGGGTGTTCGACCGCGCGGGGCCCTATAGCTCGGTAATCATCGACGTCTACGCGGACTCGAGACAGTTCTTTCAGGTGCTTGTGGGCTACACCATGATGAGCGATGAGGAGCTGGGACTGGACACCTTTATTGCTAGGGATGAATGGGGCAACAAATCAATAACCGTTAAAGAGCCTGGGAACTCAGTGGAAAAGGTGCTGCGGCTGGGTCAAATGCTTTCCTTTCAGCGTGCCATCGTGTGTCGCGGGACAACATGTTTTCTCGCAAACAATGGACAAGTGGAGGGCGTAGCCAAATTCTCGTGGGTGTCGGACAAGCGGCGGCCGGAGGCGGAACTCCTCGAGCTAGCAGGTCAACAAAATGTTCAGGGGGTCGCCAGGATCATTGGCCATAGTACCATCACCAACATCGCCGACATGCGCCGCGACATGACCTTCGACGACAAGCACTATGACTTCAAAAGCGCACCCCCAAGCACAGCCTCCTCGTTTCATCAATCTCAGCCGCTGACCGAGCCCTGTCGCTTAGATATATGTCGAAAATCGTCGTCGAGGAAGCGCAGATCCCCGGATAAGGGGATGCAGGCATCCAAACGATCGCGTTCCACCAATCAGCCATCAAGGGACACCCGGGAGGAAAATGAACTAGCTTTCTCCATTCAGTCGGCGCACAAACCGAGTCTCTTCGACAAGAATGGTGAGGAACCGTACGACAACCGTGTCCTCCGGTGTCTCATGATCTCGCCCGCTGGCCGGCCGATCTATGACTACAGGTCACCGTTGGAGCTTCTCACAGCGCTGCGTGATGCAATAAAGGCGCACCGATCTCTTTACCTGGATGGGAACGTCCTTCATCGGGATATCTCGGAGAACAATATAATAATAACTGATCCAGACAAGGCGGACGGTCACTCGGGCATGCTAATCGATTTGGATCTTGCCAAAGAGGTTGGGAGCGGGAGAAGTGGCGCGCGGCACCAGACTGGCACAATGGAATTCATGGCAATTGAGGTGCTGCTTAATATCGACCATACCTATCGGCATGATCTTGAGTCTTTTTTCTACGTGCTTATCTGGCAGTGCGCCCGTCATGGCTGGGGGAAGGATAATCATCCTAAGGATAGTAAACTTCGTGCCTGGTATACTGGTAACTATGAGGACATTGCAAACGCCAAGCTTGGCCATATGAGCAAAGCTGAAAATATGGGATTTGGATTCATTTTGAGGGAGTTCCCTCCAAAGCTCCGTGGTGTTGTACCGCTCTGCGGGGCCCTACGAGACATACTCTTTCCTTACAATGACAAAGGTCTCATTGTTGGCACTCCCCAAGACCCAATCCGCTTATACGATCCTATTATTAAGGCATATGATGACACGATCGCCCAATTTGAACTCGGAAACCTCACTAGCAATAAATCTGTTTAATGTGCTCTCATAGTTAAAGTAACGTCTTGCCGATTTGCTAAGCTACATAGTTGATTCTTGATAATATTATTTTTCATTTACTTGTTGCTCTGGGTAGTTTATTAAGACCCATCATAAGCGACCTGACCATCATCTAGCTACATGGAATATCAGGGTCCTGGGAGTGACTCCGATCCAGGGCACAACCCAACACCCCATCATTAAATATCGTGGATGATGTCCAATCGGGGGTATGGCACATGGCTCGTACTGGACTTTCCATAGCAATCCATTTACTCCAAGCTGCCAATGTGTCCCTAGCCGTTTCCATGAGCGAGAATTTTGTCGAAATAAGTTGTCCGGGTACTCATGACGGAGGTGTGACGTCGTATAGTTTGCAAAGCTGGGATGACCTTTGTGCGGAGAGGAGAGAAGTTGGAGCGATAGAAGCAAAGTTGGAGGAAGGCTGTCTTTATATGCCTCCAGCCCCCTGATCTACGTTAATGGTCCTTCTTGGAGTGAATGACCGTATCGTCTACGGGATTCGTTAGCTGATGAACTTGAGCAAACTCAGATAAACAGTGCCTACGAGACATTCTTTTCCCGTACGGGGACAGAGGAATTATCGTTGGCACCCCGCAAGACCTGAAGTGTTTATATAATCCTGTTAGGCATATGATGATGCGATCGCCAAAATCAAACCTTGAGTGTGACGAATCGGGCAAATATATCTCTTCACACCAAATATGTAGCTACTCAACAAAACCCTCAAGGACCATTTACACAAGTGCAAAATAGAAATCCGTGTACAGTCAAGTATTTCCAGAATGTTTTTCGACAGAAATGAAAGCGCATGATCAACTCTCTTATGCTACCAATGAGTTATTTGGTCCACCCTCCCGCCAAATCTTTAGAAGATGTAGGTATGTCCGGAGAAGGCTGAGGCAACAGCCTAAAACCTCGCCCATGCCGTTCACTGAAATCTGGAGTGGATTCCTTCTCCACACCGTCATCAGAAATAGGTGGTGGATTACCTGGGCGAGGATGAGCTTTCATCTCGAGTATTTCGGAAGTTGATGCTCGTCATATCCCGTGATAACTGTTGAACTGAGGCATCACTAAGGTAACCCCCAACTGCTCGATCTCCACCCAA
>NW_001813981.1:1738602-1741725 GCF_000149585.1 Histoplasma mississippiense | reverse complement strand
AGAGATGTCCGAACCAGTTTCCCAACCCACTCTATACATCATTCAGATGCATAGAAGAGGATCCCAATTGATAGGATATGAGAATTCTGTTTCTATACAGAGTCAGTAAATTCCTTCTGACAAATCAATGCAGCACTGCTGTGGAGCTGCTTCAACTACTCTTATTTATTTGCGGAGCGAGCGTAGCGAGTGAAGCAATATATATAGGCTTTTCGTGCCAGAAAATTTCCTCTTTCGGTCATCCGGATTAGGAAAGCATTCTCGCGCTCTGATTGGCTGAATTCCTGCGCTCTGATTGGTCAATGAGAAGTTACTCTCACGTGATTCCACGTGACCACCCGCGTTTATGTATGTATGTATGTATAGGTTTAACGTCCCGGAGAAAACACGGGCAGCGCCCGTGTTTCAGAAGCCTCCCGAAGGGCATGGAGACGTGCTACGCTGGAGAGATTTCTATGTACACAGAGAGAGAGAGAAAACAGAATCCAGGTGGCAACTCTTGAGAAGACTCAGCTCATTGCAAAGGATTTTTCTGAGCTGCGCATCCACTTCTGGCCCGACGTATGGCCATTCATGGTGGGGCTATAGTGTGGTTCCCTGAGGGGACCGCCGCTGCCGTGCCTGGAAGGCTTTATAGTGAGCAGAGAGGGATACCTCTCTCAGTTGATCAGAAAGCTGTCTGTGCTTCTAACATCAGAAGAAAGACAGACAAGATAAATAATGAAGGAGAGAGCACTGAAGAAGGTTGTGACAGGAAAAGAGCAGAGAATGACAGAGAGAGCAAAGAAAAGAAGGAAGAAGAAGCATTTGAGCCGATAGAGACAAGGGCAAACGAGAGGAAAACAAAGCAGAGCACGCGTAGATACAATGCCGGCAGTCAAAACCATATCAGCTGAGTCAGACACGTAGACTGTACTGATTACACCACAGCTAATTGAGACAGATGAGCCTAGTTGTGCTATCTGTACTGTCTGCATAGACTGTGATGTCCCTGGCAGTTGCACTAGCTACCGTGGGTGTACTCAGCAGGCCGGCCTCGTGGAACTGCTGCGGGGGTTGTTAGATGGTTTGTAGCCAGCCGGCTGCGTTACCTTGTGCAGTACCGTGTGTAGAACTGCGTGCAGTCCAGCAGTTCTACAAAGTCTGTAGGGGTCAGAGACCCTAGATAGGCAACAGCTGTCGCCCGGTTGTGTGGCCGTGCTGCTGGCCTCTTGGGCCAGTGAAGAAAGTGCCTCTGTGAGTGTCGACAGAGCACCAAATGTTCTGGGCTCTTGTTGTGTCCACAGACACAGGTGAGCCTCGCATCTGCATGCTGGAAACGCCTGTGGTACCAGGAGAAGTCCCCATGAGAGGAGCGGAGTGCGAGCCAGCGGTGAAGGGCATGCCGTGGCATGGTGAGCTCCGGAGGGGCCTTCACTTGGTATTCCACAGTCTGCCTGCTGAAACTCCAGCCCCGGTACCAGTCAGAGAGCCTGCCACAGGCTCCACTCCACCACTTTCGCCTTGCCTCTTGGCTGAGCTGCTTGGCCACTGTGCGGACCCCACTGACTGTGGGTGTGGCCTCGAGACCATAGGCTGGGGCTGCAGTGGATGAGACTGCCCGCTTAGCCAAGCGGTCTGCTTCCTCATTGCCCTCTATCCCCATATGCCCAGGAGCCCATTTCAGGCCGACATTGTGCTGTCTGAGGAGCTCATGGCAGCGGTTGTAGGCCCAGTTTGAGGAGGCTGCTGCACTGCCCCGTATGCCCCAGATGACTGAGGTGTTGTCGAGGCAGAGCCAGATCTGAGGGTTGCTGCTGTCCTCTGTGACACAAGGTAGGAGCTTCACGGCGCACTCTAATGCCCGGCAGGCACCAACTGCCTCAGCGTCGAAGACATGTGACATAGGGCTCAGCGCAGCTGAGAAGCTGGCCAGCTGTTTATTTCCCTGATAGACTATGAAGCCATAGCCCACCTGCCTGCTGTTGTCAAGGTTCTGTTCTGATCCATCTGAGAAAACATATAGATCTGTTGAGGGTTGACTTCTCCACCATTCCTTGAATGCCTGAGCAGCACTCTTTTTGTCTACACCCTCTGTGGGGTCTGTGTGGGGCAAAAGAACATTAAAGGCTACATGGAAGAATTGTTAGAGACTACATGAGCACAGAGCACAGAGTGAAAGAACATTGAAAATTACAGAGAGTCACAATGACAGGAATGAATGAGTGCAGAAGAGGAGTTGATTGCGTAAGTTAATTATTAACAGATGATAACCCGTCACAATAATCATTCATTGTTAATTATTTATCAAGTAATTCTTTCATGAGTTCTGAATAAGCAGATTTTTGATATTGAAACTGTTGTATATCTGAATTTTTTTTGAAATACACATCAGTAACTTTAATATCATTGATATATGTCATTTTATTCTGATAGAACAATCATTCAGATATCTGCAGTTTATATCAAAATCACAGTTTTCAATTGATTTTAAATTTCCACTATTGATTATCATATATATCTTTGATGATGGATTGATTTGTCTGATTGCTAACAGTCTCAACAACAGTGAGTCAAACAACACTTTTGAAATTGCTGTTGTCCATATTCAATCCCTGTTTTTTGGCATCAACTAATGTATTGAGCATAGTGAGATTCATGGGAAAGGTCCAATCAGTATGACTTCGCTGGGTGGCTCACTGGGGGGCTTGCTGGGCGGCTCGCTGAGGGGCTCGCTGAGGGGCTCACTGAAGGGTAGCCTGCGTGGCTGGTACAGGGGATTCCGGCCATTGGCTGGCAGGGACAGATTGATCATTATTTGGTTCAAGGTATTGCAACATCGAATCAATCTGAGACTCATCAAGATTCATTTTCCACTGACAATTGGTATAAAATAGTACTAATAAGTATGGACTTGTGATCATTCTGTGTCCATGCAGAAGATGGCAAGAGAAAAGTCCAGCAGCGCCAAGCAGGTTATTCAAATACAGTAAGATGGCAAGTAAGAGAGTTTTACACCGTTGAAAGTATAATATCCACTTCTTGTACGAACGGGACTGTACGAACGGGACTGTACGAACGGAAATCACCGAACAGGCCCTAAATGTTCAGAGGACTATATTTATCGTTTATCCTGTAGCTGTA
>NW_001813981.1:1734356-1737043 GCF_000149585.1 Histoplasma mississippiense | reverse complement strand
GGGCATAGCGTCCTCCGCTAGCCACGCTATATATATGGGAGTGGATATTAATAAGGTCGATTCTGGAAGAGGGCGTTCCAGCATTCGACTGACCAGCAACAAGGCCTATGACAGCGGCCTCATAATCGGGAATATGGAGCACATGCAGTGGAGGAATTTGCGGGACGTGGCCTGCATTGTATGTTAAAACAAAGCCTATTCTCCCGGAGCGAGTTGACAATAAGGGAAACAATAAGGGACACAGTTATGATCGCCCATTAGTTGGATGTTTGCACCAAACTGGCAGGACAACGGAGAAATGGACATTCTAGAGGGAGTCCACAGAGCAAACCAGTAACTTTATGCCCATGCACACCAAGCGCGGCTGCAGAATAACCAATTCAGGTGACTTCGAGGGCGGCATTTTGACACCTGATTGCGACGTCCATGCTCCTGGACAGCCCGCCAATGCTGGTTGCTCCATCCAGTCCAAGGACACCGCATCGTATGGGCCTTGGTTCAACGCGAACGGAGGCGGAGTGTACGCCACGGAAATAAGTGAAACTGCAGTCTCCATCTGGTTCTTCCCGCGAAACACTGTTCCGGGGGACATTGAAACCGGAACCCCAAATCCAAAGGCATGGCCTAAGCCGATGGCCAAATTCCATGGCGCATGTGACGTTGCTGCCAACATCAAACAGCAGAAAATCGTATGTTATCGACTTGATTTCTTTTTCTTTCTTAATACGCAAATTTGCAGATGTGGCAGTTAACATATCCTTCCGTAGGTTTTTGATACCACGTTCTGCGGTGACTGGGCTGGGTCTGTCTGGTCCACCAGCAGCTGTGCAGCAAAAGCTGCGACATGCCAAGAATTTGTACAGCACAATCCGACAGCGTTCAAGGAAGCGTACTGGAACGTTAACTATGTCCGCTATTTCAGCAACAAGGTTCCTGGGGTGTATTGAGAAGCGAGGCTGCTGTCATTTGCTGTTGTTTTCTTGTTTGTTTTTTTTTTTTTTTTTTTTTTCAGCGCATTTTTCGGTGTACTTTTTCTCATTTCTGGAGGCAACGGAGTATATTTCAGTTTCAGCATATTCTTCTTCTTTGAACATACTTCATTGGTTATTATGTACATAAACGTTGGCGTTGTTGAGAACATCCTGTATAAGAAACATTCATCCATCCAAAGTTCTTATCGAGACGTGACTTTCGATACAAACGGTGCAAACTGCTTTGGCATTTCATCCATGTCGCACTGACTCGTGTAGGAGGATAACGTGTTGGGGGGATTGGATTTGGGTGATTCGTACCCTCTATCACCATGGCGCTGGTGGTGATTGAGCTCTTTTGCCCTAGTGGCCTAATATAACGTTCGTTGTCATTACTAACTAACTACTCCGTACGGAGTACGCGAGGGGGGCACGTGGTAGGGTAGCCGTAGTACCCACTAACTCGCGTAGTCCCGTGATTTAGCGTGTTGCCTGCCTGACTATTTATTTCTTCGCCGCCTGTTTATTCCTCCACTCTCATCCTCAAGACCACTTCCTTTTCCTACACCACGCGAGCACTCATCTCTATTCTCTCAATTGTTTAACTGCCTCTTCACACCTTCTCTTCAATGGCTGCTCAAGTAACCCCGTCGAAACAGGTATGCTTTTGACTTTCCCCGCGCCATCCCCCTCCTCTCTTGTGCTCGACGCGTCACAGACGATGGAGGACCGTGTCCAGCTAACAGCTTCATCCAGGCCGCATCCTCTCTGGAGAACCTCAAAATGAACGACTCTCCTGCTAAGAAGCTCAATTTCGAGCCTACCGGCAAGGAGAATGCTCCAATTCCAGTCCCTCTCGTCCTTGACCCCGAGCTCCTCAAGAAAACAGAGACTTCCGCTCGGAAACCTGAAGAAGGAGAGAAGAAAGCTCTGACCGGTGTAAAAGCCCTAGAGGCAGACGAGCCATTGCTTCAGGAGAATCCGAATAGATTTGTTTTGTTTCCGCTCAAGTATCATGAGGTATGTTCCCAGCCCATTCGACGCGTCACGCGTTAAGTGGTTCTTGTAAAAAAAAAATGTCAGCACAACATGGAAGCTAACTTAACGCGATTCCACAATAGATCTGGCAAATGTACAAGAAAGCGGAGGCGTCATTCTGGACTGCAGAAGAAATTGATCTCTCCAAAGATCTACACGATTGGAACAATAGATTGAACGACGATGAGCGATACTTTATCTCACATGTCTTGGCATTCTTCGCCGCGTCGGATGGCATTGTCAACGAGAACCTAGTAGAGCGTTTTAGTGGAGAAGTTCAGGTTCCAGAAGCACGCTGTTTCTACGGCTTCCAGATTATGATGGAGAATATTCACTCTGAGACTTATTCTCTCCTCATCGACACGTACATCAAAGAACCAAAGCAGCGGACATACTTGTTCGATGCCATTGAAACCAGTATGTGTCCCCTGCCTCCCGGAATCTAATTTAAAAGAAAGTTCCTAGTTAACGCATTCATAAGTTCCCTGCATCCGCAAAAAAGCCGATTGGGCCATCCGGTGGATCGAAGATAAAGACTCTACCTTCGCGCAGCGTCTCGTCGCCTTCGCTGCTGTTGAAGGCATATTCTTCAGTGGATCCTTCGCTTCTATCTCTGGCTGAGAAACGAGGCCTCATGCCTGGCCTGACGTTTTCTAATGAACTTATCTCTCGTGACGA
>NW_001813981.1:1725544-1733929 GCF_000149585.1 Histoplasma mississippiense | reverse complement strand
GCAGATCGAAATGGAGGCGCATTCACCTTCGACGAAGACTTCTAACGCGGTTTCACGTCGTAGTTTCTTCTCGGGTTGGATAGACTGTTTTCATATTCCCTCTTCCGTATTTGACATCTGACTCGTACCATTCCGTTGTTCTTCTTCGGACTTCATACCCTACAAGTGTATTTTCTACAATGCCCACTTCAGATACCCTCCTATGGTTTCCGCTCGGATTGACCTGTACTTCTATGTGTGGCTATTTTTTTGGTGCATGATGCTCCGCTTGACATTCCCCTCCCCTCTCATCCTGAGATATTGACTTGACGACTGCATTTCTTCTTCTATTTTGTTTTCTTCTCCCCACTCGTCGTTTTGCGGGATGGGTCTCATGACGAGTTCTTACGTATGGGTTACGGCGTTCCTACTGTTATTTTGAAATGTTTTTTTTCTTTCTTTCCGCATTATGTTTTATCTGCATTATTTTTAGTTGGTATCTCAACTCCTCAGTTTGAAGGTGTACCCGGAAAACAGGCACAGGACAGGCGGAGTTGAGAAACCCTGCCTATGCTTCTGTGTAGTCTAGTTCTTGGTAATCCAAATAATATATGTATAACCACTGAAATTTTTTTGTCCTGCAATAGTGTCTGAGATGAAACACAAAATGATCGATCCTCAGGAATTTGATCTCCCCATCCACCACATGCATAAATCCATAAATCCTTGAAACCTACCATACAGCTGACAGACTTTACGCGATAAAAAATGATCTCTACATGACAGAAAAAACAGCTATGTCCCGAGTCTAAACTCCAGCAGAATATCATTTAAATACCTAATCATTGTAAAAAGAAGGGGTTAAATAAATAAATAAATAATTAATTAATTAATTAATTAATTAATTAATTAAAAATAAAGAGCAAATAGCCTACTTCTTTCCCTTGGTCTTCTTCTTTGATTTACCTCCACCGTTGCCAGGTCCCAGCGTGGCTGCATGCGCAGACGCATCTACCATCTCCGCATCCCCCGCCATGCCGACACTGCTGGCCGCGGCCGCATCCGCGCCCGTGACCGCTGCTACCGCCGTCTCAGTATCTGGCGCGCCGCTCGCCAATTTCCCTAGGCCTGCGATTAGCCGGCCGATTTCCGCAGCTTTGTTTGTGCGATATTTGAGGCAGATGCCGCTGGCCGGATGGAAGGTTTTGAGGGTTAGGGTTGCAGTCGTTTGTGATTGTGATTGTGTTTGCTTCTGTGTCGGTGTTGTCGAGGCACCTGGCGCGGAGGGTTTTGATTGTGCGGAGGTGGGTTGTGCGGCGGAGGATTTTTTGGAGGTGGGGTAGGAGTATTTTGTTGTTATTCGAGTCTGCAAAGGGCGTAATGCCAGGTCAGTTATATAACTTATTTGTACAGTACATATAAGACCAGAGCCTGGGCAAGTTGAGAAGGCGGGAAGGAGGACGACAGACGCTTGACCTACCGTGTCGGGATAGGCGTGCAGCAGGAGCGCTGACTGCTCTAGGTATTCCTGCGAGGTTGGTAGATACGGCATTTGTTGGGGGAGGGGGGAGTCTCTTGGAATCTGTCGAGAAATCGATTTGTTTTCCTCTGTTCAATTCGCTGGTTTTTCGTCGTTTTATCGTCAGATTCAACCGATGTTAAGATGGACTGAATAGACTAAATATCTCTGTCCAGCGCCCAGGAGTGTCGGTGAATGTAAACCTATGCTGCGCTCTCTCGATGTACTGTATATATACTCAGAGTTTGCAACCATGTATGTAAGCTAATCGCGGTTCGGCGTTCGAGGGCTGTGAACGAATAAGGATATTTTTGAAGAGCTTGCTTCTTCTTCTTCTTCTTCTTCTTCTTCTTCTTCAGTCTGTCGAGGGGAGAATCCGCAAGGTGTTCTGAGTTAATTTGTTCTATTCGTAAACAACAAGCCCAAGAAACTGCCCAGTGACAAGCAACCTTACAGAAAATCGGATCGCAGGATTTTGCAATGCGGAGTGGGAGTTGATCCTCCACACACTTTCTAACTCCAATTTTTATGCTGCAAGGCATTTATTTATTTAGCGAGATCTGGCGAAGCATGCACCTGCGTCATCTGACTGAGGGATAAAAGATAAAAAAGTCCGAAGAATACAAACCGATAACTATTATTTACATGAATTATGATGGGCATCTTTTGTATGTACATGCACAGTACCTGACGATGTTCAGCGAAATTCTCCACCCATATCCCTCCGATTTGCAAACGACATTCGTGTTCACTGTCTAGAGTATTTAAATGAATGGCAAGTGTGTTCGTAGCACCACTTGACCATGCTCCGGAATTTTAAGCCATATGTAGCTGCAACAGCCCCTCACCACCACCGCAGGCCGTGGGTCAACAGCTAATTTTTCAGATGCTACTAAGTAGTACTTATAAGTAGCACCCACAGTTGAGCCAGCTTCCTCTTCCTATTCTCGCCCTGAGCCCTCTAAGGCTGCAAAGCCAGCGTCCAGCCATAGCCGCAGACCACCACCTTCCCCCTCCTCCAAACATTTAGCCATTTGCAAAGCATCGAGAATCATAGTAGAAAGTGAGTGACACTCATCTCAGTCTCTCGCTAATAAATCGACAACAAATGTCTGTTGTTTGAGTGGATGCCTGTTCAGAAAGCATAACCAACCTACTATGGGAGGGGGGGAGCATTGTGAAGGGTTCGACATCCAACGGGTTTGGGTCCAGCGTGTTCGACGTCCAACGGGTTAATGCGCTCCTGGGACGGGTTCGACGTCCAACGGGTTAATGCGCTCCTGGGACGGGTTTGACGTCCAACGGGTTGGGTCCAGCGTGTTCGACTGGTCGCGGAAAGGTATGAATGTAGGGAACCAATGATGGTATAAAATATACAAAAAAAAAAAAAAAAAGATAAGAATTGAACATCTGCCCCTCCATACCTTCCTGTCACCATATATATATATATATATGCATATTCATAACCTGTATCTAAGCACACAATAAGCTTCCACCCCATCATCACCAATCATGGCGCGGGAAATCTACACTCGACACAGATCAACTTCGGATCCCCACTTTTCATCCGCATCGCGCGGAAATTCGCCCCCTGACATCGCGAACAGATGAGACTTTCCCCATCATTTTCATCATCATCGTCATCGTTATCGTCATCATCATCATCATCACCATCACTGTCTTCCTCTTCCTCCTCTTCTTCTGTTTCTTCATTTTCATTGCTATATCCATCACTGTCGTCATAAACGTCATAATACTTTTCCTCCTCCAGCCCTTCCTCCTCTGACGTGGAAACGATATCGCTGCTCAATGTGCTCACCCTACTCACCTGTTTTGAGAACGGATGTCCCTCATCGTGCTCGAGTGAGCCAACAGGTCGCAAGCTTCCTGACGCTTGGGAGGCGAATGTATCCTTATTCCAGTACATGTAGCTCTGATTGCCCGAGAGGAAGAGGTTGTTGTGCGAGTTTGTGGCTGTTGGTGTTGCTGTTGCTGCTGCGGCTGCTGCGAGATTCTCTTTGCGGCGGTGCTTATTTTTGGTATGTGGTGCCGGCTGTGGAATATATTCAGACGGTGCTGCACCGGAAAAAGGGCTGTCTATGATGAAAGGCTGTTTCAATGAAAAGGTAGGGGTGAACGAACGTCTAGACGGTTCCCCCGCTAAGTTGGAAGCTATTGGGAGGTGGCCCTGTTGAGGTTTATCATTTTGCCTTGCGGGGAACTTGCTGGGCGAGACGCTCCGAGTCATGGAAAGGCTAGAGCGAAGGTTGTCGACGCTTGAATTCTCTGTGCGCATTACTGTATTTCGCCACGATAATATGCGCTCAGAAGGTGTTTTATGGGAGGAGTCTTTCCCAATTGACGAAGAAATACTGTGGCGCGTAGAGACCGAGTTATTTCGGCCAAGAATCCTTCGGGAGAAGCCAGTATCCCAAACATCACTACGCAACTTGTGGTATCCACAATCCTGTCGAAAGGCTTTAATGGTGCCTTTAGCATCCGCAGCGATGATAATGTTTCCGCACGGGTGAGCGAATTTTGTTGAGGGTGCCTGCAGTTCGTCTGCTTTCCGGCTAAGAGGAAATGTGGAACTTCTGGGAGTTGGCGCCATCGACTCTTCCCGAGACCCAGCTGCATCGGTTACGGGTTTAGACGTCACGGACACTGCTTGGCTGACAAGAGTAACGGGGGGTGGGTTGCAAAGATCATAAAGGAGGTCACCGGAAGTTCCAAGCAACTGTTTAGATTTGGCCGGAGCCATAATTGCGCTCGTGACGATAGAGGAATGTGACTCGAAGATCTCAACAGCGCGCTTCTCCGGATCCCTTTCTGGCGAAGAGATAGGCCATATATACACCTTTCTATCCTCGCTTCCACAGATAACATATTTGCCATCGCTGCTAAATGTAGCCCGAATTTGACTGGTATGGTTTGCATTTCCTCGAAATTTAGCCTCCAGTGTGCGATACCTGAAATTGTATAGACGGATTCGTGAGTCATTGCTCGTGATAAGAAGCTTCACTGAGCCGTTTGGGTCATTGGGTGGCAGTGAGATCGCGTCAATGCCGGTTATTTTGCTTCCCTTGGCATTCCGGCCACGCGCTGATCTCACATGGATTTGGGACTGTATATTCAAGCCGTCCGTTTCAAGGATGAGGCAGAGTCCATTCAGGCAACCGGCAATAGAATGCTTCCCGTCAGGGGTAAAAGCAACCGAAGTTATCATATACGGCAGGGTAGCCACAAAAGCTACGCTCTTGTCTGGTATGCTCCATAACCGCAGTTTTGTATCCAGAGACCCAGCGAGGAAAAAGCGGTCATCTTGGGGATGAAATTGCACAGACGTTACAAAGTCGCTGTGATTAAAACAACAAAGACATTCGTTTCTCGTAACATGCCACAATCTGACTGTTTTATCCATCGAGGTGGACAGCAAGAAATTATTCTTCAAAACGCTCAATTAGCACCATATCCAAAGGGATAATTTTACTGTATATTGTAGTGCGATGTTGCCGCTAGAAACTTGGAAACACTTACCTTGCTCCAAGTCAAATCAACGATGCTCGCAGAGTGGCCTTCGTATTCCCGCACAGGTTGTGACTTAAACACGGGAGCCCTTAGCCGTATGAATGGTTTGTCATTTTGGGCCTCTTCTTCGATCTCATGCGCCTGGCGATCCTCACGTGTTGCAATGACAGCCCATATTCGAACCTTTTTATCCTGTCCAGCTGCAGCGAAGAATTTTCCATCCTTAGAAAACTCAAGTGCCCATATTGCCTTTCCAGTCGACGGAGTATCATCTGAACTGGCCGAACTATCCTTATCTTCTTGGTGCTGGCTCTTGGCCGAAGGATATGTACTATAGAGCTCTTGAGCGATAAATAGGCGATTAAAATCTTTATCCTTCTTATGACGTGAACGGACTTTGATATATTTCGGTGGTGGGGGATATCGAGGGATAAACCCTATCGGCTGGGCAAATACCTCGGCATCCATACCAGTGGCACGGATCTCGCCGGTTTCAGAGACATCGTCTTTCCATTCAGGGGGGCCTGTTTTTTTCTTACTGCCGATGATACGGCTCAAGAATGAAACGCCCTTCCTGGAGTCAAGGGAAAGTGGTGGGAGATGATAGCGTTAGCGTCTCTTAGAAACAAAAGGCTTTCCGAGCAAGTTTTAACATAACAGGCAGGGCAGGAAACAAAAATTCACCCATGGTTCTTGCGCACAAGGGAGAATTCTGGAGTTGTTCCGCAACAGGGGATTATAGACTTACTTCTTGTCTTTCGAATTTTTCAGAGACAGATTTGTTCCCCATCCTGGAGAAAAGTCTTCTTGGATAAAGGGCCGCTGGTATTCCGATCCACCCGGTTGGGCGTCGGATTTTGTGTAAGGTCGTAATCTGGGGGGATGTGATTTATTTGTATTCGTTCGTTGCAGGATATGCTTGTAAGGCACACAGAGAAACTCAAGTAATCAGCAAAGAAATCCACAGTCTATGAATTCCGGTTCTCTCCGGGCGAATTTACGCCTATGGGGAATTAAAGAAGGTAGAGAGCGGCGATTGGTGGTCGATGATGAATGATGAGGCTTTTTGTCTCTTCCGGTCTCTTTCCTAGTGTCAGGGAGATATAATCAAAAAGAGACATACCTCGGATAGCGGGTCGATTAGTGTCTGGAGCTGATTATTAGTCCCGATGCCCGTTGAGAGTTTCAATGGGAGTTGCGGTAACGAAGGCGAGGCTGCCACTGAGGGTGATTTGGGGATAGAAGTCGCCGTATGGCTTTTCACTATTAACGGCTTGATGTTGTTGCGAAGGCTGCTCTCCTCATCTTTACAAATGGCCGTACTGGCCGTACTCGTCCGTGAAGGCTTCCGCGCATCTGGAGGTTGCAGTACAGGGCTGCTGTGACTTGTCGAAGCTCCATTTCCTGCGGCTGCTGTTGCCCCTGAATCAGCATGTTGCGAATGGCGAATAGCTATTAAACCTGCGCATGCCTGGCTGCACACCCACAAGCCATGGACATTGGGCGGGCCGAATCCCAATTGCAACCCGATGCATACCTTCGAAAACGGCCTTTCCGTCATGGTCCATGTTGCAATCCTTTGGAATAAAAATGAGTTAGGGATCGTCAGGGCACTCGAGAGCAGCGGAGGTCGGAAAGTAGCCTTCCATCAGGCCGCTGGAGCGCTGTCGCGAGAGTGTGCATTGAAAAACAGAGGGGAACGGAGGGGCAAAACCACGCAAAGTGTATATCGATACTATGGATGCAAGAAGCGACGAATCCAATTCCTCTGCACTGACTTACACTTGCTTGATCGCATCCCCCGGAGGTTTGTGGGCTGTGGGCAGTGGTGTTGACCTCTTGGGGAAGATTCATTCATAATTTATAAGTGAAAAGTTCGCCCGATCAATCGGCCCCCTAGGGCCCTAGACAAGGACTGAGAACGGCTCATTTGTGAGATGATGACATCAAGCGGCCCAAACTCCCCGGCGCCGCATCGCCAGTCGCATTGTTGGAAAGTTAACAAGGCCAAACCGGGTTGGTTTTGGGGTTGTACAGTACACAGTAACTGCGAATATTTATATTATTGCCCGGGGGCCGTCCAAGTGGTGCTTGCCGTGCGATCCGCGAGGTTATTGACGGTAGTTACTAATAAATAATACATTTCTGAAGGAGTGAAGGAGCCGATGTTGATTTCTAAGTAACCAACCGCAGGTTATCCATGGAATCCTCCGCAACTTGCTCCAAGGTTGCATTTGTTCTCCCGAGCCTCCGATTGTCCTGTGCGTGTACAGTACATACATACCTGGATATATTATACGCCGTTTTAACTACGCAGTATATCGCGTCTACATGTCCACTGAAAAGGGCCCCAGTGCAAGCCTCGGATTTTTTTTCTTTTTCTTTTTCTTTTTCTTTTGGTTAGTTAACTAGTGGGGTGGCCTCATCTGCGCACTCCATCTCCGTTCTTTCAATTTCCAAGCTACAAAGAGTACAGAAGAATAACATATCTGCAAATGACCTGTGCAGTCTCATATCCTTGATCTCGATCATTTCAGTTATAAATCAAGGCAAACTTCCCGCCATCTCTCAGAGCTTTGTATGATTCTTAGAGACTTCACTTCACTCTATCTAATAATTATAGTATTTTCTTATCTTCTAACTGAGAATCATTTATAATTACTATAAAGAGATTTTTCAGAGAAGATAAAACAAGTGTTTAATCTTTTTAAAATACTAATGAAATCTCTGCAGCAGTCTCAATAATAATTTCATTAATTATATTATTTTTGTGTGAACATTGTGAATACACTAGAAACAATTACGGAAGCCCTGCAACCCAGGTTGGTATAATCACCTTGTGTTGAAGGAATAAGGTATAGCTAGACTCATCCTCTGAGTAAGGGGCGTAAGGGACTTCTCCATTATACATTTGGTCAATCCACCAGATCTCTTCGTTTTTCAAATACTCCTCAATTGCCCCTTGGAAGTTGATACTTGATGCGCTGTTTGATTCCTCCTCACCATCATGGGGTGCAAGAAAATGACTGTCAATATCATCGACATGATCCGATGGTCACTTCCCAGGGTTCTGGGCTTTAACAGCGCCGTCGCAAAAGTCTCCAGCCGCTCTCATATTGAATTGTGATGGAGATGAGACAGGTTTGTTGTCAGTCAACGAATCTCTAGTTGGTGGATGGCTCCATTGTCGGCTTTTTGCCTTCGATGTGTTGTTGTCTTCGTGGACGAAGGCGCTCCACATGGGACCAAGTGGGAATTCGCGTCGACCTGGCTTCACAAAATTCTGGAACCGTATAAACAAGGACGCCATGAGATTGTGCACATCCAAAAGCAGGGGCGATGGGTCTTCGACGCCATCG
>NW_001813981.1:1705905-1725365 GCF_000149585.1 Histoplasma mississippiense | reverse complement strand
ATTGAGAGGAGCATCTTAAGTGCGCTCTGTCCATCCTTTCTCGACTCTTTCGAAAGGTTTGTAATTCGTGATTCTTCGTCATATTGAACGAACATTTGATCCCCATACATTGTCGAACTGTTTTTTTGAAAGTAGAATCGCAAGTACAAGCAACCCCTGAGGCACCATCGGTTAGTAAGTACATCCGCTTGGGTATTATATGCACTGCAGTGCAGTTGGAGGCCGCAGTGCACCTATTCCTTGCAATAAACTGGGCACCCGTGAGCTCGCATGAACGTCCGGATCGTTGAATAAGTCGGGATTTGTATTCCGAAGAACTCAGGGGAGCCCTATAGCTCTTGGGAGAGAGCGTAAAATTGCCGTCACCGTTTGAGCGTGTTTACTGTCGCAACCATAGAGTTGTATGTTCGGGTCAGAAGAGTATTGTCGTAAGCGTCCTGCTACTGCTGCGTCGATCCAGTGACGCAAAACATGGCATTTATGCCCCAATCGAACCCTCACTTCAGATTATTGAAGTAAGCCAAGTTCTCATGAGACACTGTAGTCACGGCGCAGTGCATGTGTGTTCCAAGAACTGCTGGGCCCTTGATGACTCATTCATGTATTGCGCGACGCTCTCAAGGTAAGAGATCTCAATACGTGTGCCACGGTGCAATGACTCTTGGGATGAGATGACATTGTCAAAGTGATTGGTACCCTGTAGGTGGGCATTCTTCGCATCCTGGGAGGACTGAACCGTCGCTGGATTGGAAGAGTTTTTTCGGAGTCTAATTTGGAGCGGTCGGCAAAACTGGATGGAAGCCCGGCAAAGGCTGAATTGAACATAGTTATTATTTGCTGGCTGCACTCATGTAGATAATTCGCCTAGGAGCGAATGAAGGCACTGAAACAGTCTATACAGGACTGACCAGTGAACATGAAGACGTGACAGCCAAGTCCTATAAACAACGATCCATCACACACGAGATGTGATGCTGCTTACTGTCGCTGCTTACTGGCTTTACTTAAGCTGAGATTGATCAAACAGTAATCGAAAAGGGGGACAGGCTCTCTCGAACATCACGCTGAATGCGTAGGAGGAATGATGATGGTGGATGCAATGTTAAGTTCGAAGGCAAATCACGCCTAACCTGGTTAGGCGAGGCGTGGCGCCATCGCCGATCAAGCCGCGCTAAACCACATTGATAGAGATGTGAGAAAAAATAAGTTGATGTTTAAATATATTTGAGATTTTTATATTCTGTACAAATTATCTAATTATATTGATCGCACTACTTGCACTGCTCACTCTTGATCATTGTAACTACTTATTACAATCATTGCAATCAGTTATATGACTTAGTATATTATTTGATCTAAAGGGTCATTCTGATTCTACTATGTATGTTCTTCTTACTTCTTGTTCAATAAGTCTTGAGCCATGCCGCAGGTTCATAACAGCTTCTAATGAGTATATAGATGATCTTTATATTATAGATAGTTAGATATAATAATGATTATTAGTTAATTTTTTGCACTGTGGCTCACTCACTAATGAGAGGTAGTGAGATGCACTTGGCACAGTTAACAGCAAGCTCATCGACGATCTCCGAGAAAACTGAATAAAATAAAGGATTGGACCTTGGTTATGGCAAAAACTCCTGCTTTTATTCTTTTTACAGTGTGAAAAGTGGATGGCATCGGCTTTGTGGGACAGTGGGTTGGACATATCAACAATTGAGTGACAATGGGATACATAACCTGGCTAAATTAACAAGGGGCAGAACGGCACAACATTTGCAGCATGCGATGATGATGACGCAGCAAAAGCAACCCTCCCGGTTTAGTGTCTTCCTAAACGCCGGAACGAACTACCTCTTGTTCCATCCCACCACACAGCGTTAGCACGTGGTGGATGCTGGAGATCGACTACTGGACACACAAAATGCACGGTGTTGCGAAGAGCAAAAGTATTGGCGAATCGATGCCAGAATGGATATCAAACTACGGCCTAGGGTGCCGTGGATTTTGGCTTCCTGCGTCACGGCACGTCGATCTGGGATTTTTACTACTGGACCATACCGGCCGTGAATATCGGTATCCCATTGTTATTTGACTGTGGTCTTGAGGGATAAAAAGGAATAGGAATCACCATGTCGATTGGTCTTCTTTAATTCGGTGTTTTCGCTCTAAACGCTGCGGACATGGCTTTTCTTAAGGTTGCCCTGGCGGGGCTCTGGCTGAGCTCAATTGCATCTGCGTCATTCTCCTCCAATTTGAGTATGTTGCCTCCTTCGTGCTATGCATAGTTTATGTGGCTAAGCAATTTCCTCTATTCGGTGACCCGGAAAACTCTTTTTGATCATTGGCTAATACCAACTGCCAGACTACCGCTCTCCTTCCCATAATCACCCCGATCTTGGAATTGCCATTAACAAGGTTCAAAAGCGGAATGTCCAATCCTCTCCATTTAAACCCGAGGAGCTGCACTTCACTCATAATGTTGCTTCTGGAGATCCTTACTCCCATTCGGTGATCCTCTGGACTCGAATCTCACCCACGAAGGAGAGCAGTGGTTCCAACGTGACTGTGACTGGGACGGCACCTCTGTATGACCATGACAACGACAAATACGTTGCAGTTTCTACTGCACCAGTTTGCGTGGAGTACAAGGTGGCAAAGGATGACAAGATGAGGAGAGTTGTCACCGATGGAGAAGTTTGGACTTCCTCCGATGTTGACTATACAGTCAAGGTATATATGTACAGTCCTATTGAGATCCTGTCTGCACATCATACGCTGACCTGATGTGACAAAGGTTGAAGCAACTGACCTCAAACCATACACGACTTACTATTATCAATTTACAGTTTGTGACTCGAAGAACTCTTCCCCGATTGGGCGCACCAAAACAACCCCCAGAAAGTCCGACAGAGTGAGGAAGGATATCAATCTTTCTGTCTTCTCTTGCTCCAACTATCGTAAGTTAACCAACCCCATTACTTCCATTATTTATGCCTTGCTGACTTGCGACGGTAGCCCAGGGGTTTTTCAATGCTTACGGAAATGCTGCCCGTAAGGACACTGCCGACTACGTTGTCCACCTTGGTGACTATATTTATGAATACAAAGAGGGTGAGCACTTACCTCTTATATGGTAGATATCAAGATTCCAAAACCTGACCTGATATGCTATAAAGGTGGCTACGGATGGGGATGGTCCATGGATCGCATTCCACAGCCTTCAGATCACAATGTCAAGACCCTGTATGTCTTCCACGCCCTCTTTGTTTCAGACCCATACTTTATTTATTCTAACCCACCTGGCAGACTCGATTATCGCATGAGATACGCCAGTTACCGTACTGACGCCGACCTCGTTTACTCGCATCAACATTTCCCTTGGATTACCGTTTGGGATGACCATGGTAAGGCCAATCACTTTTCGACTACAGCAATCTCTAACTAACCAGTTATTTCTTTGCAGAGGTAGAAGACAACATCTGGAAGGCCGGCTCATCCAAAATGAACAACACGGAAGAATCCTTCATCAAGGCCGGTGGAATTTCCATTGACCAATCTAAAGCAAATGCTGTCCGTGCTCATTTCGAGTGGATGCCTATTCGTCAGGTTGACATGGATGACAACCTTCGTATCTGGCGCAATTTCGAGATTGGCGATCTATTCAGCCTTATCATGCTTGATACCCGTGTCTATGATCGCTCCATCACCGATGTTACCTGGAATAGAGAGTACCTCGACGAGATCCGTGATGAGCAATCCCGCTCTCTGTTAGGGCCCCGCCAGGAGACGTGGTTCTACCGCCAGCTCCGAGAATCTGCCAAGCGAAGAACCAAATGGAGAATCGTCGGCCAGCAAGTCCTCATCTCTGACATCAGCTACGCCGATTCTAAGCCAGAAACCCCCTATAACGCTGACGCCTGGGATGGATACCGGGCCAACAAAAATCGAACCCTCGCAACGATTCTCAACAACCAAATTGACAATACCATTTTTCTTGCTGGTGACACTCATGCTTCCTACGTCTCTGACCTCGTCTACACCGGCCTTGGTGAATACGATTCCAAATCCGGATCCGGAGCCATCGGTGTTGAGTTTGGTGGCTCCGGCGTCACCTCCCCCGGCCCCGTCGGCCAAAACGGCACTCTAGCCAAGGGAGCCGAACAGTCCAAGACGTTTGTCAAGAACAGCACTCCCCTGCAATGGCAAGATTCTTACTATCGTGGCTACTACGAACTCAAGATCAACCATGAGCGCGTCATTGCGGATTTCTTTGGTGTTCCTGACATCCGCACACGCAACGGAAAAGAAATCAAACTTGCGACGTTTGAGGTTCTGGACGGTGCGAATAAGCTCACTAGAAATGAGAAGGGAGAACCTGTTGTTGGGCAGGCCGTTGGCGGGGCACTTAAGCATGGCGAAGTTCATCCGGATGCTGCTGTGATTGTAGATACCATGAAGAAAGAGAATTAAGTAGGAGGTATCCAGAGAATTATGGTTGGAGAAAACATATTACATATCCGATATTTTTGGATATAACGAGTTATATGTACTGTACATACTGTAGGTTCTTTGTTGACAAAATTCTCCCTTCTGGGACACAGCTGAATAATTATAATTTTCTCATGTTTATTTAATCAAGCTGATGACGAAATTATTTCCATGTCGCGTGATGCCTATGTTTCTGCAAAGCTGTTCCAGCTCGGTTTTTGTTGTGCTGCAAGCAGTTTGAACTTATCGGAGAGGAAGCAGTTCTATCCACACCATCTCGGCTAAACCTATAAAACTAAAATTGCTGTTGATTGGCCTCATAGCGTCGAATTTCCCCTTCAGGCACAGTACATACATACTCTCTTCTGGCGTGGGTAGCATATACATATGCAGGGGAAATTGAGGTAAGGTAAAAGGAATCCTGGCAAGAATTAGCTTGAGTCTGACTTCGTACCTCAGTAGGGAAATACTGAGGGATCACTGTCTTTGTGCAATATCGCTGCTGCTTAAATTGCGTCCTTTGGATGTGTGTGTTATTCTTTGAATAGACCCAAAAAGCCATTGTGGCTTAGGTTGTCTATTCTATAGAAGTGGTACAGATTCTTTCGTTTAGCCTTCTTTGACCATGCATTCCACCACCAAGATTTTCTCTCCAGCCAACAGGCCACATGTCAAAAGGCATACGGAGTACCCAGCAACTAATTCTTTGTGTCTTGCTCTCGACACTCTAGGGATGAATGGCTTGCGAAGATAGATAGCGCCATTTTTTGCGCTTGGGCATTCTGGACGCCGAGGACTTCTTGGAGAATCGAGGTTTGCCAAAATAAAATAGATAAACTCGACCGAATATGTTTCTGGAGTAATACCCTTGGATGCGCCACATGAGCAACTCTGGAACCAAATAGACACATCGGCCGTGCTGCTCTGGATCGCATACTTGCCAGTGCTTGATGCCTTGCATAACATGGCTGTAGCATCTCGTCTCTGGATAGGACGGCTGGCGATGGTGGCTGTAGTGTGGTCATGAGAATACGCCCTCTTTTCAGGGTGTTGCGACAACAAAAGCCGAGAAAGCCACAATTGCATTCATGTCTGGCTCGTGGTGGCAGCTGCAGTTGCTGCTGTGTTGTCGCAGCAGTTGGAGATATATATCTGCAGTGCCTGTCTTCACTCTCCCTCTCCCAAAAGAAAACCTCGTTCGCAGCCTCTATACATTATTCTGTATAGAGGGTTGCTCCACGGCCACGGAGCGCGTACATATTTATAAACAATTATGCCTTCTGACAGCTCCATTCAACAGTCTCTCATTGATACAATTGAGCGATCTTTCTACCGAAAGATCCCATTGAACTCCCAAGAGCCCGAGAGAGAAAAGACCGACCTCCACCCACCAGAAAAAGACTTAGGAATTGAAACACACATTTCAGATCATTCATATCAACCGCATCCCATAACCCCGGGGAGACCGGAGAGTACAGACCAGGTCCCGCCACTCATTCCTCGAGAACAGCAGCACCACTACCACAATCACCGCGAAATGTTCGGCCACCCAATCGGTGGGTTAACGTTTATCCTCCACTGGGGCTGCGCAGTCCTCACAGTGGCAGCTACAGTCCTGTTTGGAATCTGGGCTCCCCTAAGCTACCAGGAGACAAAAGAGGCGAACATAGGCAACGATGAAATGCAGCGTGCCCTAATTCTCTCTGCAGAATCGGCAAATGAGATAGCGACAAGCGCACTCCTTGCTGCATCACGACAACTACAATTTGCAACTGCGCAGGCCAGTGCCATCAGTAATTTGCAGGAGCAGTTGGCGGCCATGGGAGAGGTGGCGCTCTTACAATTTTGTAATGCGCAAACAAGTGGGGTGGGTTATAGAAACACCAAATGCTATATTTTGCTTTTGGTAGTGCCCAAAGCTGCCACGGCTTCAACTATCTTTACTCACACTCGTATCTTGCAACTTAGGATTTCGCGCCTTGCTCGTCCTTCATTAACTCCGCCCAACTTACCAGTCTGGTTTCCCAGATTGCCACGCCGATTCCCACAATTCCCTTACCAACTGCTTCTGCCAGGCCTACTAATTCCTCTCCAGGCCCTGGCGATAACGACAGCGGTTCACCGAGCGGATCTGGGCTGTCTATTGGCTCCATTCTTGGGATCGTTTTCGGAGGTACAGCTGCTCTAGGGATCGTCACAGGCTACCTAGTCTGGCGGTATCAGCGGGGGAGATTGTTGGATTCTCGGTGGTATTAATGAAGGGTGGTGCAGAGAGGCCGGTCTTTGTCAGAGCAATGTGATTATATTGGTTAATTGGACTGATATCCGTCAGCCGTGAGTATCATATTTCCGTACCTGTTCCCGCCCGTTATCCTATTACCGTGGTTGTATTTGATATGTCTCTGATCAACCGCGATGTTAGATAGCGATACAACATTGCATACGCGGAAGCCAATCGAACCTCTGTGTCAATAGGGAATCACTGATTAGTCTATGGATCCGGTATATTTCTTTGTATAATCATGCCCTTAATGTGAGGTAGGCCGAAGTAACATTGGCGCCCTGGCGGGCAGTCTTGAGCCACGATATCAAGAGAAGCCAGTGGAGTATCGATATATTCACCCTGGGTGGTTATGGGTGTTGTTATCCTTTAATTATTAAATTCCGATCAGTCACACGCGCTGTGAACATGGATCACCGAAAGTTTCGTGATTACTTGGAGGGTATTTGATCAAAACCGTTATGTGACTGTCACTTTCGGAACCCCTCCCTTATCCCTCCACATTCTCCAACTCATGTGCAATGAGGGCGTTTGGAAAATAAATCCGTCCTATGAAATTCGAGCTAGATTTACACCTAGATAATATGCTGATTGCGACACAACATTAGCTTAGTCAAGATGCGACCAGTCAAGATGCAAGAGAAGTTGAATGGAGATATTGTCACAATATACAGCACTCTAGTAAACTTTAATGGATTGATATGTATAAATAGAAATAGTAAATAGCAAGGTACTGTACTGTACAAGAGAATAATTGACAAATTATCGAGTCCGAAATAAAATTACATGTATACACATGTTTGGGCACAAGCTCAACAACATCCATGTCCAGGGTGGAAGAATGAGTGTCCATTTTGGAGTTGGAATGATTTAAGAGAGAAATAGGAAGGGGAAAGAATGTGATTGTCACAGACCCATCCGAAACGCTTGCTAGAATATCATGAGCTGTATAACTATTATAAACTCTCGTTCTATATCTTCAACTGCTTTTTTGGGGGGGGTTCGCAAAATCGAAGTCATCGCCCAAGAAATTTGAAGCAAGTAAGTTCCGCACCCCTCGGAATGCGCGAAAGAGGGATCGCTGTGTATGTGGTTGGATGATGTCGTGACAACCTGACAGGGCAAAGTTCGGTGCTTCACACCGTGCACACCAGAGCCATGGAACGCCATCAGGGGTTAAAGCCAGGCTGACTTTCGTACCTCAGAAATGCCTATTTTCTGGGTCGTCACTATCTTGCTCTGAGTGAAAACGTATATTGGAGGGCCGGTATTGAGTAGGTGATACAGTTGCGGTTGTCTGTTTTATGTCGGAATCGAGGTAAAACATCATGTTTTTCAAACAATTCAAGAAAAGGAAGCCCGAAATGAGATGCGAGAAACCCGAGAAAAACAGCTGAAGCTTCAAGATGGCCAGCTTCCAGTTGGAACTGGGGTTCAGGGGCTGCAGCTGTCCCATCCCTCCATGCTTGGTTGAACCAGCATGACAACCACAGGACTTGCAGCTCGTGTTCAATTCAGACAAGGCAAGACATTTGCCGCCATTGCATGCAACATCTGTGTGAAATCACGCGGGTTGAGTTGAGAAAGCCTGTGGCGTCAGTTTTATTCTTTGT
The DNA here is from genome assembly GCF_000149585.1 of Histoplasma mississippiense. Lineage (NCBI taxonomy): Eukaryota > Fungi > Ascomycota > Eurotiomycetes > Onygenales > Ajellomycetaceae > Histoplasma > Histoplasma mississippiense. Next base: position 1,716,980 of record NW_001813981.1, on the reverse strand, counting down.
CGGGGAATGCAGCCAGTCCTCAAATATTGTAGCCGCAGATCAATAGTACGCCGCGTATGGCTGCTCAAATTTTAGATCAGGGACAAGAAGATGTTTGTTCTCGCGAAATTTCCGTTATGGGTCCTCGTCGTGCCCTGGTTCTTCATCAACTAATTCTACACCGAAGTGCGCCTACAGATTTCCAGCCACCAAGATTTAAACAAGACAAGGCTGAGCGAGGGCACGATGAGATGGAAAAAATTTTCCAGGGTGCTGGGTTGGTTCCGTTTGAAACCCCTCAGGTCAATGGATTCCCTCCCTCTGTTCCACGGATCACAGACCTGGAAGATTTACCGGATTCTATTTTTTACATGTACGGCTCACTCTTGCCGTCTTTTCAACCACAACTCCTCAGGCCCGGCGTCGGCGTGTGGTTTTTGTCTCCCTGTTCATTGGTATTGACTTGTGCGATTGGTCCGTAATAAACGGAGATGCAAGTACTAAACACGGATCAAGCTCATTGCCCATTGTCATTGGCATATTCCGGTGTCTCCTGATGAAGTGCATCGTATTGCTATGTTCTGGAGAAATTAGATCGGATCCTTCAAAATATGGGCTATTCTCTCTCTTGCTTCTTTGCACGCGCTTTTGATATACAAACCCACCGGATTGCGCCATATATACCTTTGTAGAAAAGTACATATTGACCTTCATTTAAATAATAACTATGTCAAAAGCGGCCTGCACTTACTGTTGCTCCACACAATTTTGTAACGATGGCTGAGAGGAAGATTTCAATTCCTCTTCGTCAATTACGCGGCGTAGATGGAAAAGTTGCATCCCTCTGAAAGCCAGCTGTTATCCGCCACTATCCCGGTGGCTGTAAAAAGTAACGAGTATTGTGCCTTGTGCGACCATCTCCAAAAGCCGGGGCCACTGTAGCCAGTCAAGAGCAAGAGATGGAGCTAATCCCAGCGGGTAAAACCGCGGTGGTGGCCTAAGCACTCTGTTTTAGCCAACCTAGCATATGGAACGCTCAGTGTCGAAGAAAAGAAAGACGTTTGAGCCCTTTTGTAACTTGTCATCCCGGCAGACTCATGTGCAATGAATGTTGCGGCGATCCCTCTGGATGGCGAAGGATAATGTCGGCCTCGAAAAGAGTTCTCAGCAGCAGCGAGCAATAGAAATGTGCTCAACGGACACAGAAAACAGCCACTGCGCTACAGATCCCTGTGTTGTGATCCTTTAATCGGTAGCTTTGTGCCAATGAGAATGGAGAGTTTGAGGCTTTGGTCAGCCCTTCTGCCCAGGGATGGGAAAGGAGAACAGAGATGCCATCGCAGGGAAAAAGAAAACAAAACACTAGGAGCTTCTCCACAACTCTGAATGATCGTTGATTCTTTTGTCTTCTTATTTAAATCATTGACCGCTAACTCCAAAGTCCATTCTCCTTCTTGATGAGCCCTCGGAATCTGCTTGAAACCCCTTGCCCCGACGGGCAGACGGTCGCCAACGCCTCGGATTGTTCCCCGCAATCTCACGCACTTCAGAACAAGCTGTTATTGCCCCTGTTCTATTCAAACGCAACTCTCTTGCAGTCTCCGCATGCTTCTCCTGAGTTGTCTCCTCGCATACATGAGAATGCCCATTCAAGGTCGATGCGCAATCCCTTTAAATCACCACCCCCTCACACCTTGCCTTTATCTATGACTCTCTCCCCTTATTCCAGTTAGCCAAGCCCAGAGACCATGAATTATCATAATGAATGGCCAGTGGGGTAGAAGTCTGGTCTTGCCGCAACATCAGTGCGCTTTCACATTTTCCGCCTCACTCGTCATGCCACGCCGTCTGTCATTCTCTCGCCAAATCTCCCCACCGACCCCGGATGGGGGTCACTCGAAGCGTCCTCGCCCACTGGCTGATGTGGATGGTGAGGATTCGGGAGGCCAGCAGAAAAAGAAACGTCGTCTGCGTCTCGTTCTCGTCACCTCCCGACTCAGCTCCCCGTTCTCCTCACCCCCAACTCATATCGTCACTCGGGGCTCGTCAAAGATTGCTATATGGGCTAAGCAGAAGGCGTTGGGTCGTAGTTTGTTAAGGAAGGCTGCCATTATGAACCGGATTCGAAAACACGCCCGAGCCAGCTGCAACAAAGACCCGAGCCAGCTCTACATAGTGAGACAGATGATTATTTTTTTCAGCCGTTCTAATTCATTTTGTGGAACTGCTGAATCCGGACTGTGCACGAACCCTCTGGCCCCCCGGGACAGTTCTACATGGACAGCTGGGGAATGCCGAAGAGCTACGAGCCCGTCCAATTTGCGGAACGAACATTTACCACCATGTAATTCTCCGTCACCGCCGTCCACCCCACGTCGCCAATATATTCCGCTGCCCCCATCGCCTTTATATTTAACAAATTATGATATTTTCGATAACGAAGACGGATACTTTGATAGTGACAGTGATACAGAGACAGAAAACGACGGAAGGAACAGCCGAGTATACAGTGATTTTAACATTCTAGAGCCTTCTGAGCCGGTTCTCGATGATCACGATGCGATTGCTAGTTTTGACAGTCTCACTTTTGGCTCCCAGTTCCTACTGACGGAAATGCTCACAGAAGATGAAAAGTCAATTGGGATTCGTTTGGAACAAAGACGACAAAAGGAAGTGTCATTTGTGCACTTCGGGTTTTAATAGGAACATTCTAACTAACGCCCTGAGAATTCAATCGATGATTCTGAACAAACCCATGCTAGATACATTTAGCGTATGCCTATTTGGTTTTCATTCAAGATCGCACCAAGTTGCCCGAACGTCTGCCAGAAACCCATTTTATGCTTTTTCCAGGTCTACTTACACCGTTGCGGCTACACCTGGACTTCGTTCGAGGGACAAATTGACCAGTCCAGCTAGTTTTTGAAGCGGTATATAGTACCTTACAGCTACATTTTCTGCCAATCGACACCTGGATCAATGTCAATATCAACGGAATTTCTGTCACCGTTTTCTTATCGCATTTTCACCAACTCCCAACTCCCCCTCTCACCATCCCCCCCCCCGGCCTTATAGGTTGTTTAGCTGTTCCTAAAAGTTAGCAACTCAACCAAGGTCAACCGAAAACGTAAAGGCAGCCTCGTAATCCCCTATCCACAGATCCCTCCGCCGGCTATTCAATCCGTCTCCCATATCCGAATCGATATACTTAGCTACCAGTTACGAGCTGTGCCGACCACATTGGACACGTAACTACACAAATACACTATAGGTTTGGGTACTACATTTCAGACCCGCTTTTTCGCTCCTATCGAACTACCCTCCACAATTCCCCCCTCATACTCGAGCCAAAATCATATACCCTTGCGAATAGCTCTCCCATATCCAATCGCTCTCAGATCTCGAAAAATTGGATCTTGATTCTAAGCTTTCTGTACGATATGGATAGCCGAATTCAGCTTGAAACGACGTTTCTGAATTGGAAAACTGAATGAAGAAAGAACGACGCTTTTTCCTTTATATGGATTTCCTTCGTGCGCTAGGGTTTTCAAACTAAGCGAGAGAGTCCAACCTATCCACCACCTTTTCAAAGCGTTGGAATCCATTTCATAATCATTTCTTTTAGGGTAGTTCTGCGTGCGTCCAATTGACCGGCTGTGAAACAAACCTGTGTCTTATAAATGGGGGATGGAATAGTTTAGGTCATTTTAAAACCATCAAAATATTCGAGAAGGGGGAAGGAAATGCAAAGTTGGAAAAATAAAATAAAGTTAGAAATTGGTTCGATGAGCGAGATCAAAATTGGAAGATATGAGTAGGGTATCAAGAGACATATGAAAAGCTTGTTATTACATGGACATGTTCTACTCCTTTGATGCTCGTAAACCAATTGATACATTTCACGCCTAAGTTTTCCGGCATCAAACTTAATCTCTCTCGATTTGAATCACATAATACATGTATTCACAAACATTCACTGTCTTTGTGAATCATGGTACCTTCTCCATTTTAAGATGACAATGTAGTACACTGTAATTTGAGGTATAGGGGAGGTCTAGGTGGTGTTAGAACTGATAATTTTGATTGGTAGGATGCAATCCCAGGAGAGACTCTAACCTTTTACATTTATATATATATATATGCCACCCTCGATTTACCGCTCAAGCCTACGTGCTCGATCAATGGCTATATCGCACATTGCCTAAATTGTTCATCGGAAAAAAGCAAATGCGGATTAGTTCACAGCGTATGTTGTGAGGTTGACAACGGAAGCAGGGAAAGAGAGGCACAATGACGGACGCGGATAAGGGGCTTACCTGTATAATATCCTCCTTTTCCTTCTGTATGTCATCCCTCTCGATTCGCCGCTGCATATCCTGCATTAAAATGTCTCTGCCACGTCCGTTGACGAATACACTATGTACATACTTGATTGTTTAACGCGCGGTACGAATACCAATTTCCCCTTCTTGTCACACGGTAATGATAATAACGGCACATACACATATCTCAACCCGGGGAATTTCTCTTCGTACAAATCGTTCCACTTCTTCAATTCTGCTGTCTCTTCTTCCGCCTTCCTCTTCAGACTCTCGTCCCGCCCCTCGTCTCCTCTTTCTCCTTCCTCCTTCCCAGCATTAAGTGCCGCCTGCTCCTGTCGACTCAATTCGCTCAGATTCGCCTGCTTCTTCTCTCCTAAACGCGGATGAGCACGTAAAATACTATATAGAACCTCTCTGTCCTTCGGAGAGTCTGTAGCTGAGAGTACCGTCATGCGTGCGCCAACGGCGCTGATGAGGGATTGATAAGAAGAGAATGTTTGATGAATAAGAAGGGGAAGAGCGAGGGTGTGCAGGTCCATGGAGGCCTCGAAAAGGGTATCGAGTATTTGTGTTTGGGTAGCTTGGGGGAGGGAGGGGACAGTGGAAATTGCAGGGAGGGAAGGCATGATGATTTTCGGCCTCTTAGGTTTTTTAAGGGCTCAAGGTTCTGTATTTTTAATATTTTTACTTTTTTGATGTTTCCTAGTTTATTTTGTCAATTGGGGGGGGGGGGGGGTATACTGAGTAGCCAAGGGGAGAAAAATAAGAATTCGGAGAGCAGTGTGAACCTTGCCCCTCATTCTCACTATGTATCTCGAAGCCGTGAAATGGATCCCGAGAGGTGTAGCGTGAACCGGGATATCATGTGACCTAAATTCGGGCCGAGACCATCGAGAATGTTGGAGAACGGTTCGTCCCCTACCAGTTTAGCGCTGGTGGTAACAGTACTTCCCATTAGATATATATGTGTCTAAGAGTTTGGAGCAAATGGAAATTATGGAATTGCGTCACAAGGAATTTCGGTTGATCGAATTTCAAGACGAAATTCACAGCTCATGCAGGAACACCCAAGCTTTTCAGAAATCTCGAGCGATATCGATCGTGATGGCATGAAATGCAGTCATTAAGGCATTATTAGCTGGACTATGTGGGTGATCATGTCACTAGCAATCAGTTTTTGGCCGCAGTCTTTCCAACAACAAGTGGGATAACTGTATTCGAATTTCTCTGTTCACAGAGCTGGGACGGAACACCAAACCATTTTTTAAATATATTCAGCAACTCTATTTGGAGTTGCACATTTGGAATGCGACTTTTGGGCGGGCCGAACCTTAAACAACCGTAAAAGTAAGGTTATTGAAATTTGGTTCTCACATATTCCTTCTATTATTGCAGCATAGAATTATATGGAGTTATGTTCGCTGATCCGAGGAGGATCATAGGATCGTGAAAAGCTCTATATTATAATGTGTTAATCATCAGCAAAGCGACCCGCCACGCGGACGATCCCTACCGGCATTGTCGTAATCTTCGTCTTTCTTGCATAGCTCCATCGCTCATCTACTGGAGAGTATAACTAGCTGCTAGGAAGGGTAGCTAGATCTAATTCCGCTTTGAGGCTGGAAGGAGGTTGGATATAGAAATCACCAGAAGGGGGGGCAGTTAGGTGTTTCATTTAGGGACTCATCCATCATAACAACAAACATCTGTAATCCTAGATACCCTTGGTTTCACGAGCTTAAAATCATGATTTTTGCTCATTTTTTTTCTGTAGGTAACTAGATATGTCTCTAGTTTGATTTGCTAATTAGTTATATTGCCGAAAATGTGATCAATGTGTCGTTGTATCAAAACTTATATACCTCTCCAACAGAACAATAGGCATCGAGTGTAAACATTAGTATTGCCCGGCGACACTCTTTTTCAAGCCTAGTAGAATAGTTTGCGCTGCCCTATGCTGAATATTGTAACTATGTGATGGAGCAATGCGCCAGCCCGACGGTAGGGAATCGCAACTGCAAGTTCCAACTTCGAAACCAACACCAACTGGGAGTTTAGCATTTCGCCTAAAATATCAACCGCCAACAAAGTTTGCATTGCCCCATGGTCGGATGATGGAGTGGATGGAGTTTGTACGTTGATCCTGTAGGTACGGAAGGTAAGGATGGAGGGGTGTCCAGTAGGAGGTATAATCAATAAAGCCAACGAATTCCGGCCAGAATTGGCTGTACCATTCCCAGGGTTGCGGAGTTTGGGGTGAAAAGCGGATGTCGGCTTTTGCTGGTAAGCTTCGAAGATAGTGCGCAGACATCACTATGTGATGGTATGCATCCGAATACAACTGCCTATTCGTTATAGACACACACCCCAATCAAGGAGACTAGAAGCCTAGAGCATCAAATTCGAAAGATTTGCAGGTGGATGGATAAATTTATAAATGTTGTTGGTATTATATAGAACTTCTCTTCCATTGGGATGAATCAGCATTTTGATATAGTTTTCCGCGAGTCGGAGTCAAAAAGGGATCTGGGGAAATAGTTGATCGTTAGAATTTGGAAATTATTTTGGGTATGTGACGAATACTCGTAGTCGATACCTCGCTGCCAGAGCTCGCTTTCCGTCTCTGTACGACGGAGAAATTGGATAGCAACTGAGAAGAGAGGGTTGGCGGCGCATGTTGGCACTGACCAGTATCGGTTCTTTGAGCCTGGTTTTGGAGGCCAACAACGTGGTTACTTCTGTGAATATACACACAAAGCAAACATTGCCACCTTTCCTATGAGGAAAAAAAGAAACATCTCGTGGAGAAGAAAGGTCCGGCTATTTTGAAGCTAGTTGATCGAGCTGAATTGCATCAGATGATGCAAGAGGATGTTTCTGAAGACCCCTGGTAAAGGCAATTTCGTCCTTTCTCCTCATTCTGTTCCCTTTTTGATTGATATCTTCTGGAATCGGCGACCTGATCATCATTCTTCTTTTTTTGGTAAATAATTTATAAGCGGGCGTGAGTGCAACAGATTGAGCGGCAATCTGTCATATCAGGCTCTCCTTCATTATTTGTACCAACTTATTCGCAAAAGAGCCAATAAGGCTCTGTAAACCCGGTCAAAGAGAAAGTAGATCGTTTGATTTCCAACATCTGAGTGGAACATGTTACTAAAAGGCCGGATGATTTCGTCGACACAGCACCATGCTTGTGTTGTTGGGGCCTTTAAACATTTTATGTCTGACATACATGTTTAATTGGGTGTCGAGCAAGAATAGAGAAGGAAAACAAGCAAGAAAGGGCTCAAGAGCCTCAATCGTAGGTAGAACTTAGGGGAAGTTTGCAGGCATATCTAAAGCCCAATGAACTTATATCAATTCGATCCTGGTTGCTTAGCAGGTCAATGGCGATTGGGATGGTTGTATATCAAACTCAAAGAGATCAAGGCTAAGAGTTGGTGAGTTTTACCCCTTGAACACCCACAATTCTGCCCAATCGCGAGGGCGCTCGATTGCGCTCAATGCGCACTAAAAAAATTTGCCCCCGCCCCAAGTCGCTTTCATGCTTTTTGCGGTGGGACTGAATGAACCTTGAAGTAGGGAGAAATACTACCCCAAGTTCGCAAGTGTGCGGGCTTGCTAGGATTTGAGCAGACGATCCTTCGGGGTATCGCTACGAAAAATTGATGCCTCCACGTACTCTGTTGCTTGAACATGTTATATCCATGTGGGTACTGGGTTAACGGATCTGGGGATTCATTTTCGCTTTGATTGCCGGTCTCAAGCTCCAAGAGCCGCCTAGATGCAAAGATAAATCTCATGCAACCCCGGATAAAATCAAATCCTGCGCAGCGTAGTCCACATATCTCCAAAGGTAATTTCTTCCTTCCTTGCCGGTAGGATAGAAGACTAGGTATATGGGAAGACGCCTGCTTTTCGTGGCTGATATTGATATTGATATGGATATCGAGTGATGGCGATAGTTAAATATGCGCCTGGAAAATTGGAGACTTTGGGTTGGTTCAATTCGCTTGTTTCATCCGACTATTGTCGTCGAAAACTGGGTGAAACAGGAGTTGTTGTATAAAGGATAGTTTGAGCTGTTGGCCGAGGAGGAAGAGAAGAAGAAGAAGAAGAAGAAGAAGAAGAAGAAGAAGAAGAAGAAGAAGAAGAAGAAGAAGAAGAAGAGAAGTTGGAGTTTACCATGAAAATGCGTCGTTAGTTAGCTGTTTGTACAGTGGAGGTGTGTTCCTGATTATTTTTATATTGATTGAGTTGTCTTGGTGCGCACTTGTGGAATCGCTGCCCCTGAAAATAGCGTTTGCTGTGCCAAAGACCAAAGACCCAAGGCCCACTCAGCTTCTCCTCGCCGGCCAAACCATCGCCATCCAGGAAAATATCACCATCTGTGGCAATCAGTCGGTCCTTAGTCCATTGTTTCAGGCCTTTCCTTTCTTCCTTTTGTTTCTGTGGTTTCTTTTGTTTTTCCCCTCTCTTGATATCCTGCCAGGGTTTGTGGGTTTTCGTACACCCCGGTCAGCGCAAGACTTGTGCTACTTGATAACCCGGTTAGCGTGCATGCTCTCGTCGTCCAGTCCCTTTTCTCTCCAGACATCGCTCGACTTCACCAACTCTCCTTTCCTTTCTCCCGTCCTTTTTCGTCTTTCCCTCGCGTTTCGCTCCGCTACTGCGACTGCTGCTACTGCTGGCCCCGTATCGCTTTGCATTCCCTCCGTAGGGCCTCATCATTTCCAATGCAGCTCCCGTCATGTCTCTCAATGGGTTAGATGATCCCACTGTCATCGAGGCCTACCAGTCTGCTCTTGCTGAAGCTGGTGGATGGTGAGTTCAATATCCTACTGCCTTTGCTTGTTTTCTCGACTATGGCGTGGCCAGTTCCCGCTCTCCTCTATATATACTTCATGGACTGAAGTTCAAATTCTGTCGTATTGTGCATATCTTTCGAATTGGGCTGCGAAATTAGTCCCGAGCAATCAGTTGAACCTGGCGCTTGGAAATGATATGCGCTAATGATCTATCTTTGCGTTTCTCCGGTTTAGGTTTTTGCTCAAATATGTCAGCCGTGATACCGTCGCGCTCCTGGCCCGTGGAACGGGGGGAGTCACGGAGATCAAAATCACAATCGATGGTCATGAGGAGACGTCCCCTCTTTACGGCTTTCTACAGTATCGTCGGAGGAAAGTAATATTAAAATATGTCCCCGAGGGTATTTCAAGGTTGATCCAAGGTACTATTTCTCTGAAGGGCTGAAGGTAGTTGGTTTACTTGACATTCCAATGATCAGGAAGCTGATATGTAATTGCTCTGCTGCAGCTCGAATCACTGTCCAATTCCAGTCTATATTGGACAAGTTTTCCCCAAATGACACTGTGTTCACCCTTGCCATTTCGTCGGAGTTGACAGAGAGCGCACTCTCCTCCGCCTGTCTGCTCCACGCTGCTTCCGGTTCAATGACTTCGTCGTCAAGCTCGCTTCGTCGTCGCAGATTGGGCGAAATTGCCGAAGATGCAGAGGAATGTGCTAGCCCTCGAGAAGAATCACATGTTCACCCCGACAATGGCCATGGAAATCGAAGGGAAAGCGTTTTCAGTGTGACTTCGGATGCCACCGCTGTACCCAGCCATCATCAGAACGTCCAGGAATCGGTCGATGCCTCCAGAACCGATACGCAGCGACCGCGGCAATCTGACCGCTCGGAATCTGTAGCCGAAAAGCCTTTGCCCACTGTTCCCCGAAGTCGCACTGAAAGCCAGTCAAGTGGTCATGCGCAAAGGCATTTCCTAGACTCCCTTACTCATTCCCCCCCAGATTCGCGCAAATCTTCTCAGTCAACTAGACCGTCGCTGAAAGATTTAGATTCAATAAGCTTGTATCGCCCAAAGGTTAAGCTAGGGCCCCGGCCGTCAATGGACCCTAGTGGACGACCACGAACTGCAGGATCGATAGGTAGATCCAATGATACACGTCCAGTGGCATCATTACCTGCGGGCGTACGAATGTCAACCCGAAAGAATGGCGCCTCTCCCGGACGCCCCAAATCCCAACCTGATATCCCGGTGCCCCGTCTTCCTCCATCAATGGCTCCACCTGTACCTCATTTATTGATTCCTCCTCCACCGCTTAACCTTAGGCCTATGTCTAGACATGCGCCAGGGTCTCCCAGATCCGTTATGAGCGTGCCAAGTTCACTTTCAATAACCCCCGAAAAACAGAGGTTAATGCGGGCGCTGGAGTTACGAAAAAGGCAGATGGAGAAAAGAGCTGAAACGAAGCAAGTAGTACAAAAAGTGGATGTTAAAGGTAGCAATGACAACATTGAGATTGTCCAAATGCAAGTGACTTCGAAACTAGAACAGACTGAATCTGCCTGCATGGAATTGGATGCAAAGGCCCAACAACAACCCGCTCCTAGCTCCCATCAACAGCAACACCAGCCATCTTTAATTATTGCCGAGGAGAAAAAACAGACACCCCCATCGCCGGATACGTCGAATCCAGACTCAGCCGTAGACGTTGGAGCAATAGAACCCAGAGCCACTGAATCTGCATCTCCCTCTGTCTCTGTTACGAGTACCGTTTCGTGTGAGGTAGAGGAAAATCATTCCTCCCCTAAGATCTCCGCTACTGCTCCGGATTCCTCAAAGGACGCTGACAAGGATGAGGCTTTAGAGGCGTCGGGAGCTAGCCAGGTTGAGCCACAAATGTGGGACCGATTCGGCCACCGACACTCACACAAACAAAGATATGACGAGATTGAATTAAAACAAG
>NW_001813981.1:1696565-1705470 GCF_000149585.1 Histoplasma mississippiense | reverse complement strand
ATCCTATCCATATTACAACTCAGTTCGATCAATTGGACGAGCCATAACCTCTTGTCTGATGACTCGTTTATGGATGAATTGGGAAGCGCTACATTTCAAGAAGCCAAGCCAATCGCAGTTCCGAAAACGCCAAGCACTGCCATGTTTGCTCAGAATGGAGATTTGGATGCGGCCGCGGATTGGAGGAACTCAAGAGTAGTTTCCAGCCCAATTAATGCCAAAAGTACAGGATCAGATGTGCAAGCACTCCCCATTGGCAGATCTGCTTCCGGATCCTTCCTCGAAAGCCAAAAAGCTGTCCCTGTGCTTGTCGCAAAAAAAGTAAATGTCTCTTCCGGAATCTCAAAACGGATCAAGGCTTTAGAAATGTTTTCTAGCCGCGAAGGTCAACCACCCCTGGCGCCGCAGCCTCCTCCATCAACAAGCACGTCGTCATCCCCATTTGAAAAATTCCGCAAACGGGCTTCGATATCCCAATCTAGCCTACCTCCTGCTCCTGTGCTCCTGAGCAAGTCGCCATCCTACACATCAGCTTCGCCTTCAGAAAGCCGAGCTTTATCCCCCAATCCCCCGAAACGGACTGACAACCAATCAGTTAATACTCAAACCCGAGGAAAATCAAATTCGGTCTCAGTGACAGCCCGCATCATCCGAGATCCAACCGTACCTCCCAATGAACCTCCAGCTGACCCCTCGGAACTCGGTGTCCTCAATCTACAGCGCAGCCCCCTTATTGTTGAGAGCGATGCACTCCGATCCCCTCGTCGCCCTTCCACTTCAACTGTCACCCGGCCAGAGAAACGTAGCCTGTCTACTTCATCTAGCACTGGATCAGGGCGCTTATCTACCAGCCGGGGCGCACTTCATTCCGATTCTATATCGGGTGGGATGCCCGCCTCGTCTCGGTCTCGACATGAGGCAAATAGTCCACACGCTTCATCTGACGTCTCGTACAACCCCCTTGACCGAGTCGATGAAACAAAGGAGGAGAAAAAACAGTCTAGGAAATCGCGCATTATTCGACGCATGTCATCAATTACCTCAAATTCTCGACGGGGTATAATAAACGCGTTAAGCCCGACCTTGAAGGAGGAATCACAGCTGCCTTCGCTGGCCGATGAAGGTAGTACCCCTGAGCCTCCTCAGGTAGTTGATATCGGCGAGGTCAATGTTCAGTTTCCAGACACCTTGCTCTGGAAACGAAGATTCATGCGCATCGATGACCAAGGCTATCTCATTCTAACTCCTGGTACCATTGATGGGACTCCTCGCAATATTGTCAAGAGGTATCATCTCTCGGAGTTCCGGGCCCCATTCTTGCCGGATCAAGATAGACAGGAACTGCCAAACAGCATCGTGCTAGACTTCCTGGATGGTAGTACCTTGCAATGTGCGTGCGAGTCAAGACAGGGACAAAACAGTATCCTTCAAGGTAAATTGTTTCACACTTTTAACATTCATTTCTCAATTGACTTTCGCAAACTGACAAATTAAATTTATTCAGTCCTCTTGGAAGCCCACCAGGCTTACGAACAGCTATTTCCTAAACAGTAATCGCGATGATTGTCCCATGCCTCCTGCATATTCTTTTGTCGCTCAGTTTCCCCAACCGATATTCCATAGAGACATAGAATCAACATCCTTCGATATATCTCCTTTGTAAGGGCGCCTCTTCCCTGCCTTTCTCCACATGCCAAACTCGACCGATCGTTTTACAACTTCTTTTCTTTCATACTCTATTTTATTCTTTTTTCATTTGGGTTGCTGAACAGAGCCAGGGAAAGATCTACTTTCTTCTCTTCTCTCGCTTTTCTTCTGTGTCATATTTCATGATTTCTACGATATTATGAGGCTTCATTTGACCTTTCAACAACTATCACACCACCTGGTCTGCCCCGCCCAATTAGGTGATCCCCCCAATAATCGTAATATCTAGTCACCTTCTTTTATTGCGCCGACCAACACTATCAATTCTCGAGATCTTGAGCTTCGTCCCCCGGCTAGATTCCATCTTTACTTCCTGACACCGATTTTGTGCGTCAAGAAACGAGCCTAACTAGTGCCAACCTTGTGCCAGAATATTTTTGACTCGGTATTGGATTGACAAAGTATTGGCTGGCTATCGGCCAGAAAAGAAGCATCATGTTCTTGATTGCCATTAATGGGAAGCAACTTGAATGGAAGACCAGAAGATCCATGTTTTGAGTGGTAAGGTCGCTGAGAGGGTAGCTCGCACAGGCATCTCTTTCTCGTACGGGCAAATAAAAGATACTTCACCTTTCATATATATCGTCGACAGTGGAATTTTGTATCGTGGTGGTGGAAGCAATGCTACTTTCCCTTTCCCTTTCCTATTCATCTCTTTTTCCTCCTTTTGCATCTTAATTGTTGCATGTTGCAGAATATATACCCCCAATCCCCTATCCGCTCAAAACCATTTCTCCACTACCTCTTCTTCTTATTGCTGTCCTCTTTTCGTATTTGCCCATGTTATCAACCATTCGCTTTTGATATTTCATTCTCCTCTTTTCTTTACTTCTCTATCTAGACCCCCGTCTTCCTTTCTTGTACCTTCTTGCTTCCGTCGGCTATATCCTCCAGTTCTAAGCCTCTTCTTCCCTCGGAGGACTGTCAGGTTTTCCTTTTCGCCGTATTAACTTTTTTTTTCCATTGGAACCCTTTTGCCAGTTTTCGCTTTTACTTCCCGATACTATTTGGTTATCCTCCAGTTTTAACAAATTTTTTTTTTTTTTTTTTTTTTTTTTTTTTTTTTTTTTTTTTACTATCCGTCAATTTTATTGTCACACCACTTGTCTGTCCCCTTTGATACCTTTTCTTTTCTGTCTTGACTGTATTCCAATATTTCAACATCTCCTCCTTGAATTGATATATCCTCTCAACTTTCCATTTTGAATTTCTCCTCCATCTCCATTTCCATTTGTAAGACTTTCTTCGCTATTGTCACACTAGTTCCTCAGGCGCACACTTTAAAATCTAACAATACATCCCACCCTATTCCTCCCCTATCTAGCCTCCTTGCTTCGTTTCACCCCGGTAATATCTCACACCACTAATGTGTGAGAGTATGATATTATTTGAGGTTTCACAAACGTGATGATTTTTATATTTCTAAGATGTGAATGTCTATATGAACAGGGTGAAAAGAAAACCCTTAATATTTTTACACTAGGGTATCAAGTGTGATAAAAGAACACAGAAAACCTAACCAATCAATCACTTTGAACTCCCACCGCCCTATCTACCGCCTCCCTCTCCCCGTCTTCCTTATTAGAACCCTCCTTCACTCCCTTATCCGTCTTCCCACCTGCCCCGTTCTTTTTCTTCTCCATCCACTCATCCAGAAAGCTTTGTAATTTGGGACCCCACACCTCTTCCCCAGCTTCCAAATCGCGATATTCCAGCACTTTTTCCGGTTCCAATGTGAAATCGGCTTGGCGCGTGCGCACCAGAGATGACATTATCGCATTGCTATCCAGCGCGAGGCCGAGGTCGTGGGCGAGGGAACGGACGTAAAAGCCAGATGATACGGTCATGGAGAGCTTAACAGCCGGGGGTAGAGGGGTTGGCTTAGAGGTGGCGGAAACAGCATTGGATATAATGGGATCAGTGGTGATGGAGGTGTCATTGGTGAGAGAATCGTCCGCGGTGCTATCGACAGGGGACTTTGGGCGTTTTGTTGATGGAGAGAATTTCCTTTCTTCCTCTGGTGTTGGAGATGCAGATAGCTTTCTTTTAATACCATGCGACCCCTCCTCTGGCTGTGCGGTGGCATTCTGCTGCTCTTCTTCGGTTGTAGAAGGAGCGGAGGTAGTCCTATCCGCAGTCGAAGGTCCAGATGATGATGAGTCTTTAGACAGCATCTTCTTCGCAACAAATTTCTCCATACTGCTTGCCTCTTCCGTCGGCCAGACATAATCGTGGGTGCCACCTTCATACCAGTCCAGGATCTCCAACTTCGTCACTTCAATAGGCCTTTTCAAAATTTCCACAGGAGGCTCAATTCCTTCTCGCGCATATTCATATAACTTCTTTCCCTGCACCCTCAGCGCCGAAAATATTGACGGCCGCTGCAAGATCTTGCCTCTAAAGCTCTCCAGCGCCTTCTCCACTTTGTCGCGCGTAATATGTTCGTAGGGGGCCCGACTCACTACCTTCCCCACACTGTCGTACGTATCTGTCGCAGCACCAAATAGCACCACGGCCTCGTATGACTTGGTGCACGCTAAAAAGTTATTCAGTTCTTTTGTGCCCCTGCCAACACCTGCGATTAGCACGCCTGTCGCCATGGGGTCGAGGGTTCCCCCGTGCCCAATTTTAACCTCTAGACGCTTGTCACGCCGCCTGCGGGCTTGGTATCTGCTCTCCGCACCCCGCCGGATGCGCTCTGTTTCGATCCATGGACGGAAGAATTGAGAAGGGGTGAAGTGTTGTTGTAGGTTGCG
The DNA here is from genome assembly GCF_000149585.1 of Histoplasma mississippiense. Taxonomy (NCBI): domain Eukaryota; kingdom Fungi; phylum Ascomycota; class Eurotiomycetes; order Onygenales; family Ajellomycetaceae; genus Histoplasma; species Histoplasma mississippiense. The sequence continues at coordinate 1,701,007 of NW_001813981.1, read as the reverse complement.
GAGAACTTCGGCGGAAGATATGCCCGGGGGTTTATGAACAGCTACATTCGAAGGAACGGGGCGTTAGTCTGAGAAAATTCGTTTGAACAGCTAAGAACATGTTCGACGAACCGAAAACGCCTTCCAGATTTCGGTTATCAGACATTCTAACTGGGAAATCTCTTGTGCGGAAGCGGAAGCGGAAAGTCATGAGGGAGGGACGTTTTAATTCTGGCAAAGGCGGTGCAGAGAGAGAGCAGAAGGGGGAGTATCCTGAATGTTTGGTTGGCGTTACGGTAATAAGTTTCGTGGTAAATATTATTTTGAACAATTATTCATCCTCCACAAAACCGTGGACGTTGTGAGAATATAAATCTAATGATCTATCCGAGATAGATTCGAAGTACCGTAACATAGTCCGCCATTTTCCTTAATGATCGAAGGCGTTTCCAACGACATATACACAGCTCAATCACAACTTTATCTATTTAATGTATAAGTTATAATTTATATTCGTCTACATAATGTATAACTACATATAAGAAAAAGATTAATTAAATATTATGTCTAGCCCAAGGCATTCTGCAAGATGAAAATGAATATTGACTCTTTTTTTTTAAATTACTAGTGTATTTCTGTTGGCTTGTGTATGAATAAGATGTAAGAAAATTCTCCCAACGATACCCATAATATCTCATCTAATATAGGATACTTTTATTTTCTGAAAGATTGATAATACATTATGTATCCTCCCATTTGTATTATTACCAACCGTTCCTTAGTTTTATATTGATTGTGGAGATATAATGGATTTTCCGACTTTCCATAGATACGGAACGGTGACCGTTTGGGGAAGGTCTTAGCTCCACATTCGTTTCGAAAACCAGCAAGGCCTTGCCTCAAGTAATGCGCGTCGACTCACAACTCCATCTGAAGGCATCATGATGTTTCTGGAGATATGACAACGCGAATCGAGAATGTCCTCGCTGCTAGAGACGCTTCCCTTACAGATGAGAATGACTGGGAAGAGTTCGCCCTAACCGACGTCAAGGTTCTTGTCCCAGGCAAGACACGATATGCAAACGTCTTGTTTGCTTCGGTAAACAATCCTGTTCGTGTCACAGGTCAATTGGAAATTGTAGAGGAAGAGCAGGAAGAGCTTGGTATGGAGAATATGTCCAGCATTGATTTTCTTTTTCATTGTCCTAACTCTCTAACTCTGCTCCCTCCAACAGTCCTCGATGACTCCTACCGAAACAAACGAGTCCTCATTGATAATGTCACCCATTATGCCTACGGTCAGCACGACGATGGCGAGATCGGCTTGTGGGTTGCGGGCGTGGCAGGTTGGTTTTCTATCTCGCCAGCCAGAGGATATAAACCGATGTTCAACGAAATGGTCGAAGCCATTGATCTTCTATACTTTCTCGCGGATAAGCACCAGAAGAGCCGGAAGCGGGGTAAAAAATGGAACCCAAAAGTAGACTATCTTTTTGATGAGGTTCGTTTCGAATATCTTTTCCATGACAGCGTTGTGGGTTATGGGGGCTTACTTTCCACCCTTCTCTCGATAGTATACCAAGCATACCAATGGGACCTGCGAGGACGCGGAGGACTCAGCGGAGGTGTTCTACAAACACCACGAGTTCCTCATTAACCAGATGGTACGGGGTAAGGAGAATGTGGATTGGGCTTCGACTCCCATTTATGCTCACCTACGTGAACTGTATCTGGTATGGTAGCTCGTAACAAGATCTCTGTTGATGAAATCCGCTTCACAATGAAATAAACTCCGAATTCTAACTTTACTTCAAAGGATGTATTCGAGCGGGCTGAGGCAGCTGCTGACGAGGCCCAAGAGAAGAGTGAATCAGACGAAGAATCAGATGTGTCACCCGATGCTTCGGCCGTGGGAAGGGCCCAAGCTGATACAATTTTCGAGGTTGTTTTGGATATGAAAGACTCGGGCCTTCTCTCTAAACGTCGGCTTAATGTGACAACTGTTGCTGAAACGCTTCTAAAACGATATGAAATGAGTTCTCTGACATATGCTCTGGATTTGATCCGTGCAAGAGCTGGATTTCTCATTGAGATGATGGAAGACGCACAAACGGCGACTTTTGACTGGTCTCAAAAAGCCATATATCGACAATTAAAGGATCTAGAAAATTCAGGAAGTTTGCGGGATATCAGTGACACTCTCGCTACACTCTAGGCCACGAAGGTTGAACGGCTCCTCGTCTCCATCTGCCGAAGAAAGCGAAGATAATGAAGAAACTCATGCTCCGAAAGGACGAAGGCGAAGGGTACGAAAATCCCTGCTTCGCCCAAAAATGAGTTCAGTTTCAGCGAAGGGGCGGGGAAACGCAATCGGCAAGCGAAGATAAGAAATACAGATTTCAGAGGAGGAAATAGAGGAACTTTCGTCACCAGATAGTACACCCTCGAAGATCCGCGGACACCGCTTGGTTCATGATCCATTGTCTGCCAAAGTAAATGAGAGCACACGCTCGATAGTTTCAGGATCGGATGTGACTTCACTGGGGAAAACACCGATGCAGGAGATCTTTGGGAGGTTGATGACACCAAATGCAATCATCAACAACAGCGAAAACGTAAATCAGACAACAGAACCCCTTGACCACGTTGAACTACCTGCGGATACTTGGATTTGTTCCATCCAAGGATGCGGAAAAACCATATACAAAGCTAGTTCGAAACGCTCGAAAGAAGCCATTCTCGACCACTCACTCGTCCATGCTGAGGACACCCAAACCAAGCTAAACCTTGTATTCGCGGAACAACGCCATAATATCAACGTCTCTGTTAGCCATCTTGTCAGTCGCATTCGGGATTTTGGTGCTCACCAGGAATCAGTGGGGACATCTGATAAGCCGGAGTTCCGCGGGCCAACTTCTCCAAAAAAAATTAAGCTATGAAACCGCATTAGTACAGTTATCTGCTGGACAAAAACATATACCCATTATCTCGGTCGAGGAAGTCCCTGCTGGGTGTTCATTACGTTTTAAATTGCCTCAAACTAGGCAACTTAAAATCGACGTTCGTGAAAGGTTCCCGTCGATCCCTCATGCGAACGCAGCGAACGGAGACGGCTTACATTCTCAGGGTGTGCCATTCCCCGTAACTCCAAATTCTATCAGCTAATCAGCTAACCTCCTTCATATATTTTTTTGGCCTTTCATAAATGCTGTGATAAATCTAGCCATTGTACGCGCTCCCACAGTCCAGGGGCAACAATTTGTCCCTGGAAAGGAGTCAATACGATAATTGTTCCGGATTGTTACGTCGTGGTTTTCACCTCAAAATACCCGTTGTATCGTAACCTGCACAGCAATTGAAGCAGGAAGTTGATCAGGCAATATCGAATTGCAGCTGGGTGATTCTGGAAATGACAAGCTTCAGTTTTATTTGAGTAGTTGCAATATACAATGATGAGGAAGGAGACGGCTTGTCAATGACTCTAATGGTGGATGGGATCCATGATTGCTGTCAAAGTTGAGCGACATCGCTGCAAATGGGGATTCTTAAACCCTTACCTTTGGCTTTCTCCTGATTTTATGGGCAATGAATATATATATATATATATATATATATTTATATTTACATGTATATATTGTTCATTTTGCGTATCCATTTCAACGAGGTATGATTTAGTGACACTCTTTGTAAAGCTTCAATTCTATAGAATTTAGGTTAAAAATATAAACCCATCCAGCGCCTAACACAAGGATAGAGGGAGTAAGCTCATATCTACTTCTTAAAACCCCGTACTTTCAAGCCCTCTTTAAAGCTGCACGCCTGCTCTTCCCTGGTCTCTGCGCGGTCCCCTTTTTGCGTCCTTTCATTTTACCTACTGAAAATCCGCTTAGATCGCCACTGGAAACGGCGTCTCCACTCTTCGCGAATCGTTTCTTGCCTCCGAAACCAAACTTCTGATCCTTTCTTTGTCGCTTGTTTTGTGCGCGCGGTTCATTACGGTTACCTTTATTGGCTCCACCATGAGAATGAGATTTGCCCGCATCTTCTAGGGCGACATCGAAAAGATCTGGTTCTTCGGTCGGGGCGCCGTCACTCGCTTTGCGCTCTGCAAAGAAAGTTACATGTTAGGCAGACAACTTTTGCGATATAAAATTTCAATAATACTGATCGGACAGATGGTAGGGCTTACTTCTCTTCAAACTGTTGATCTTATCCAGCGTTTCCCTCTTCTCCTTCTGTCTCTGCTGTAACTTGGCGATCTGGACTTGTTTTCCGAACTTTTTAAGATCTCGCTGTCTTTTAGCTTCTGCGCTTGCCTTCTTCGCCGCCGCTTCATCGTATAATTTCTTTTTCACCCTGTCCATATGCTCATCGGACTTGACCATTTCGGCAAAATAATCTGTCGGTCGTGAAAAAAGGTACCCCTTCCTTCTTCATTGATCTCTCGCGGATTTCGCGGCGGA
>NW_001813981.1:1693594-1696021 GCF_000149585.1 Histoplasma mississippiense | reverse complement strand
CCACCTAGTGAAGTGATTTTAACCTTTGTGATTTTGCCCACCTATATTAGTCATGAATACGTGCCCTTATCTCCACGTGATATATTGAGCACTTTTCCTGATTAGGATTAGGATATATCCCATACCAACTTGACACCAAGCTCTGTATCTCGTCCAGGACGCTGCAGATCTAGTAAATTACGAAGATTGTTCAAAGAAACACTCGAAGCTTGTTTGGTCCTTCCCGAGGCCGATAAATCCTAACTTCAATGGACAAGACAAAATTGCTCCCATTGCCCAGGAGTGTCAAGTGGCCACATATTGACCGTCAGGCAGGAATTGTGTTGTGAACACAGCTGCCAAGTTCTTGTTTGTCCCTGGGACCTTGTTTGCCCAGCAAATAATATCGTCCGTGATGAATCACGAACCATATCGGATTTCCAGACAGTGTGGAAGATCTGTCTCCTGCTTTCGGTCCTTGCCAAGTTTGTCTGAAATGTTGTGACGCGACCCCCGACGAGCCTTAACCTTACCCAAAAACATGCAGAGCAATACAACCACGAACTCGAGGAAGGCTGGATACCTTGGGTACAGAATGCTTCTCTCGGGGTTGATCTTGTTTACACATGGCCCGATCTTTCTGAATTTTGCCGACTATGTGATGTCACTGAGAGCCAAACTCTTTCTCTCATGCAGGTGCCCTCACAGCTCCCTCAATCAATTAACACATTGTAGTGAAATTCGCTTGATACCATTAGTTCTCTGGTTGCTTGCATACTTTTCCTCGACCTCTGTTCTAGATTTGCTGGCGTACAACATGCTTATATCGTTCCCCTGCAGGAATGCGGTCCAACTACGGAGTAAAGCGGGTGCCAAGACGGAAAAAGCGTCTACTTCGAGGACGAGGTTCGATGAAACCAAGTGACCCTCCATTTGCAAAGAACCACAGATGGTTCGGGCTCCCTAACCAAATTACAATATCATTCTAAAAAAGAGCCAATTAGCTAGAAGTCGCCCCGTCGAAAAAAGGACCCTTCCCTTCAGAATCTGGACGCAGGGGGAATTCAAATCAAACTCCGATCCTTCGGGCAGAAAGGACCAAATCGACGGTTGGAAAAGTCGTGTTTCACTCGATGATATATCAATTTATCCACCGTATTACGCGAAACACCGCATGCCATCATGTTAATGGAGAATGTTGGTTATTCCATCAAGAGCTGTACGCGATTAGGTAGGGGAAAAACCAATATCACACACATCTGTGTGCCTGTCTGCTGTGCGGACGACCCTACCCCAGTCCTAACTGTCAAGTACCGTTGAACGTTCCATTAGAGTACAGGAAGGTCGAAAATTTTGCGCGCAAATTCCCAAGTGATCATATATGTTCACATCTGCGTTCTCAGCCATGTCTCAGAAACATTTCATTCCTTTGAACGTTCTTTATCGCCACCAGCTGATAGAGCAGAAGTTGGATCGTTATCCGTCCTGCACACTTTGTGATTTTGTATGCCACATAGGGATTGTCTTATGTTGATCGTTCATAACTGTTCCTCCTGCAATCATGAAAACATGCCACCTAATAATTTCATCAGACTCTGCAACTGTTGGATACGTCCGCCTTTAACCTGCACGTTTGATTGGATCCAGGTGAGTCGATTAGAAAAAAAACCGTCCCTTTGATTTCCTAGACTCGAAGCTACATCGGAAGACATCGAATAACATCGGGTAGCTGCTATGGAGGCCCCATCATAACTGCAAGAACTACACGCTTCACTACCAAGCTTGTGTCAATAGTATCACCCTACTATCCTGAACGGAGACGTTTGAGACTACGGGCCAGGCGGGAGACCAGTACAGATCTTCACGCGAGTATTCTGCCAAACCACGATCGACATCTAGACTGACTCGGACGCTTTACTTCGTCATTAACCGTCACTCGTAATCCCTCGGCCCGGTGGAAGATTAATACCAGGATGACGCTGATAGATGCACAATCTACATTGCATGATTAAGGAACGAATCTACAAGGGTCATCCTCGTAATTGCATTTGCGAACTTGCCAGAAGCCTGCTTTTGTGGAGACTTCAATTCCTAATCTCGACCCTCATCCTCATCCGCTTCCATACGCCCACAACCTTTCAACTAATATTATCAATGAGACGAATAACTATGTTCTGCACTCAGATCCTTTTAGGTTGTTCATATACTTTCATTGCTAACTATATTGAGATATATCAGTGTTCACAAGACACCGACCTTTCCTGACCATCTCATGGAAATGAAAGTGACAGATGCTAAACAAAGCAACTAGGATTTATTGTCGCGCATGGTGGTGATTGCGTTACAATGCTCTGGTAATTGAAAGGGCTAACGTATAAAGACACTAGAGACTGGCTATGCAATATATGACAAGGGATTTGACGCATATACCTTTCTGTGTTCCCAACA
>NW_001813981.1:1689785-1693494 GCF_000149585.1 Histoplasma mississippiense | reverse complement strand
GCTTCCACTTCTCATCAAGCTATGCCGGGTCGATGAAGTCACGTTTTGGGTAGGCCTGAAAGTTTCATGGACTGTCTGGAATTTCTCGTACAGTATTATCAGGAACACTCTCGCGTGGGTGGTTGGGCGGAGTTGGGAACTTGTCCTAAGCCTAGACAAAGCTCGATCAATTTGCGGCCTATCCCAATTGACCCTTTTTTATAATGTCTTTCATTGTCCTCAGAGCAAGGATGCAGTGCACAGCTCCATAATGCAGATATGCCTGGTACCAGCAGTTTTGCTTTTGAGAATCGAACTTTCGTCCACAGGCCATTGACCCTGAATGGTGGGGTCATTGAGTCTTACCCCTCTCAATGCCATGATGTCAACATCATCTGTTGACCCCATCCCCTGGAAAATGAGTACAATTCACACACCCCCCTCCACCAGCCGCCAGCGGCGAGTTGGCAGATACCCCTGGCCAGCAAACACAATTTCATTTGTTTTCCCTTTGGGGTGGAGGGGTGGGAAGGGATAGTACCCTGCAATGGCTTAAATGGAGCTCTCTTTCTCTTGATTTTGCTGAACATAAAGGATAGAACTATTGTTTCGAGTGGGCCGGCATTATTTGTCCACCTCCTTTGGTTGAGACTTCCCCAAGGCAACTGCTCAATAACACCACAATCCCAAACGCACAAAAGCAATAGTTAATTCTTCTCAAAAATCACTTCTCATATCAGACATCCTAAGAGAAGATCATCCATCTTCTCTCCAACCACACTTTTATGCTCCCGTCAGGTTTAACACCCTTGACTTGCCTTCGATTTTCTACATCTTTCTCAATAACTCCTGTTTCCCCAAATGGCTTATATCCGGCCGGATCCTCCTAATGGAGGAGGCAGAGCATGGTTAGTTGTTGTAGGTTCATTTCTCCTTCAAATGTCATCTTTTGGATACCTCAATACGTGAGTATACCCGCTCTTTGCCATTATAATATTTGGCTTCCTCTTCCATTTTCCCTCCTCGGTAGACTTGAGATGGCATCATCCCATGGATGAGGACTAGCACAATGAAAGCTGACTCGTTTGAATTCCTTTCTCTTATTGCATCTCTGGTAGCTGCGGAACTTTCCAATACTATTATCGGAGTGCCATGCTCCCTGACCAAACTGCATCACAGCTTGCTTGGATCACAACTTTGCAGATCGCTTTTTTCTTCGCATGCGGGCCAGCTGTGGGCAAACTTGTGGATGTGTATGGTTCACGAGCAGTCATCGCGCCATTCGCTGCGCTGGCCGTCATATCACTTGGTACGCTGAGCCTCTGCAGTGAGTACTACCAAGTACTCCTAGCTCAGGGGGTTGCTTTTGGAATCGCAGTCTCCGGGACCTGTTTGCCCGCAATAGTTACGGTGTCCCAGTGGTTCTCAACCAAAAGAGGATTGGCTGTTGGTGTTGCAAGCTGTGGAAGTAGCGTTGGTAAGAGAATCAAGTTCAGCAGTGGACCCCTCCCCTTCTTTTTATTTTGGCTGTGCTCAGCTTAACCGCAGAGAACTATAACAGCATAAGACATATCCTTTATTGCGTTCAGGCAAGAAATCTTGCTTGTGGAGCCTTTCACACTGACAAAATTGAGTAGGAGGTGTCATCTTCCCCATTATGGTTTCCAGACTGATCAAATCCCACGGCTTTGCGACCTCTATTAGATGGTCAATGGTTGTGGTGGCATACATATGCCTGATTGGATATTGCTCTTGCGACACACCGTTTCCACCACAATACAAGCTGAAAAGCTGCAATTGACGAGGAGGCTGTCCAGCATACAGACAGGAAGATCTCCCAGGATATAGAGCCAGATGATTCTGAATCGGTTAGGAATAAAGCGGAGGAGGTTGTATTGGATTCTCCCGTGCTCGAGACTGCGATACCACCAATCAACGAAGAGAAAAACGCAAAGGGGATGGGCGTCCTGCTTCAACGGAAACCACTTGGATGGGCGGGTTTTGTTCTGGGGACCTTCTTCTTCATGTGTGTGACTTCCGGCACGAAGATATGTACTGTACAACCACGTTGACTGACTTCAAATGTTCTGCTACTTCATAGGTGGTCATTCTTGGCGCCTTTCAACTATCTCCCTCTGATGTCAGTTGCCACTGGAATGTCTCCGGATCTTGCGCAGTACACTCTCACAGTAACCAAGTAAGTGACAACCCCAAGAAGCAGCCTTGGAAACAAAATTAAAATAAGGAAAAAGCATGGCTAATTGTGGATTCGTAGCGCCGGTTCAATGTTTGGTCGGTAAGTGTAACGCTTGGCCTCTCCTAGATGATCTTCCTTTCTCCCTTCTGCGTCGTACTTAACATCTGGTCCGCTTCTCTAACCAACGAGATCACAGTGTGGGCCTGGGGGCTGTGTCCGACAAATTGGGCGCATTTAATGTCATGTGCATTGTCACCACCTTCACTGCTACGTCAGTTTTAGCTTTTTGGCTCCCTCTCAGCAACAGCCCCTCCACGGTTGGTATTTTTATGTTTGGGGGAATCTACGGGGTTGCTAGCGGCGGTTTTATCAGTTTGATCGCTCCTTGTGTTGTTTCTCTCGCAGATAGCCAGCTGGAGAACCTTGGCATTACGTTCGGGCTTGTGTGTATAGGCCTTGCATTTGGGTATGTTAACACCATCCGACTTCAACTCACTCTCTATTTGTAACGGGACTTGTTGTCTTATCTATCCTCAAGCGACAATACCGGATAGAAGCTAATAAAGTAATTTCTTTCCGTCCCAAATATACAGCGCACTTGTCGGCTTACCAGCAATGGCCGCTGTGAAAGACAGCGCTACCTCTCACAGCTTTGAAGAACTAATTGTCTTCACAGGGGCAGTATTGGCTGTCGGCTCGGTCTGCATGATCTTCTCCCGCTATATGAAAGGCGGAATCAATATCTGGACCAAAGTCTAAAAAAAAGGCGGATGGACTTTCTCCTATGTACCCCGCGAGCATAAAGTGTTTTCTTCCTCCAAACAAGGACAGGTTATTTGATTTTTCTTGCAATTTTCCTTACAATTTTCCTTTGTTTATCAGGGTAACCCACTAGTTGCCTAAGGCGTTTAATAGCTAAAGGGTGGATTTGGCATCGAAGGCTTGACGTTCAGGAAATAAGGAGTAACGTGCAAATGAGAAAGCAACAAAGAAGAGATAAAATAAAAGCGAAAAAGAGAATTAGTACAGTTTCACAAGCAGATAGAAAAAAATAAGGCAATCACATTTCTCACAAGCTTATTCTATTATCGTTGAGATGGTATCTATGAGAAATAATCTCCTGGCTTGTTCATCCTTGCGGTTCTCTTGGGATCTCAAATTATGTTGTGTTGCCGAAAAATATCGGATGGATGCGGGACCGTACACAGACTAAAATGAATACTTTTCCCTACATGTTTTGTACAAGACATGAAAGTGAAAGATGATTGACCCCCAGCAACTAACTGATGTGGTAAGGGAAAAAAGTGGCAGGAAGCAGCATGCCACGTTCATTCCCACCCTCATCGACGTTTGCCCTCAACTTAACCACTGACGAACAAATTCGATAGGCCCAGGTTGAGATTGGCCACCTGAATCCATCCATCGCTCCACCACACTGCCAAGGCAAGACAGATGTTACACCAAGGTCAACCCTCAAGGTCGCTCTTCTTTCGGCGGTGTGATTAAATTAAGGCGGATGAAACTATGAATGAA
>NW_001813981.1:1674501-1688966 GCF_000149585.1 Histoplasma mississippiense | reverse complement strand
AGCTCAAATCAATTGGCTCAAGCAGTCGATGAGCTGCTAGACCAGCTTCAGAATAAATTCGACAAAGTATCAACAGAGATCTTTGGGAAATGTACGTCCATGGTGTAATATATACACTTCCTTTTTCCTTTTTCTCTGGCGAAAGAATATGGTTCACTCTGGTCCCTCCCTCCTTCCAGCCATGGCCCTCCCGCATCCCCTCCACTTCCTCACAGCCATCGTCTACTAAGTAACAACCTTCTCCATACACATGTATGCGTCTTATATACAACAAATCGCTAACTCCAAACTCCCTTCTCCCCACTAGTGGATGATATGGCGCGAAGACTGGATCAACTCGAAGCTGCCCTCGCTAGTTCCCCTGAAACTAGTGTGACGAGCTGATTAGTCTCTCATTCATCAAAATGGAGTTCTTGTCCCTTTCCTTTCCGTTCCCATAAATCATGGAGATTGGGTTTGAATTATTTTCTCCTTTACCTCGGATTTACAGAACGGTATAGGATACATAATATGCTTGGGAATTCGCAATCTTTCCTCGTTCGCACGCTCATACCCCTACCAGTGAATCTGGATAGTCAGCACAACAGAACCTCGTTTCAAAACCAGCTTGCCTTCAGAATATGGGAGAAAATAATGTTGTTAAAATAACATATTGTTATCCGGATTGTATTTTACTGTTTTATATTTGCTGATCACAAGGGGTTTTTTTCATTTTCATTTTATAAAGCTAAACAGATGCGCAAGTTCTATAATATTTGCAATCTTATTCTTCTAATATGATGTTGCGATTTCTTTTTAATTTCTTGTTTGGGTTTCTTTGGTGTTTCTGCTTTGCTCTGGAAGCATTTCTATTCCTCTGTTATGTTTAATACCCAGTTAATTTCATACATTTTCTATGAGAAATTGAACAGGTTGAATGGGGAAAGAAACAACACAAAACCAAAGCTATCAATCATACAGAAAGCTAGAAAGCCATGCATTAAATCAAGAATTAAAGCATACTTGCCTTTCCAAAGACTTGTAGATGAAGATGCATCACTTGTTTTCATCATCTCCCGTTACTCCAACAGTCCAGGATACCGCGCACACCCCTGCCAACCGAAAGTATACCAAACCCTCACTTATTTAAGGAAATGTATTTATAAACGGTTCATTCACAGCTCATCTTTCGCCTTTGGCTCCTCCTTTTCCTTAGTAAACCTCCGCAGAATATTACTCCTCGACACCAAATCATCCAGCTTCTCCGGTGCCAGGCCGCCCTTGGTCACAATCCTCTCTAACCTTGACAACTCCTTCGCCACATATCCTTTATTCTCAATCAACTTCCCTAACACCTTGAAGTAGTACGGCGCATATCGTCCCTCCAATTCCTTCGACGCGGCCTTAACTTCACGCATGAGCCTGGAAATGCTCTTCTCGCTACCAGTAACGTATTTGGCAACGATGTCATCCAGGATTTCAATTGTGCCAGCTTCCCGATCCAGCCCGCCGCCAACAACACGATGAGTTCCGGACTTCTCGTTCAGGTATACAACGAAATCTTCTTCGGAGCGGCCGCCAGCGTAGTCTACTGGATCATTGGAGCCACGGGGGAAGAATTTAATAGTTGGGTATGATCTGATATCGAACAATTCAGCAGTTCTCCTGGAGTTTTCAGCATCAGCGTCAACTTTGGCGATTGTGACGTGGGGCTCGAGTTGAAAATCGTTCGCGAGCTTCTCCCAGATTGGAGCCAGCGCCTTGCAATCTGTAGAATGTCATTAGCCAAACGTATATCCAGAAAAAGATGATGGTGAGGTGGGATTGGAAATGTGAAGAAGATGGGGAAGAATGGGGAAGACGTACGCCCACACCACGGCGCCGTAAATGCGACTAAAACGTCGTTCTCCCCTCCAATGACTTTGGAAAATGTCGCATCAGTCAACATCAGGACATTGCTGGCCACCTTCAGCGCACCCTTTGGCCTAACTCCCGTCTTCTCCGTCACGAACTTGGACAGGCTCTCTAAGTCCCGCGCGCCATTATACTCCTCGGGCTTGTCACTCTTCCCATCAAACCACTTCAGTGTTGGGAAGCCCTGGACGCCAAACTTCTTGCCTAGTTCCCTATGTTCATCCGCATCGACTTTGCTAATATGTAGCTTGTCGCTAGCGAAGGAGAAGTCTGCCGCCAGCTCCTCGTAGATTGGGGCCAGATTTTTGCAGTGCCCGCACCAAGGGGCGAAGAATTCGACTAGACCCGGTTTGCCTGATTTGAGGGCAACTTTTTCGAAATTATCTGGAGTTAGGTCGAGTACGGAGGATAGGGCGCTGGTGGAGGCTACGTTATTCAGCAGGAGGGAGGTCGAGGCCAGAAGGAGGTAGCTTAGGCGTGCCATTTTGGAGGTTGTGGTCTGTGGCAGTGAGAGGGAGGTTAAACTTCAAACCACAGTTTGGAATATCCTGAAGATGCGCCACTCCCCAGGAGTGGATGTATTCTTTTCTTTTCAAGTTATGTTGTTTACCCGACTGAGTATGATGATGGCATTGACACTTTTGACAAGAGGACAAGCTGTTGCCACCTTGATTACTAATTTCTAGTTCTAGTTAAGCTACGGCCTAAGCCTGGACGGGGGAAACTTCCTAGAGCTTGGACTGGATATCCCTAATTTAAATATTTAACGCTAGGTAGCAGTTGCTATCCGTGGTTGGTGATTTTCGATTGTTTCAGGCACGGCCAGACAGCCGCTAGGATATGGCCCATGAACATAATAGAAATACATTGATACCGGACTCGCTTAAATTATTCCCCCCCGGTATTATTGATAGACTTTAAAGCAGATATCGAACGGAGTCCTACGATTTCTGTCGAGCAATGCAAGGGTCGCTTCAGAGTCATGTATAGGCAGAGCAAGGGTAAAAAGGAGAATACCCTCAATTTATCTTCGCTCCGCCAACCATTTATTAGCTTCCTCCCACAATTTCGCATCTTTGAACTCCTTCCCAGCATTTTGAGATGCTTGATAGGCCTAGCGGACATAATTAGTTCATGTTTCATTTCACATCAATAACTTTAGGTAATGGGTCTGGGCATACCGCATCCCAAAGTGTAAACGCCAGGTCAAGATTTCCGCTAAAACTATCGCTATGTTGAAACCACTCTTTACCTTTGGACTTCACCTCAGCCCGAACCCTTGGCGATGTTGGCTCCGATTGCTGTGGAAGATCATCAAGATACGTCCGAACAGCGATTCCAAGTCCGCAATTATTATCATCAATAAAAGGAAGACTAAAATTTGAATTAGTTCGCCTCATTGACATTTAGTTTCTTTAGACTAACCTGAGCCCCAGATCCGCCCAGTCATCGCGATCACGGTCTGCCTCCCCGTTGAGCAAAAGACTTGCTAGGACAACCTCAACTAAGTCTCGCAAGCTCGACCGGACAGCACATATTAGGGAACGGAAGGACAAGAGCTGTCTACTCAGAGGACCTGAGTAGCCAATGGGTTTGTGACGAATTTGACCGATGCATGCAACTTGTGACACCAGCAGGTTGAACTTTTTCTCCTCATCTAATGGAAACCTCAGTACGGTAAACAAACGCAAGCAAGCCTGTGAGAGTTCAATATCACTTACCGGTACCCCTCATTGGGCCGCCAGAGATATTAGCGAACCAATCCTTAGAGCTCAAAATCCCGAGCCGCAAAAGCTCCACTGCTATAAAGGTCGATTCTTCCAAATTCTCCGTAGGGTTTAATGACGACATGGCTGTTTCCAACGCTTGTCCCCATTGGGTGAGTCGGTGCTTATCATTGACATAGCCCCGTAATTGCAATAGCCTCCACATCACATTCGCAAGAATTTCAGATTTTGACGATAGAGGCTTTAAATGTTAGATAATAAGAACATCATCGTATTTTAAGAATCGCATAGTACTTACCGGTGCATCCCGCGTTGAGAAAGACTTGGTAACAAACTCTTGATCTTTCAGTGCTCGAAGGGCGAATGCAAATGGAAGAGAATCGGCCTAACACACAAAATCAGTACAAACGGCGATACAGTGCCGAATGCCGCTGTAGGACATACCTGGAGTTGCTTGACACTTTCTGGGAATTTATCGCTTCGAAGTTTCCACGACATAGTAGACTCCTTAACCGAAGGTAAGTCCTCTTTGAGGTTAATAGAGCGCGTAGATTTCGGCGCATACCAGGTACAGACATTTATTGCTTTAGTTTGGTAGAACCGATGAAGAGAATTAGAAAGCAGGCACAGGGCTTGGGTTCGAATGGGAGTAAGAAGATCTCCCTGAAGACGGCGGTAGATGTCAGAGTCCTCAGCTCCTAGTGGTAACCTGATAAGGAGCTCGCCCGAAGTTAACCAGTCGGACACTTGAGATCCAAGAATTCCCTTGGACATGTAAAAGTAAAGTTCCTCCGGAAGGCGCTGGCCGATGAGTTCATGTAAATCGTTGGATACATTCTCGGCATCCATAGGGTCAACCTTCCCATCGATATCCATAATGATATGGTGTTTCACTGTCATGAGGGCACGCTTAAAACTTTCAGCATACGGCAAATCATTAACACGATGCTCATCTTCAATTTGGCCACAAAGAACCAAAGCATTTCGTCCGGCGTTATTATATGCGGTCATCGCCTCCCGGATATTAACCCCCTTCCCAGGAAATGTCGCATTCTCGAAGGGTGGGAATGTACGGAGAAATCGGGAGCCAAGAAGCAAGCAGAACTCGATAAACTGCTCGTTTGTTATCCGTCCTAGATCATCTTGGCATACCTGTCTAGTAATCCATGTGAATCGAAAAATATCCGTATCCAGCCTAGTGATGACTTTATCTATATCGAAAAGAAAGAGTTCTGATGGGCCGAAAACAGCATCAACGAAACGGTTAGGGCCTTTCTCCAGGTAAGCAAGCTACAGAGACATCAGCATGAGCAATTAGACATAATCCAAGCCACAGAGGAGAGTGTATGGAAGGTTACCTGTGCAGAAGCAGCGTAAGGCGCAACAAGAAAGTCTACACCTTGATCATGTAGGATTCTTTGCAAGAATTTATAAAGGATCTCGGGCTTTGCGCTCCCTACAAGTCGAATATTAGAAGCGACCTAAGACAGGAACGTTCTATCTCTGGAAAGTTCCACATACCAGCTGAGCTAAAGGCATCAACAACCTGGTCCGCTTGTTTCTGGTCATACAACTCCCATGCTTGCTCCAGTGCACGAGTAGAATCAGCTTGAGAAGTGAAATCAGGTTCCCGTTTCCCAAAATTAAGACCGTTGAAGACAAAGACACAGGTAACGCCTTGGTTCTTCAGGACTTGGATCTCCTTTTCGATATTGGCTCTGAGAGAAAATGGGAAGCCTCCAAGAGCAATGAGGAGGGGCTCTTTTGTCGCATGGTGATTGAGGTGTTGATCAAGGTAGTGGGAAGCATCAATGCCTATGACAGCACCTTTGAGGGTTGCAAGAGGTAGGGTTTGGGCACGACTGCTAGCCCACTCATCGAAGGCACGAACTAGAAACGGACAAAAGTTTGGTCAGCTTTGGGCGGCAAGAAGAGCACAGCACTGGCTGAGCAACCCTTTCGTACATACTCGGCATAGTGTAGAGGTATTTGCTCAGCTAGCAAATAAGGGGTGGTCAGGCAGATACTCGCAGTCGTGGAGCTCCTTTGAGCCAAAAGCGAGGGCAGAGCTCAACCCCCGATTTAGTTAGCTAGCAAAGGCCGATTGATATGCGTGATTCCAAGCCCGGACGACAGAATAAAAACCGACAAATCCAAGGTATCATTTACAACAGACCACTGCTGGAAAACTGAACGTCGATACAAGAACGCAGCTGTCGGTAGAACAGAATCAGAGAATCGTGGTTGGAATATAAAGGGAGCGCGAATGCAATGCACGAGTTGAGGTTGAAGTCGAAGTCGCGGAGATGAAAAGGGCAAGAGGAGCGGGTCGTGGCCACAACAGCAGGGCCGTGGCCATATCAAGCATGGCCGGGGTTACTTGGAACCTCCTACACCCGCGCTTTTTCTTGTGAGAATATGTAACAACATATATCATCCTTTAGTTAGTACGTACTCTCAACCTTGGAATCGCCCTCATCGCCTAATAATGAAAACAGAGGTTTTAGCACCATGTCTCGTCGACAACAAAGATATACTCCGCGCTGCTTAAAAGTGTGACTATGACTGTTAAACCTGCAGTCCGTCCCTATATCCCCACCTCCATCGACAATTCTGTGCAACTTGGTGCAAAAGCCTAAGAATCAGAGCAAAGAGCAGCAAATAAGTGGAAATCAGGGACTTTGAATTCAAATCTACCTTGCCCATCAACGAAAGCGTATTGATATCATCATCAACTTCAATCATGACCGAGAATAAACTGTCCAGAGCCGCGCCCGTGCAGCTGCCGGTGATCAATATCTCGGAAGCCACACCCGCAGTAGGAAAGGCTATGATCGATGCTGCGACTAAGATTGGTTTTTTTTACGTTGATAGTTCCAGCAGTGATTTCTCGAATGCCGACGTGGAAAACGCGTTTGCCATGGTATGTCTAATTGTACCTACCCAATCATGCCAGATTTACTCTTCATGCTCATCGAAGCCTGGTCAATCTATTTTCAGATTGATATTGGCAAGAACTGATGGCTGAAATTTCAATTTTAGGGGCGGGATTTCTTTGCTTCTCCTTATGAGGAAAAAGCTGCGGTTGCGATTGGTACAAATGTATGTGTATTAGGATATATTGCCCAACGCTGGTAATGACATGTTCTTCCCACTTTGTAAAAGAGTTGCCCACGCGCTATGAACCCATCAATTAATTGAAGTTTTAATATAGAATAAGGGTTGGTCTGGAATGCATGCAGAAACGCTTGACCCCGAACATCAACAGGTGAGCTTTGCTGCTAAAAACAGCTCAATATTCCTCTTCCCCGCTTCAACTACCTACGCATCCGAAGGAGCATCTGGCTAACAAAGTATCACTATCACATGGCTTTGTTTGGTGCAGAGAGGGGATTTCAAAGAGTATATATATTTCCCTTTGCAGCCTGACTCAGTTCCCTGTCTACCCACCCGGTATGCAAGGATAGGCCTTGGCTAAGAAACATCGATTCAGAGCCATGAACATTCACGAATTCAAAGAAAACAAAGCCCAGCAGGAACTTCCCAAGTCCCTTGTTCCCCACGAAGCTGAGTTAGCTCGATTCATCGACTTATGCCGAAAGACATGTAATCGGATTCTCACTCTCCTCGCGATAGGCCTAGATGTAAACAGATTCTCTTCCTTATCTCCAAGGTTTTGGCGATATAGAAAAAATGGGAAAATAGAAATGGCGTTACAAAAGGGTATATATGCCAAACAATAGAACTAACCCCTCCCCCAAAAACAGATCCCCGAAAACTGGTTCACGTCCCGGCACGATCCCGTCCTGGGCCCCTCCGGCTGCACGTTACGCTTCCTCTACTACCCTTCAATTGACTCACCAGCCTCTTCGACCTTCAAGCACGGTATTGACGTCCGTGCGGGCGCGCACAGCGACTACGGAAGCATCACCCTCCTCTTCCAGCGAGATGGGCAACCAGGGTTGGAAATCCTTACGTCGACGGGAGAGTGGGCGCCTGTCCCTGTTCGGCCCATTACCGATGGTGGCGATGGTGGTGCCACTGCTGCTGGCAGTGGCATGGGTGCGATATTTCCTCCAATACTGATAAACATCGGTGATCTCCTGAGCTACTGGACGGCTGGGCTACTGAAGTCTACGGTGCACCGAGTTGTATTTCCACAGGAGGACCACCACCACCACCAGCAACAGCAGGACAGAAGCGATCAAAGTCGTGATAGATATAGCATAGCATATTTCTGTCATCCAGTGGATCACACAGAGCTTGTTCCTGTTCCTAGCCAGCTCGTTGAGGAGCGGATAAAACAGAATACGATTGCGGCTATAGGCCAGCGGCAGCGGCTTGGGAATAGCGGTAATGCTGGCGATGCTGGGGAAGCCCCTCTTACTGCGAGAGAGCATTTGGCTGGGAGATTGGCGGCGACCTATGGCGGATCAAAGGAGGAATATCAGTGATCGGTTATAACTTTCTACTGTTTATTTATTCACGTATACCTAGGAGTACTCATTAGTCCGAACAATGCAATATTCTTCCATCAAGTGGTATAGCTACCCCTTTCTTCCCCTAGGAATTGTTACATACAGAAACAAACCTTATTTTTATTAGCTGGTTACTGTTGTATCTTCCATCTTAAGTTATGGACAAATTGGCTGCGAATAAATTAAAATAAAAATAAAAGTAAACCAAGTATCACGCCCACCTGTTGGAAAGCCAACAGAAAGATAAGCTTCAACCGATGAGGATGATCTGAAAACAGAAAACAAAGAAAAATAGCCGGCCCCCTCCAAGGACATATTTTGGAAAGAAAAACAAGGAAGCAAACTGTAGGTTCGTATTCCATTCATTGTTTGAGCTAACTCCTCCATCCAATTATGATGCCAACATTCCACTTAGCACCCAAGTTCAATTGAAAATCTTGTTCAAATAAGGGGGTTGAAGTGGATAATAATATATCATGGGCGTCCCCCCACCAAAAGTAGGATGGAGAAGCTGACACTGCACTACGCCCCCTGAGTTACGTATACAAATTCTCGCAAGAAGCAAGCTAGACAAATTAATTAATACGATAGGAAGCGGTTTCCACGAACGAAAGGGGTAAACGAATGGATAATCCATGTACTACATGCTGGAGAGAAACGTTTGTTCATTTTATTGAGAGAGAATACGGTTAAAGCAAAGCAAAGCCAAAGAAAGCGCAGTTCAAAAGGAATCGCTGTCAAATGAAAAGGAACAAAACGTTTAATAAATCAAAAGTTCAGCTAGAAGGATGGCCGGCAAAGCGCGTGGCTGTAGAAGGTACAAAAAAGATCCATAATTGAATAGAGACATCGGAAAAGAGATAAAAACAAAAATTAATATAATGTAGAGCGGAAACATCAAATATGCAGAAGCATTCGCCTAATATAAATACCTTTACGTCTCTGCCAGCCTTCGTCCGTCCCATCTGTGGATATGTAAGTAAAAGAAAAATGATAAATGGGGGGATAGTATTAAGAAATGGAGTTCTAGCTCAGCAAGAGGTACAAAATGGAACGAGACGAAAGTAGCGCATTTGCAGGGGAAAGGGGAGAAGAGAATTTCCCTGTCGGAAGGAGGAAATCAATACACTTTTCATTCCATAGATGTCAAAAAAAGGGAAACGCGATGTGAGGAAAGCGTACACTGCAAGATAAGGGAAATTCGTTCGTGTGATTCGAGAATTATAAAAACGAAAGCTAAATATATATATATATACTTATATACTTATATATATATGTCTGTAAAACTAGTGTTGGCTGCCAGTTTGATTCTGATTAAGGGCGAAAGAGAAGCACAAAAAGCATCTTCAAAAAAGTTACTTGATTTTAAAATAATCGGGGAATCGATGATGATTGGTAATGTGTTTCGCTATGATTTAAGATGGAGGTAGCTGAAAAATGTTTTTGGCGTTCAGAGTCGAGAGATCTAGGAGGATAAACGAGGCCGGTAGAAAGTATCTTTGTTTATTGTTGTTGCGCCTGCTCGGAAGGGCCCGGTGTGATGTGGCACCAATGACGATGGAATGCCCAGGCATTCTTCTGACACTCTTTACTACAATATTTTGTCCTGCGGCATCGTCGACATTTGGCAAACTGGCGTTGGAACTCCTCCCACTTCCCACATTTATAGTATGCACACTGACGAATTCCTCCCCGCGCATCATCTTTACGGCAGAGATTTCGCATAACAACGCAGGCCCAGTATTGCATATCCTTGGTGTGGTGTCGAATGGTGAATCTTTCAACAAGCGGGAAGATGTTAAAGTCATCTGGAAGTAGATATTCCTCTTCTTCTTCTTCTTCCTCCTCCTCCGGTTCTAGTGAAGGCTGAGACGGAGCATTTGGATCGTCCAATAGGCGAATATCCTTCCCCAATTTCAATTTCGGAACAAGATGTGTCTTTTGGAAATACGAGCGCAGATTGCAATATTTCGAGACGTATGCTAGAAGTTGCAAAGCCATCAAAACATCTTCATCACGTGGCATCGCAGTCAAAACTCCCGGTGGAACTTGGCGATCTCTCAAGTAGAAAGGATAGGGCGTCTGCTGAGGAACGGGAGATGCAGTGTTCAACGCAGTTTGGCGGACGGGCGAAAGGCCAGGAACACCATTTCCGGGCTGTGCTGTTGTGTTTATGATGCTTACGTCAATTGCAGAAGGGTGAGTGATGTTGAAAGTTTCAGCTTCGGGAGTATCGGATGGGTTTGGAATCGTGATTACATGGGTTTCGGAACTACCATCGAGCATGGAGCCACTCTCGCCAACGTTATCGATTTCCATTCCATTCTGCACATCAACTATAGGTTCAGCAACGTGGTGTGGAGAAGGGTCCTCTCCCATGACCACATCATCTCCATTTGCATCGTCAGACTCGCCCGATGCCGAAGGTCGTTGGCGAATCGAAGGGCGTCGTCTTGGCCGGGCATTCAGCGAAACAGAATTTTGATGTTCACCTACAGTATGGGGTGTGGTCGGTGACTCTGGCTGGGAGTTAAGCCCTGGTTGCAGGCCTGGAACCACAGACGGCAACCTATCGGCATCACGAACAGGTCGAAGGCCAAAACCGGCTGTGACATCCACAGGAGGGATAGCAGTTGCCAGAGGCTGCATTACTCGATGGCGATGTGTTACCGGCTGATGGCGACCTTCATGTGTTCTGTGGCTGCGTGCGTCACGAGAAAATGTCGTACGCTCTGGGGGAGACGTTAGGATGACTTGAGGAGACGGAGTGATTTCCACTTCGCCAGACTCTCCGTGTTGGGCATCTCGGGAATACGGATGAGGAATCTCAATCGACGGGGGTGGGGCTTGTCGACGAGTGGTGCGATGGTCTGAAGTTGTGGGAGCTCTTTCAAAGAAAGATGAGCGATTGGTCTGGTCGCGTGAACGGGACGATGTTTTAGACACCCTCGAGGTGTTCCGCCGCGCTTCAGCATCAGCGCGTGCCCTTATTTTATCGACGACGCGAATGTAGTTATCGAGGATTGTAGCAACGACCGGCACAATATCTGCCTCAACAACTCTCGTCCTCACGTTTTCAGTGCCACGGACTCCAATATTGACGACACACTGGAAGGCCAAGTTCCATTTCCACATCTCCATCAAGTCCTTGCTTCTCCCTTCCTTTAGTATGCATACTAGCTGCTCAATCCCTCCGTCGACTGTAAGTATATCACGAATTCTCGCAGACGATGTGGTGAGATAGGCAAGATGGTTGAGCGAATTGATGAGTGGAAGGGTTGAAGTGCAGTCAAGGGCACGTCGGTCGTAAAGGGTAGTCGTAATGTTGACGGCCGCCTTGTTGACATTTGGAATGCTGAAATTGACCTCCCTCATGACGGATATCGATGTTGCTGTTGTCACTGGGATAGGCCAATATTTTCAGTGAACCAAAAGCTAAAAGTGGGTAAAAGCTAGAAGAAATATTAGCAGGTTAAGATATTAGTGCAATATTTTGTTCGGGAATCCGTACCGGTTGAAAAGGATGAAATGAGAAAAAATATATCCAAGTGAACCGCGGATGGCCCAATTTACATCAATTACAAAGGGGGTATTTATTGGGCGGAAAACACGAGGGTTCGAACAACAACAATACCAGAGAGGGGGTATAAGCTCCGTGATGATTTAAATGATCAGACGATGATCAAATTCTTTAAAGGGAAACATATAAGAAACAAATGGCGGAAAATGAGGCTTTGAACCGAAAAAAAAAAAAAAGAAAAGAAAAGAAAAGAAAAGGAAAAAAAAGAAAGCTAAAAGTAAAACGCGAGGTCAGAACGGGAGCTTGATATGGAGCGACGGAACGGTTTCAAAATGGGGCAGCGTCGATCTGGATTATGGGTCGAGATTTGCGTCAATGAGAGAAAATAATGGAAGACACTGTATTTATTGTGTATTAGCATGGGTTGTTGCAAAAGTTTGAGATCAGATAATCAGGTGTTTATGGCCAGAGCTACCAAGTCACACGAGGCAGCGAGTGGATACCAGCGCAGCGTGTCTAGAAAAACAAAGATTCAAAATTGAACAGTAGGACGGATGAAGGCACACCAACCTTGAATTGGGAGTGATAGTGAGCTGATAGACAAAACGGTGGAGAAAATAACCTTGAGGAGATTTTAACGGACTGGGGAGAGGAGGGGGTGGCCGTTGAAGAGACTAGACAGCAAGCAGAGAAACAACCACCACGACACAGACGTGGAGCAAGGGTATCTGAAGAGAGGGCCAAAAGAGAAAAGCAAGACGGGAGAGATGATGCGAATGGGAAATGGAAAGAAAGCAGATGGGAGAGGCGTGGAAGATTCGAGGGAGGACGGAAGGGCGAGAAATGGACAAGAGGAGAGAGAGGAAGAGGAGATGTTTGGGCTGACGGAAGAGGCAAAACCGCAAAGAGACCAGCCAGCCTGATACGCTTAGCTAAGGAGCCGCCTCATACGCCAAGATTCTCGTTGCCATTTTGCCTCCCTCTAGCCGAGTCACTCTTCGGGCAAAGGATACTGTACACTGCACTGAGTTTTTGTTTTGTTCTTTAATTTTAGCACACTGCGATTCCCGTTTTATCTTTTCTTGTTTTTTCTTGACAGATTCCTCTGTTCCTTTGCTTTTCCCATCCCAGGCCAAGGGAAAGCCCGTGTTACGCATGGTCCCGCCTAGAGCGCCTCGAGAGTTTCCCTACGGCGGCAGTTTGATGGCGCCACACAAGGATACATCCCCTTGTCCAGCAAATCAAACAAAAGAGAATCCTTTATCGCAGTCAATACTGCTACTACTACAATTACTACTCATAATGATAATGACAATAATATAACGAATCCGATATTCAGTCGCACTTTATGACTTTCTGGACGTGACCCAGCATGTGTGGAAGGGGCATATTGATATTGACCAGGGAGCGGGGACGGGGAACCTATGAGAAGATAATCAAGGAATAACTGCAATTTGGCAAGGGTAAGTTAACCTACCCTGATGGTTGGAAGTGAAGAACAAAGTCATTCTTCCCTGTCTACGCACAAGTCCGGCGGCAGAAAAACAGAGGTATCTTCCAATAGCTGCCCAAGAGCCCTATGGTTAGATCTGATAACGTTCTTTCTTACGGAATCTACATTCTAACAAATATATCTATTTAGTCATGGAAACCTGGGACACGCCTTCCCTTAGCCCAAGTGGGCAATCTAACCGTCTTCTGTATGGCTGATCTAGAATGTTTAGCTCCAAGAAATAACTAGCATATCTCTCTATACAGACGGCAGAGAAACCCCTGAAATTACCATTCTGGACACTTTCTGCAATGCGTACTCATGCTATTCAGGGCTACATCCCGCACAGTGCCTTGGCCTTCCAACGAAACAACAGTACCAGGCCTAGATGCACCCGACGCTTTTACCTCGGAGTTACCTCGGAGCGCTTGATGTTATTGCGATGAACAACAACTTCATGTTGGAGGAAGTTGAAGGCCCTAGGGGAACATTGCCGCAAAGTTCCTGTCAGTCATTGGAGCTACATATCTACAATGTTCATCAGGGCCTCTTAAGTCAGGAATGTTCCGAGGCTGGCTCCTACAATCTCCAGGCGATGAGGTCATTACTGCCCCAGAGAGTAACCTTAATAATTCCCCATCAGACTACCCACGCGGGTACTCACGGGCGATGCTTCAAGGAAAGGTGCCTACCCCGTAGTAGCAGTCTGAGCAGTGTGAATTTCCCAGGCAATTCTTTCAAGTGTAGGCAGTATAGGAAGATACGTTGTTATGTTTGTTTTGTTTGTTCACACAAACAAGGGGGGTGTAATTGTTTATTCCTCTTTAGTGGAAACAAATATATGTGTTCAATAAAATCTAGAAAGTAATAGGATTCAGGATAGAGAGCACCCGTCTAAACTATCTAGAGATCATCCGAGCTGCTATTGCCCACCCGCGAATAGGGAATCTCTTATAGAGTCGAGGGGACAGGTAGGCAGGCAGTGGCAGCTAGATGGGGTGCTCTCTATGATAATCGCGGACTAAGGTAGGTAGGGTGCTCTAATCGCTCCATTCAACCACCGCCGCCGCCACCATAGAATGATTGGGTGGTGATATCTTCCATTTCCTTGTCGAGTGGTGCAATAAGACAAACACAGCAAGGGGTAGTGGCACAAATGGCAGGAATTCAAAATGAAAAAAAAGGAAAACAATTTAAGCATAGAAGGAAGAATTGACAAAGCTGGCTGTGACTCAGAGTGTTTGACTTTTGTTTTTTCCCTTCGTGTGAACTGAACAAATTCCCTAAAACATGAAAATAGAAAGACGGATCGGAAGGAAGGCCTTCAGCAGTAGAAGCAGTAGAAACCAGTACAA
>NW_001813981.1:1668593-1671511 GCF_000149585.1 Histoplasma mississippiense | reverse complement strand
CAGAAAAGCCTTGATTAAGGTTTTAAAGTGGATTAAACACTAGTTTAATTGTGAAACAAAGGTTATACAATCGACAATAGAAAGAAATCAAAGAATCTGGTACCTTTAAAGATTGGGTAATTGAATTGAGCTTAGAAATCGAATACTCTTTGGAATATATCTATGAGCAGAACGGTGCTGCTGAATGAGCAGATGCTATCATAACTACTATCGCAAAAGCTCTTAGAATAGAATCCTTGTTGCCTCAATCACTGTTTTCTGAGATAGCAATCACTGCCGTTTACTTGCTGAATAGAACTTCTATCAAGATATTAGAATGGAAATCGCGCCTCCAAACACTAGAAGAATATCTTCATATCGAACAGCATTCTTGTGCTCACTTACACATCTACGGATGTCGTGTGTACTCAAAGATCTCCAATGAGATCCTCAATTGAAATTGATCACAGAAACTTGATCCTAGAGCTCATATTGAATATCTTGTGAGATATGATTCTACAAACATCTTTAGAATTTAGATTCCTCATCTAGATAGGGTGATAAGAGCAATGGATGTTATATTTGATGAGAATAGAAGATATAACTTAGAAGAACCTTATATTGAAAAACAGTTGTGAAATTGAATTACTCAGAAAGCTGAATTCTTAGATATCAAAGTTCAGAAATCAAGGGTTGGCACTTTTCAACAAGAGAATAATCTATACTCAAATATCGATATCTTCTGTTCTGATGAGATTCCACCGCGTACGGAGAACGTTGATAAAGATAGCAAAGATATCAACAAAAAACTGAAAGTGCAACTTATAGCACATATCTTATCTACACTAAATTTTACATCTGAATCTGATTCTAGCAATTCTATCAAACCTGATCTTTCTATTGATATTCATTTGATATTATCTAATAATTGAGTATCTAGAGCGAATGAGATCAGTTATGATTTCAGCGACTTTAATATAATTGAGAGTAAAAGAACACACAAGACAACCCATCATATAGCAGTATCTCTTATTAAAGATATTTCAAATTGAATGATCAACATTGTTTTTGCAGAACCTCTATCTAAATCAAAACCTTTCAAAATTTATTAATCTTAATTATCTGACCTACCTCAACATTGAAATGATATCAACAAGCACATCTATTGTGATGAATGGATTAACACTGTCAAATGGAAATAGAACTTTATAACCCAGTGAAATACCTATGAAGTTGTTAGCAGACCTTTGAAAGATACTCCAGTGATTCTACTATGTTGAATGTTTACTTACAAATTGAATGATAATGATTATTTTGTTAAGTTCAAAGCTTGTATCTATGTCTGAAGTGATTTACAATCAATATCTGAATTAAATATTAAGATTTACATTCTAGCTGCAAGAACCTTCTGTATTTTACTTGCTATTATCAACATCTTTAACCTCAATACTAAGCAATTAGATAGTGTCAATGCATTTATAAACAGCTCATTTAATGAGCTAGTTTATGTTGAATTATCAGATGATTGATGGAAGTTGAAGAGGGTATAGAATTTCAAGAAAAACAATTATGTTCTACATTTATTATATACTCTGTATGATCCAAGAAAATCACCCCTTCTATGATTTAAAGAACTATCTACTACTCTTAAACAGTTAAACTTTGTTTCAATTTCTGAAGATAAGTGCTTGTTCATCAATCGATAGATAATGATATTTTTCTATATTGATAATACTGTTGTCGTATCTTACTCTGATGATAGAGAGGAAAAGGATCAGTTAATCAAAGATCTCAAGAATATATATAAATTTCAACAGATGAGAAACCTCAAATGGTTTCTTAATATGAGAATTACTAGAGACTAGAGTTTTAAAAACTTATAGCTCTGTCAAGATGCTTATATCAATAAAATAATTGATACTTATCATCTTGCTCATACTTGTAAAGTATCAATATCTCTATTTAATATTCCACTAACATCTTATTAAGGAACTGTATCATTAAAGAATACTCACTATTATCAATGTTGAATCAGATTCTGTATCTATACTGCAGTAATGATTAAATCAGATATCACATATGCAGTTGATAAATTCACAATCTATATAATCAATTCTTCTGAGCATCATTCTGCAAAAATTGATCGCATTATTGTCTATCTATGAGATTCAAAGAATTTAGCAATTGAATATAGCATATCTGATAGTGATGGCCTATCAATGAATGTGGTTGAAGCAGCTTCTGATACCTTCTTCGCGGATAATTCAGATAGAAAATCAACAGAAGGTTATATCTTCAAACTTTTTGAAGAATTTATTGATTGAAAGTTAAAAAAACAGAGTATAATAACAACTTCCACCACTGAAGCTGAATTGTTAGTTATATCACAAGCAGGCAAGGAGTTAATCTGATGAAAACGATTTTTTGACCATCTAGAATTTGATTCAGGACACAAGATTTCAATTCAATATGATAATTAACAAACAGTTGACATTCTTACTAAGGAAAATTCATCTATCATAATCAAACTACACCATGTCAATATCTACAGTAATTGGTTGAGAGAATGAATACAATTCAGTGATATCTCAGTATGATAGACATCTACAAGCAACATGCCAGCGGATGGGTTGACCAAGCTATTATCACAACAGAAGCAAAAAAAATTCATCAAACAGTTAGAATTAATTGATATAACTGATCTTATCAATTAAACAACAAAATAAAATATAAAAAATTGACAAAATTGGACAAAAGGAATTCAACATCTTCATACATCTTCTTTATCTATTCCTCTTCATTTTTATTGATTATCATATTTTCTATGTTATTTTCTATTCTGATAATTTGTCCAGGTTTATTATTGATGATATTCAGCTGAAGAGAGTATGTCATAGAAGCTTAGTAAGTTCTATAAAACTTGGTAAGTTTGATTATCA
>NW_001813981.1:1650935-1661722 GCF_000149585.1 Histoplasma mississippiense | reverse complement strand
GGATCCACCGCGCTATAGAAACTTCTTCTGAGAAGATATGCGAGCGGGTTAGAGGAGAGGCATAATCGGGTAGGCCGGTCGGCAAGTCCGACTATAGCAAGCCGAGAATACGCGTGGAGCATGCTTTGGGTCTTTTGAACATTCTGTAGGTAATACTACAAGCATTCCTACTCTGGCTCCGGTGAGAACTTCAGCTAAAACATCTTGTTCAGAAATAATTTGAGGCTGTTGTTCATCTCCAGAGCTTCTGAAGAAGAATTGTCCATCTGACCAATCTATAAGAGGATTTGTTTGTTTTAACCAAGGAAATCCTAACACAAGATTGTAGTCCTTCATTTTCATCGCATGGAAGGAATGAGATGTCTGCTGTGCATTACCCTTGTGATCAGTGACAGTGGTTGCAATGTTATACTCTCCAAAGGAGCGCATTATGCATCCATCAATCGATTTGACCATCTTGGTTTTGCGGTGAGCAGCTTCTAGATTGTGGTCTTTTGCCCAAAATTCATCGACACAGTTCACTTCTGACCCAGAGTCTACTAGTGCAAGCACTTTTTGCAGACTCTTAGGCGTAGTGATTTCCACTGTGACATTGAAACTTAAGGCATTTTTGCATCGACTTTCCGCGCTTATAGTTGCCATTGCGAGCTGAATGGCGCGCTTTAAGCGTTTTTTGAGTCCTTTGTGTTCTTCGTATCTTTCGCATTGAGTTTCGAGTCGGATTTAGTGTTCTTGGATTCATCTTTGGGTCGTTTGAAGCATGAATCGACGGTATGTCCTGGTCGCTTGCAATAACGGCAATATTTCGATCGGGTGGAGTCATCGGACTTTGTAGTGTCATTCCATCTGCGTTTGTTTTGTGGCTTATTACCAGCATTATTTCTGTTGTTAAAGCTTTGAGTAGGGTTTCTGAAGTTTGACTTCTCTTTAAGTTTCTTCCGTCTTTCTGGCAGATTTGATTCTGCTATTGCAAGTTTGTGAAGAGTGGCATCATAGCTTAACTCTTCTAGTTTGGTTGCATATTTGTCAAATTCTCGGCGAATGGAAGGTAGAACTTTCATGTAGAGGTGTGATTTCCGATGGTATTCGCTATAAGGATGCCGCAGACGCCCTTCAATTGATTGTAAATGTGAAGCAAATTGTTGAACTGTCTGATCTTCTTGTTGCTCTGTTTTCCAGTACTGTCTATCTGCATCTCGGAAACTTTTATCTGGATCGGTGACTTGACATTGCATCCAGCTAACAAATTCTTCCCATGGTGGCAAAATCCGCATATCATGTGTATGTTGATACCAACGTTGTTGCATCTCGACATTGAAATGAGTGACGGCTTCGATGACCTTCCGATGGTCGTGTTCGTTGTAATAATCAAGATCACTGGCATGGAAAGCGATAGCAGCTGTAACAAAGTTTTCAAATTCTTTCATGCTTTGGCCTCGGAACTTTTCCACATCTCTCCGAGGAGGGTGACCGCTCATGCCGGGATCTCGAAGTTCTAATTGCCAAAGTGGTACCCGACTACGTCTCCCACTGACAGTAGTCACGGCGCTTTCCACTAAGGTGTTGGGCGCTTGTAGCGTAGGTTCCGGTGGTCCGAGGATGCTTGCGGTTGATTCGCGGTCACAACTCACGCTAGTTGCGTCTCTACCATGGTTCGGATGCGCTTTGAGTGTATTTCGGGTGGCTGGGATGGTTTCATCCAATTCTTGCAGTAAGTATTGCACCGGTGTTGGAGTTCTCGCAATTCCTTCTCAGCCTGTAACTTCTTAATTCTCCTAGTCACAGCTATCTTCTCGGCCTCAATTGCATTCAGATCTTCAGAAGAGGTGTCCCCTTCTGAACTATGCTCAGAGTCTGGTTCCATAGGAGAGGTTGATGCTTGTTGCGCACTTTCAGTGGCAGGGGTGCGCGTTTCGCGGTTTTCTTCACTGGTGTTTGTTGCTTCTGGTTCGGCGGTAGCACGAGTACGGCGGATGCTGTGGGTAGAGGCCATGACTATTACTCAACGGACCGTCTCTCGAAGATTGAGCGATTAGAAACTGTGAGGGGTGATGACAGTGTGAAGAGTGAATAGTAGAAGATAGTATATAGTGTAGTGGAAGATAATAGTAATTATAGTAGTAGTATAGTTGAAGTTGTAGTTGTAGTTGTAGTTGTAGTTGTCGTAGTTGTAGTTGTAGTTGTAGTTGTAGCTAATCGCTGAAGAGGAAAAGAAAGAGAAAGAAGATGTGCGAAATACATGCATCCATATATATATACATACAGAAATAGTGGTAGCGAGAGTATAATGGAAAGAGGTAAGAATAGACGAAGATATAAACAAAGATAATATAATAATAAGGAAATAATAAACGAGTGCATTACATTATCTCATTTAAAAACACAATATTAGATGAAGAAATTGAGAGAGGAAATATAATTATTAACATCTGAAATGTTTGTATAAAAGAATTAAAAATAAAAATAGATTCACTTTTTCATTTTTTTTTTTTTTTTTTTTTTTTTATTTATTAATTTTTTTATCATCTTTTTTGAAGAATTTTTAATTATCGTATGTTCACATTCAACATCGTCTATTCAACTGACAATCTCACTACTCAGAAGTTGAATATGAGTATTATCAAAAGTTATTTAATAAATACTCTGTTCAAAGTTATAATAATTCATCTTTTAACAACATCAATGAGCAGTTATCTCACATTTAATTTGTAAAAAATCATACTTATTTGATTGTTGATTTTGAATTTTTTTCAGCTGCTGATTAGTGACTGTGAATCTTGTATACATAGACAGCAGCTTTTCATCATCAAATATTTTATGAATTTGAGAGGATTTGACAGAATGATAAAGAGGAATTTTGATAAATGATGAAATTATTTCTTTTTTGACATTTAATGCTTTTTTTGATATCAATGTCTGAATTGTTAATTGAAAATCTGACACTTCAATGAAAGCTGCAAAACTGTGTATTACAAAGATGTTTGAAAATAAAGTTGAAATATCAAAAAAATTAAAAAAAATAGTTGTAATAGGCGCAACGGAGATATCTATATTAGGAAATAGATACGTGGCGATAGATACGTGGCGATAGCAATATTATCTATATAATGCTCGCTGATATCCGTGGATTTTAGGAGATCAGCGATTAGCTTTGAACAATAGAGATTGCTACCTTTCTAATATCCTTTGTGCGTACTTCACACTACTCTTGTAATTACTCTTGTAGCCCATCTCTTACAATTGAGAGTCTGTAGAGTTCGAAGCAACTCTTCGTAGTTCTGGGGTTCTTGATTTCGACGGTCGAGCTCGGTGCGTAGCACCTTCAATGCCTTACTACGCAGGTTATCCATTCTCTGTTCCTCGCTGTATGGGGGTAAGTAATACTCCCAATCTTCGAGATATTTAGAAAAGTCGCGTATCGATTGCCACTCCTGTTGCTTAGCATCCTGGAATCTTTGGCTCGCCAATCGACGCTGATTCTGCGGGTCGTTAATTTGCATCTCTAGGTGTGATAGCATATCGTCGAATGTTAACGGTGTTGCTCCTCCGCGTCTCTCGTATGCTGATACAAAATTCAACCACTTCTGCTTAACGTGGGCATCAAGGTAGAGTTTGGCGTCGTTTATCTTGCGTTCTTCTTTTCGATAATATCGACGGTGGCGTGCAAAGAGAGTCAACATGCGATCTTTATAGTCCTTAAATTCTATCATATTCTTTCCTCGATAGTAATCCTTAATCTCCAATCTCGGCGGTGTTTCGTTATCATCATCTATATTGTCTGCGGGTCGATTTTGCGGTGGTTCTGCGGCGATATCCTGGGTTGGTCGGGACTCGATAAAAGTATCTTCGCGAACCTGTGCCCCCAACCCGTTGAGGCGTTGTTGCGCGTGCAGAATAGCTAACTGTTGCTCTCGTTCACGGATTTGATCGTTTAACTGTTGCAATCGGGCATTGTGATCGTCGGAGGTGGTAGAGGATTCGGGTTGGTTCCCAAGGGATCTTGCGCGTGTTGAAACCATCTTGCGTGTTTTAACTAACGTTGCGTGTTTTGTTGTAGGTGTGCGTAACAACGGACCACTCAAATAAGGTTTAGAGCGATTAGAATTGTAAGAGATGGGCTACAAGAGTAATTACAAGAGTAGTGTGAAGTACGCACAAAGGATATTAGAAAGGTAGCAATCTCTATTGTTCAAAGCTAATCGCTGATCTCCTAAAATCCACGGATATCAGCGAGCATTATATAGATAATATTGCTATCGCCACGTATCTATCGCCACGTATCTATTTCCTAATATAGATATCTCCGTTGCGCCTATTACAATAGTAATTTCAATGCTAAAACCATTCATCTTCTTTTTATATAATTTCTTTAAAAAAGTGATAATCTCTCTTCAATCTGTCTCCTTTCCAAGAGTGATTTTGATTGAAGATTCACATTTGTTTGATGAGATGATTGTTATACAATTTTCAATTTCTATCTCTTTACAATTCTGCTTCATAACATACTTTTCAGCTATTCTTTTTACAGTATATTGAATACAATAGAAGCTGACAGTCATATCCTTTGTTGTGATATTTCATAATTTGATCTTTATAGACTTCTTTATTTCATTGATAATCACTCATTCATACAGTCTGAATGAGATTTTAGATTTAGAGATAAATGTTTATAAAAATTGAAAATTTTTTAATTGTGTTTTCTTCTTCTTCTTTTTCTCATCATCAGTTGGATTCTCATCATTATTCAAAACATCCGGAACAGGCAGTTTCAGCAGATGAAAGTATAGAGTAATTGAAGTTTTTTTATGAGCTTTTAAAGCAGTAGAACAGTGGGTGTTGCGGGGCATATTGACAGATTTGATGATAAAAATGTGTATTTGAATGAATTGAATGATATTTGAATGATTCTAGAAATACATATTTTGGTTATTTTTGCAGTGTTTTGCTAATATTTTTCAGAGGGTGGCAGAAAATTCTGTTTTTGCAAGCTCTATGTCCACCACAATAGGTTGTCATCAATGCCACGCCTCAGATGCCCATGTAACCAAACACCATCCCAGCTTTAAAAAGTCCCCCATGTTCCCTGTATTGCCCATTTCCATGACTCCAGCAGATATTGGACGTCTTGGATCTTCAAGCAAGGAATCAGTGAGAGGTTATTGATCCCGATTGCTTTCCCAACCATTGGCTATTTGCCGTGCGCGGACTTCAGAAGCTCGAGTTTGAGATTGATAAATAGTCCTCATTGTCTTCCAGCCATCGTATGTTACTGATGGGATGAAGGGGTGGGTCCAAAACTATACCGCCCCAGCTCTGCTCAAAACCATTCGTGATACTCAGAAATTCTTCATAATCTGCTGGAAGTTTGATGCCAAGTTTCCTTTCAGTTTCTTGCGCGGGGTTGCGGAATAAGAACCCAGGAGGTCCATCCAAGGAACATTTGGGACTTTCAGGATTTGTGCGTTGCATTGGGATCTAAAATTTCCAGCATCTCAAGTTACATCTTGCCATCCCGAATTCGAATTCTTTCGTCAAGGACCTACTCGAGCTCATTTGCAAAAGCCCGAATTACTCGTCGTTATACCAATAGCTTTGGCCAGGGCGATGTCTTTCAAGGACTTCCACGCTCTCCTCGACTGCATAAGACAAGACAAGGGCTGATTCGTCTCCATTCTCTTTGCAAAGATGTCCATCAACTGTGCCACGGAGATAAGGTCTCCCTGAGCATACTGCGTACACCTTTTCCTTGGGCAGCCATCTTAAATCTAATGCGCTGACAAGTTTAGCCGACGCATTCAGAATTTCAGGCTTGAATCTCTCAACGAAACCCATAACGCTTTGAATACCAGCGACAATATCTACGCTTCCTAAACACTCCACTTCACGGGCCCCGGATTGTGTGGTGAAATCCGATTCCCGAACCTTGTAGAACCAAGTGCCCGCATATTCATCTCCAATGACCAGGATTTATCGACATCCTCCATCACTACGGTGGTTCCTTTTACCCCAGGCCCTCCTCCCTCCGCTGTGGTCCTCTCCATGTGTGTGTGTGTGTGTGTGTGTGTGTGTGTGTGGATTCTTACTCCTTTTTTGATCTTGCAATGATTCTCTAGCACATTGGAACGTGAATCGGGATTTATGGCAATATATGTGTAGCAAGGAACAGCAAATTGTTGGTGTCGCGACGAGAAGAAGCCTAAAACCTCACTGTTTTCGGACTTCAAAAACTTGCCGTAAGGGAATTGTAATTTGAAAGCCATTGTACGGGCTGTGCTGCTACCGGATCTCAGCATGGTGTCAGCCTTTTTCTCTGATCACCGTATTTTCGATAATAATGAGCAAATTTAATGGAATTTATCCCGAAATAATATGGAATATAACGATCACACCTTAGTCTACTGAACAGGGAAATTTAACAGATGATTCACATGTAATGACAACGGGAGTCAAGGTAACCCTCTAAAGGCAATGAAGCAAGCACTGATATCTCAGAAAGAAACTAGGACACAAAAAAAAAAAAAAGGTCCCAAAATCTAAAATTTCAAATCTTGATAGCAAGGCGCCTGAACATAACCAAACAGGGGAATGTTGCGCCGAAATGGGAAAATTTCAGAGTTCCCTAGCCGATGTTCAAAGTCGGAGATAAAATCGTGGGAGGCACCATCGAGAGAATTATATTTTAAATTGATAAGGAAAAACCAGTTAATATTTGCTGCATATGGGTATAAAATCACCAGGTACACATGTATATGGACGCCTATATTTTTTCCCTGATCGAATCCGGTATAATGCGGTCTTCTACTCTCCGCAAAAGTTTATTGGTTTGCTCGGCCAAACTCAGGGTTAAAATCTAAATTATTGGTTACAGATAATTTTTAGGAATAGGTTGGGTTAAGAACATACCGTATGGGGTAGAATACGTGCTAAATGAGCGAAGTACCCTTTGTATATTGCAAGAACTCCTTCTGTGCTGATGGTCTTGTATAGGCAGTCGAATACACCCTTGTAGAGATTTCCGGTTTGGTTATACATTCGCGACATGATGGTATCTAGATAAACAATTAGTCAAAGCTAATGTTCAGATAGCTAGCATTGGAGTTCGAATGGTCATACCAGGAGGATGCATAACACAACAGACGACAAAGCCGCTGCAGGTGCTACTTGCCAGATGTAATGCAGGGCCATCTTCCATTCCAAGATGTTTTATTAACCGTCTTTTTGCGAAGAAATATGTAGGAAGCTGTACGGAGCTGCCAAATCCAGTACGGACCATAGCTGCATAAACGCCGCGATATAGACCTTTCACACCCTCACCCATGTAAATTTGTCGTAGTCCATCGAATGAGTTTCTATACTTATGTTGTGTGCCCACAGGTAGGAATGGAGAAAAAGATTGGAGTCGTGTTTTTACTAGAAAAAAGCAGATCCGCGCAGCCCCCAGACACCCGATGCAGCCCCTGAAAAGAACATTTATGCCGAGAGATTGGTGAGTCGAGTCTTTGTAAATGGCTTGCGTGATGTTCACCCGCAGCGGTTCATAAAACCCAAGTCGACAGCCGTTAAGGAGAACTTGGTAGATATACTACAGTCGCCAAACGTATGACTATGTTACTAGATGCAAATGGGTGCGAAGACATTGCTCTGGGAAGATGAAACACACTGCTGATCCGATACCTCGGAAGAGGCCCCGAGCTCCTTCGTTTTGGAGAATGACTTTGACGCCGTGGAAAACGCCCCTGTATTTGCGCACTGCTTCCCGCTTCGACTGAAGTTCTCCTTGCAGCTGTAATCTTCAAGGGGATGTTAGTGCATGTGGGTTCCCGCTGACAATTACGCGATCGACACCATACCGGATTTTAACTGTTTCGAAGCTGTGTGTAACCGTGACCGCACCACACGCTGCCAGACCTCCTGCAATAAATGCCCTGCAAACAGAGAGAGTGCCGGTTAGAATGATTTCTATGCTTCTTCTGGAAACAAAAAGGAAAAAAAAAAACGGTGGGAAATCCTCACCCTGCAGTAGTTGACATTTCTAGTTTGTATTGCAAGGAAGGACGTCACAAACAAATGCGGAAAGGAAAAATAACATAGACCGGAAGGCAGAAGGAATCGCAAGACACCAACGACCAACGCACACAACGCAAGGGAAAGAATGAGAAGCTGAAGAAAAAGAACAAGAAGAAGAAGAAGAACGAGAAGGGGTAAAGGGGCCCGTCGGGGTTAGTTAGACGATCATATTTGGCATAGATCTGGTTCCTTTGTTCCTCTGGCAAAGATCGCATCTGCGCGTGCAGCAAAGTCACCGACTCCCCGATGCACCTTGTAGGGCTTAACCTTCCCCTCGGGAGGACGCAGCTCGGCGGGCGGATCAATATATTCCCGCCACTAAAGCAGCCGAATTTAGTTGAGATCGAACGACGTCTCCGAGAACAGTGTTGGAAGTGGACTGGGACTGGGCTGCAATGCCATGATCTAATTGCTGCTTTCCCGGCGACCCGCTCTACGTTTCATGATTGGCAATTTCCATTTCAATTACACAGTTCTTGATTGTTATGGCTGATGCCGGCGCCCTCCCTCCTCAGCCGACCGCAAAGGTATCAGAGATAATCAAAAATTATAGGGCTTCAAAGGTGAGTAATTGCAGTGCTGTTAGCTAATTGTGGTCTTGTTTGCGGACTGACATTTTCATCCAGTCGTTCAGAGGAACCCCCAAACAGGATGGTTTCCCTGGAAATATTACCTCTTTGGATTTCGACGACCAAGGAGACTACCTGGTAGCATCCGGAGACGACGAGACACTACAGGTATTTGATATAAAGGAAGGGAAATTGACGAAGACAGTTCCCAGCAAAAAGTATGGAGTGCATCTGGCAAAGTTCACCCACCATTCCCGCCAGATTCTCCACGCCAGCACGAAGGTGGATGGTAAGTTTTTCCAGTTGCCCAAGTAACTTAGAAATCCCTTTCTAATCAGGGCTTACGCGACAGACTCGCTACGGCTTTTAGACTTGCACAACGAGAGTTATCTGCGATACTTCTCCGGCCATACGGACAAGGTTACGTCAATTGCAGTTTCTCCAGGAACTGACGCGGTTTTGTCCTGTTCCAAAGATGATACTGTTGCGTTGTGGGATCTCAACTCGAGGAACGCGCAAGGGAAACTTAAACTAGCTACCCCTTATTTAGTTGCATTTGATCCGTCGGGCTCGGTCATAGCAATTGCCTCCCAGTCCACCTCATCTGTACTACTCTACGATTTTAGAAACTACGATAAACCTCCTTTCGCAACGTTTGACCTTGCCGCCCAGGAAGACCGCTTCACCCCGTCGACAAGGGGCAGAGCGTGGACGCGCTTGGAATTTTCTAATGATGGCAAACATCTTCTTGTTGGAACAGACTACCACGGACATTTCCTATTGGATGCTTTCGAGGGTAATGTTAAGGCGTTTTTAATTGGTAAAAGCGGCCCTACCGGTCGCGCTGCACCGACCTCGAGTTCTGGGAAACCACTGGGTCAAGGGGATGTCTGTTTTACTCCAGATGGACGTTACGTGCTTGGCAGTGCTGGCGACCAACCTGATACTCTTGTCTGGGATACTCAACATCCGCCGGACTCTAGCTTATACCTTAAACCGACCTTCCGGCTGCCATACCGTGCCCGCTCTGTGATTGTACAGGCCAATCCGCGGTATAACATGTTTGCAACAGCAGACAAAGAGATCACGTTCTGGCTCCCAGATGATA
Source organism: Histoplasma mississippiense (assembly GCF_000149585.1). Lineage (NCBI taxonomy): Eukaryota > Fungi > Ascomycota > Eurotiomycetes > Onygenales > Ajellomycetaceae > Histoplasma > Histoplasma mississippiense. The sequence continues at coordinate 1,651,978 of NW_001813981.1, read as the reverse complement.
ACGCTAAACCCGCCGAAAAATGAAAGGTCTTTTTAACAAGTTCGTCTACTAAGGACTATCTGATTCCGCAGGGGCATTTCCAAAGCCTTTTTTTCGTGGTATATTCGCCGTATGGGTAATACAAGTATCGTCCTGGCCATATCTACCGAAGAAAATGGCACTAATTGTATCGTGAGAGGCATGATTGCTTTGTATTTTTGGAGCCAGTTATTCAGGACTTCCTATTGCTGTCCTTGCCAACCAAACTTCTGGCTGTATCGCATATCCACACCAAGGGGCCTGACAATTCGTCATCCCCATTTCTGTTTTCTTCGACGAGGACTTCGATCTGTTTAGCTACAGTCCGATTACTGGAAATCGTCATGAGACCAGCTGCCCAGCCATACAAGAACACGCTTGTGTTAATGTCGCTTAACTGGCTTGCAACTTTGCGGGCGGCCGTCGGCAGGACACCGTTGGCCCAACCCCGTTCAATTTCTGCTTGCGCATTTACTACTATAATAGGGATGTTCCAATTTAACGGAACTTTGTGGTCCGATGTATCCTGAAACTGGGATATCAAATCCTCTCTATCAATGTTTAGGTCGGAGTCGTCGCCCGCCATCATTAATTTCGTCCTTCGCTTCTCACTCACAGTACCAATTGTCTCGACTATTTCGTACATCCTCTTGGCGGCTTCTTCAGTGCATATAAGCTGCCTATCACTCATTGCTGGCCAAAGTTCAGAGGTAACTAATGGCTGTTTCGTTTCGAGCTCAATTTGGCGGATAATTGCCGGATGATGGCCTGATGATGGATCAAGATTATGGAAATGTGATAGATCGGACACTAGAGCCAGGAGTAAGGTGCAATCGACATTTAAGGTAGAGGTCATATGAGGATGAGGATTCGGTAGCAAAGTCGGAAGTAGATTTTCCATTGTCTTGGGTTGATGGTGACCATTGTTATCCTTTCCATTGGGGAGCTGCAGGCAGCTTTTCCACATTTTCTATGTCCGTACCACACTCTACTTTAACGCCGGTTTTCCGAATTTTCTTAAAAAA